>NW_020664543.1:4185206-4714209 GCF_002925995.2 Terrapene triunguis | reverse complement strand
CGATCGGCCAGACCTGCGGACGGGGCAGGTAAACACACCAGCCTGGCCCGCCAGGGGCTTTCCCTACACAAGCGGCGACCCCTGTTTGAGAAACCCTGATCTACCTGGTTTGGAAAAAAAATATGAAGCATTGAAAAATTTGAACCATTTGTTGGGTTTAAAAAATTGGTTATTGTATTTAGGTTGGTTAGTTTAGTTAGTTTTCATGGCCCCATATTTTCTGATTTTAGATGGAAAAGGAAATAACCATGTCCTATGCAAAGCCTGGTCTTGTGGTTAACATACTGGCTTGGGATGAAGAAGACAAAGGATTCAATTCCCAGGTCTGCTTCAGGTTGAATTAATAATAAAATGAATCAGCCTTTTATCAATAGTGAATACATGAGAATTTCACAGTTTGTCTAGAGACAATTGATGAACAATCAATTCTGATGAATAATGGGCCTGGTCCAAACTTCACTGAAGTTAATGGGAGTCTTGATTTTAATGGGCTTTAGTTCAGAGCTTATTTGAGCACTTATACTTAAAATTAACTTTTCCTGGGCATTTGGATGAAAGCTGCACTTGCAGGAGATAGATTCTAATGACTGACGGAAAAAAGGTCAAACTTACACGTGCAAAACCCATTTGGCCGAATAAGATTTGTGCATGCAAATTCAGTCATCTGTATGCACAAATGCTAGAATCTATCAGCATTGTTCATAGCTGATCAAAAAATAAACAATTCACACAAAAAGTTTAAAAATATGGAGTTGATCCTGCTACGGAGGGTTAGAAACAGACTATTTTTGGTTTTAATCAAATTTAGGTCAAATTTTGATCAAAGGTGTTGTTAGCAAAATGGTTACTTAAATTTTCCATATATTAAAAATAGGTTTTTGGAAAGTGAAAAAAGTTGGTAATGATTTTGATACCATTTTTAATAGTGAAAAAAATGCCAAAAAAGGAGAAAAAAATATTTGTTTCATTAAAAATGTTGTTTTTGAAAAAAGTCCATTACTCAATATTATCAACTTTTTTGTTGAAAGTATCCAGCCAGCCCTACTGTTTATGTGGCTGTTCACTTGCTCAAATACTTGTGAAAAGTGAATTTTAAGTTTCAGTGCTCAAATATTCACCAAAAGTGCACCTTGTGAATCAGCTGTAGACAGATTGTGAATGTCAGGCTATCTGGAGTGTCTCATGACTATGAATGCCAACCTCAGGCAGACTGTTACACGCCAGGGCACAAATCCCAAACTGGTTGTGAGCTCTATGCTTAGATTTCACCAACCAAGTATCAAGTATGAACTCCTCAAGCACTAGAACAGACTTAACATGGAGTTAGAAATAGTCCCCTTGGGCACCTAGCTTGCCAGCCAGGCAAGCCTGCCTTTGTGACAGATGGTCCACTACTCCAAAAATCACAACACTAGTCTGGTTACTCTCAGTCCTAATGGACCAGTCACTGAGGTCGTTTGTGCCTCAAATCTCATACCAAAGACAATGCTTGTAGCCAATTCTATAAAAAACAAACTAAAGATTTATTAACTAGGAAAAAGAAATAAAAGACTTATATACAAGGTTAAATCAGATAAACATACAGACACAAATGACTTGCCATCTTAGGTTTCAAAAAGTAATAGAAGCTGCTGTAATGTACAAGCGCTATATGTCCTTTAGGTCTAATACAAGCTAAGCGGTTTGGGGATCCCTTGCTTATGCGTGGAAATATTGCCCTCTCCAAATTCCAAGCAGCATAGCGATAACAATTCCTTCTTGACAGGAACAACGAGGAGTCCAGTGGCACCTTAGAGACTAACAGATTTATTTGGGCATAAGAATCAGAGGGGTTACCCACAAAAGCTTGACAGGAATTTTTATTCCCTTCCCTGAGGTCAAACTGTGATGGGATGAGGGTTTGTGAGTGTCCCCTCTTCATGGGGGCGGGGGAGGGGAAGCAATCAACAAAGTCTTTTGTCCAGTGATGTTCCACAATGGTTTGTCTGGTGTCTATAGGCCTTCTTTTGTTAGGCAGGAGATAACACCTCTTGGGTAAACTAGCATTTCACACTTCATAATGCTTCTCTCCTGACTGAGGGGGAGGGGAGGAGCGGGTCCCGTTTCATAGCAAATGCTTATATAGTTATAGAGCAAAACATTTAAATATTACCTTATAACATAAGAGACAGTTATTATAAGTGAGGTTAATGCAGGCAGCAACTCACAAGCTTTTCATAAAGTCCAAACGCTACACTCATCTCTAGAAATCTAATACCTATTTCAACATTATGAACGCACAGGTGAGCCAAGCTGGTTTCCAGCTATGCATTTGTCAGTGTTCAGTGAGGCCTAGGGGCCTTGTCATGAGCTGGCATGTTGTCTGCCAGCATCACAGTAAAATCTTATTGTTTAATCATTATTCAAAATTCATTAGGATTCGGGGCCTGATCCAACTCCAGTGAAATCAATGGGAGTCTTTTCATGACTGCAAGAGACTTTGGATCAGATAATCAGTGACTAATTCTTTGCATGCAGATCATTCAGAAAAAGTCTGTTGCAATTATTTGCAATTTGCACTGTGTTGGTTAGTTACATTATTCACATGATATTGTTCTGTTCTTTAATATACCTAGTACGTTCATCAATACAGTAGGTGCATGCTACTTTGAAGTACCTAGAACATTCACTAGCACATAAGGTATTTTCTACCTGGATATACTTGGTCTATTCAGTAACTCAAGTAGTGTTTCTTTTTAAATTACTACTCTGAACCTTTCTGTGTGACAGGCACAAAAACAGATCCACTATCCAGGATATTTTTAGCACATTATGTATTTTTAAATTGTCTGGGAGAATGTTTTATCTCTGCTTAATAAGAGCTGATGTAATGAAAACTAATAAAACATTGTTTTAACAATATTTGCTAAGAGTCATTATGGAGGTGAGGGAATATATCTTGATTAAACTGCTAATATCCTTCTTTGACAGGGTGACAAGACTTGTAGATGGGGGAAGCAGTAGATATGATATATCTCAATTTTAGTAAGGCTTTTGATACTGTCTCACATTATCTTCTCATAAGCAAACTTGGGAAATCTAGCCTAGACCAGGGGTCGGCAGCCTTCGGCACGCAGCCTATCAGGGTAATCCGCTGGCGGGCCATGAGACATTTTGTTTACATTGACCATCCACAAGCACAGCCCCCCATGACATCTCAGTGGCCACAATTCGCCGTTCCTGGCCAATGGGAGCTGCGGGAAGCGGTGGCCAGCTCGTCCCTGTGGCCCGCAGCTCCCATTGGCCGGGAACGGCGAACTGCAGCCACTAGGAACTGCGGCAGGACGTGCCTGCAGATGGTCAACGTAAACAAAATGTCTCACGGCCCGACAGTGGATTACCCTGATGGGCTGCGTGCCAAAGGTTGCTGACCCCTGGCCTAGACGAACCTACTATAAGATGGGTGCACAACTAGTTGACAAACAGTACCCAGGAAGTAGTTATCAATGGTTCACTGTGAAGCTGGAAAGGTATATCAAGTGGGGAGCTGCAGAGATCTGTCCTGAAATCAGTTCTATTCAATATCTTCATAAATGATTTGGACAATGGCACAGAGTTCACTTAGAAAGCCTGTGGATGATATCAAGCTTGAAGGGGTTGCAAGTGCTTTGGAGGACAGGATTAGAATTCAAAAGGATTTTAACAAACTGGAGAAATGGTCTGAAATAAACAGGATGAAATTCAATAAGGACAAATGCAAAGTACTACACTTAGGAAGAAACAATCAATTACACAAATACAAAATGGCTGCCTAAGAAGGAATGCTGCAGAAAAGGATCTGGGGATTATAGTGGATCACAAACTAAATATGAGTCAACAATGTAATACTGCGGCAAAAAAAAGTAAACATAATTCTGCGATGTATTAGCAGGAGTGTTGTAAACAAGACATGAGAAGTAATTCTTCCACTCTATTCAGCACTGGTAAGGCCCCAAATGGAGTACCATGTCCAGTTCTAGTCACCACACTTCAAGAAAGATGTGGACAAATTGGAGAAAGTCCAGAGGAAAGCAACAAAAATGGTTAAAGGTCTAGAAAACATGACCTACAAGGAAACATTGAAAAAAGTGGGTTTGTTTAGTCTGGAGAAGAGAAGACTGAGGGGGGACGTGATGACAGTCTTCAAGTATGTAAAAGGTTCTTATAAAGAGAAGGGTGATAAATTGTTCTTCTTATCCACTGAGGACAGGGCAAGAAGTTATGGGCTTAAACTGCAGCAAGGGAGACTTAGGTTATATGCTGGGAAAAACTTCCTAACTGCAAGAGTAATTAAGCGCCGGGACAAATTATCTAGAGAGGTCATGGAATCTCCATTATTGGAGGTTTTGACGAACACATTTGTCCAACACCTGTTAGAGATGGTCTAGACAACATTTAGCCCTGGCTCAGTGCCTAGATAACCAATCGAGGTCCCTTGATTCTATGATTCTATGATGTCAAGCTTCACAATTATTTGTTTACTAGAACTTGCTCTTGCTCCATTCTTTCCATTTGATTTATTTTAAATAACTATTTAATTGTTAAATTATTTTCAAATTCACTTATTACAGCTAAGATTTTCAAAAGTGACTCGTAGAGGTGATTTTAAAATTTCTATTGATCTTTTTCTCTTCGATGAAAAATGGTTTTTTGAATACCAATTTTTTGCAACCCCCCATTCTATTTTTGTCAAAATGTGTCAGTTTTTGTCTGAAAACCAACCAAACAAAAACATGAAAATCAAAAACTATTTGTTTTCTGACATCCAAAAAACATTTTTTCCCCATTTCTGGGGGTGTAGGTTTTCAACAAGAACCCGAAAAATTCCATAAAATTTTGACAAAACCTAAAAGGCTTTTGGGGATTTTGTTTTGTTTTTTCAGAAAATCAAATGTATTTCCTCACCAGCTCCAGGACTAGAGATTTTGGGTGCTTCGATTTCTGAGAATTGCAAGTACCCCAACAAATTGTCTTTATCCCACATTTCGAGATTGTAAAAAGGACTGAGGCAAGGAAGTGGTGCAGCAAAGCAGTTTGAATATCTGAAATAAAGCATGTTATGGAAACCTGGATGGCACGATTATTTTTTCCTATAAAATTCAGAGGCTGGACATTTTGTGAGGAGAATCAAGGCCAAAAAACAACTCCTTACCTGAAGTATACATTTTTTTTTACTATCAGATGAAAATTATTGCATCAAATTCGATTGCGACTCAGATGATATGCCAATAAGAAGTGGCTAGGAGAGGAAATCCCAGTTTATATGACTCACTGTTTTTGTGCAAATGTTAACTTTGGCTGGTGAGCATTTTTTCTTGTATCACTTTTCCAGATCTGAGAGGAATTATACAACGTCTAAGAGCAAGTTAGTCTGGCTGTATTGAACTGCAGCCTTTGGTTATTTAGATAACTTTTGTTTTTAACAATGTTTTGTCTATTTATTGTTTCTGAAACTGTAAGGAAAATTTATTTTCCCCGTCATTCTAATCCCAATGATGGTGTATCGAATTCTGCACCACTGAAAAATTCAAATTTGATGCTGGCAAGAAGCTTAATGGTGAGTGACCAGGGCTTGCTTTGCTATGCTAAAAACAAAACCCTAGAAGCTGGCAGCTCAGCAATCTCTAGTTCCCAGTGTCTAATTAAACTTGAAACCCATCTAGTCTGAGAAGTTTACTTTGTCCCTGGGGATCCTTTGGTAGAAGAAATGTTGATGGGCACTGGAGTTAATCTTTCATTTGACAAAGAGTTTTCCTACCTTCTATAAAACTACTACTAAGGTCTGGTACCATGGAGACAAGCACCATGGACACACCTAAAGAGAGCAAGTTGGCCTAGTACATTTAAAAATAAATTGGACTGAGATTCAGAAAACAGCGGTTCTGCCACTGGTCTGCTGTGTGACCTTCAGCAACTCGTGAGGTTCTTACCCACGAAAGCTTATGCTCCCAATACTTCTGTTAGTCTTAAAGGTGCCACAGGACCCTCTGTTGCTTTTTACAGATTCAGACTAACACGGCTACCCCTCTGATACTTAAGCAACTCGTTTCACTTCAGTTTCCTCGTGTAAAACAGGGCTAATAATCCTCAGTGTGCTGAGACTAGTGCCTGTCATACTGACCAATAGTGTCTCCTTATGTTCCTTTTGTTCCCTCCTTATGTTGCCTCTGTTCTGCCTCAATAGATAGATAGATAGATAGCAGGGACCATCTTTTTGTTCTGTGTTTGAGGAGTGCCTTACAGAATAAGGTCTTGTTCCATGACTGGGGCTACTAGGTGCTCTAATAAATAATAATAATAATATAATTAATATAATAAATTGTCTTTCAAGATTAAATGACAATGGGCATGGCCAGAGCTAGTTTCTTAGAGGTGAAGGAGACTATTGCATTGCTCATTGGAGACGCCTCCAGATGATCAAACAGTAAAGTTGATGGATTCAAAGAGAGTTCCTTCTAGTTGCCCTAGCTGGATGGCTGATGCCTGCAATACAGGAATTTGATGATGGCTACATTAAATGTGGATTCACAGATCTTTGAGAGAGTCATACATGAGTGTGCCCCATGGGGGAAAAGTTAGTTTTCAATAAGTCCAAATATGTTAATGTGGATTGGTAGCAAAGCGGGCACTTAGTTTAAATACTATTTGAATTGGTAATACTAGAGCTTTTCTTTCTGAAGGATCCCAAAGCATTTTTCTTACTGTGAACTTCATTCTCCTCTTGTCTACACTTGCGTAATTCAATTGAATTCAGTGGAGTCAGACCAGTATGAAAATGGGGAAAGAGGTGAAATCAAGCCCTATGTATATAGGGATGACTTATCCACTACTGAAACGCAGCACCTTCTGAGATTCAACATACCACCATTTTAATAGCAACACTATGTAATAGCTCAAGACAGAAAAGCAGAAATAACTTTTCCAGTTGAAACTCCAGGCTGTATTTTAGGGAGGCAGAATATGAATAGCCAAGTTCAGATTTGGCCACTACACTGGGGCTAACACCCATGCTCTTGCAAAATGTGCCATGGGCTCTTGAATGACCACAAATGGTCAGGAGTTTGGTTTTGGCATCATATATTGACATATTTTCTCCATGAAGTCAACAGTCTTCTCCCCTGTGGGCCTTTCTTCCACTCTCAGGAATAGCAACACTGCAGCCTGACAGCTGTGATTTTGGTAGGCTCTACATCAGCAACATTTTTTTCTCTCCCTTTCGTTCTTTTACAAAACGGCTAAATTAAACGTTCACAAGATAAGACGAGCTTGGTGCAAGCTGAGATGGAAAGGCCTTGTAAAAGGCCCTGCTAGCATGGGATCTTGAACTGAATTGAGCAACCTTCCGCCGCTTAATCTGGTGACTGCAACTTGTTTTGCTATTAAGTTTAGGGTTGTTGGGGTTTTGTTTTTAAATGAGGCTCCTTACTTCCTACTGTTATTTGATCTGTAGGCTGCTGTGGCTCTCATAGCTAGAAAGTTCCTGTTTCTTTGCACTTATCTTATCTTGGCTTTCTAATTTCCTCCATTAGGTGATGTCTGACACCTTATTTGCTCAAATCCTACAGTCTGTATACACAATGAGATTAAAATGACTCACTGCCCTCCTTTCTCCCCTCCCCGCCCCCCCCCGCCATTTCTTCCAAACCTCCCTCCCTTCCCCCACACTGAGGGAGTGACTCTGTTTACAGTGTGCAATATGTGAAATGGAATAAAGGTAGCCTGGGGCGATGCGCTGGATAAAAAGTTCTTTGATGAGGATACTATACACAACAAGAAAATCACCCAGAGAGGAAAGTCTTATAAAAGTCCGGCCGAATCATGTATATTTAAATTCACTTCGTGAAAACCGGTGATGACCAGAAGGCTAGCCTGTCCCTTTAACAGGATTCTGTAGTGATCAGTCATGCCTTGTTTGCTAAATTAAACTTCACTGCATACATGAAAAATCATTTTTCCAGTGTCCTCAGAAATACTTCTCACCGATCCATGGATCAGATCCTTGGTGGGTATAAACTGGCTTCAGTTACACAGTTGAAATCAATAAAGCTATCGTTGACTTGAGTTGGGTTATGTCATTTTACACCAGCTGAAGATTTGGACCCATAAGTGCAAATGATGTTGGTGACTCTCTCATTGAAAGGTACTATTTTTTGGATACTTCCTAGCAGGAAGTGCAGTCTGACGATGTACCCTAGTTTGTGACACAGGAAATGCACAAGAAAGGCAAAAGGCTCTCAGAGTTGCTGGAAGGTCAGTTCTGTTTTCTCTTTTATGGGTGGTGTTTGGTTAACTTAACACAAGAAACTTGCACTGTGGGTCCCCTTCCTCAGAACAGGGGAGGACTCTGGGTCATGAATTCCCCAGAGGTGGCTAAATGTGAAACAGAACTTTTGTGGATTCATCTCCCCCTGTTTACTATTTCGTGAGCACTGACTGAGTGAGGCACTGTTGTACAGGGTACTCAGCCACTACTCTGCATCCTGATCTCCCGAGCCAGCAAAAGCTGGGGGCGTTGTGCTGGCCAAATGCTCAGCCCCTGGGGCAACAGGGGAGTGCCTTACATTGCTCAACTACAACTCTGGCCAACCAAAGAGCAGAAGTGATGCCATTTACTGACCCTGTCCACAGGCCTGCATTTTGTTACTGCATTCCAATTTGCAGTTATAATTCTCCCCCGAGAAGACAGAAAAATCTGAGGCCTCTTCCTTCCTGTAGCACAACGCTGGCCAATAGCCACTGTTTGCTAAGTACCAGTGTCTCAGTTGCAAGCGCGAATCTGGATTAACCACAGGATCTCCCCTTCTACCACTATTAATTGTTAACACAGTCACTATTCGTAAAGCTGCTGTCAATATTATTACTTATTATTTTCATGTAAGAAGTTGGAAAAGAATATTATGTTGCTGCTACAAAGCCATCGTCTGCCATCACTCACACAAGTGATTCAGGTCTCTAAGCAATGGCAAAATGTGAATCATTATCACGGCTCTGATGAGTTTGCAAATTAAAGGGCTAGTTTTCGGGCATCTTGCTCACATAATTATTCCAAATGAAATCCATGGGCCAAATTCCAGTCTCAGTTGCACTGCCATATATCGGAAGTTTCCCAGGATTGATAACCAAAGAGATAACACACATGAGATGGGTAAGCAGGGACTGGCCTTTGGCTCAGTGTAATAGGGTATGCTGGCCCTCTACAGTGAGTTTAAGTTCCAGTACTTCCCTCTTCCTCCTTCTGTCCAGAGGAATGTTGGGCATCATAGTTCCTGGGGTTGATGGGAGTTGCAGCTCCACCACAAGGTATCTTGGGAAGGGTTAGCCTGCATAAAAGTGACTCCGTATCTTCTCAAAAGGGGAGACCCGAAGATTGAAAGGGCCTGAGCAACAGCTAGAGGGAAAGCTAAAGCCAGGTACAGAACAATCCTGGAAACCATCTTAATGGGTCAGCATCAGGGCCGGCTTTAGGCCAATTCCACCAATTCCCCCGAATCGGGCCCCGCGCCTAAGAGGGCCCCGCGCCCAGTGGCAGGGCTGCCAGGGTGGGGGCAAGTGGCCGAGAATCCCTTCCCTGGCTAGAGGCTACTTTTTAATTTTTACTCATCCGGCGGCGCTCCGGGTCTTCGGCGGCACTTCAGCGGCGGGTCCTTCACTCATTCCGGGTCTTCGGCAGCACTTCGGCAGCAGGTCCTTCAGTGCCGCCAAAGACCCGGAGCGAGTGAAGGACCCACCGCCAAAGACTAGGAGCGCCGCCCGGTGAGTACAAGCCCCACGTGTTTTTTTACGTGTTTTTTTTTTTTTAGTCATCCCTGCTGGGGCCCCGTCGAAACTGTTCGAATTGGGCCCCGCACTTCCTAAAGCCGGCCCTGGTCAGCATTGCATGCCCTGTTACTCAGACAAATGTGAAAGTGGTAGTGGGGAAGCGCAACAGATGAGGGGAAGGGCACAGGTTAGAGATAACCACATCAAGGATCTATGGACGAAATAGGTCTGAAGGAGGAAATGGAGAAAAGATGGCTGATGAGAAGCTTTGATTGCACCACTGAAGAAACAACACCGGAGGGCCAGAAATCAGCCATGGGGAGAACGGATAAAAAGACTTTCCTTGCAGCTGCCATGCGGGTCCTGCTGGCTGGTACATGCAGAGTTGGAGAAAGCACTTAGTGTGTGAATAACAATTACCAGGTTCCTAACTGAAATGTGCAAAGTGGACAAGTAAAATGTAATTGTTTTATTGCAGGAAGGCAATCAGCATGAGTGAGTTGATGGATGGCTTGCTGTCTTCTGTGCTTTACTAGAGAACCCCAGAGACTCCAGGTTCTAAAGCCTGTCTTCGCACTTCCCACTTAACTTTCAGACGAGAAATAAAAATTGCCATTACTGCATTAAAAATGCACTTGGCCTGTGTTTATTCTCCTCCTGCAGTGCCCTTTTTTGTTTCTTTAGCACAGAGCAAGGCTGTGAGTGTTCATCATTTTGGTCTTTTAAAATATTTTCACTCTGATATCAAGGGCAATAAAAAGCTCTTCCACAGAGAGAGATGGAAGCCTTGAGCCCCCATAAATCTCACTCGTACAAGGTCTGGACTCCTCCTCTTTGTCTTGGTTTTTAATTGGATCCCAGCATTGCCTGGGTGGATCCAAGCCGTGCCCTGGCAGCTTGCCTGCAGACCCATTACTGGTTTGTAGATTAAAATAAAGGGAGCGAGTGAGAGAAAGAAAACAGCAAAACACTTTGTTCCAATTCAGGTGAAAATGTTCATCTAGTTGACTGTCAAGGCAGCATGCCACGTACAGCGTGGAAGGGAAGAAAGTTATTTGTGTGTGTGTGCATGTGTATATATATAAATGATATAAATATATGTGTGTGTATATGTTATATTCTCTAATTATCCCTGGGTGCCAGCCTCTCTGGCTTTAAGATTAAGCTTGATAAGTTTATGGAGGGGATGGTTTGATGGGATAACATGATTTTAGTCAATAGGTCAATACATGCCATACCTGGTAATTAGTAACAATGGTCAATGGTCAATGATGGGATATTAAAAGTTACTACAGAGAACTTTTTTCCAGAGGGTCTGGCTGGAGAATCTTGCCCGCATGCTCGGGGTTCAGTTGATCGCCATATTTGGGGTCGGGAAGGAATTTTCCTCCAGGGTAGATTGGCAGAGGCCCTGGAGGTTTTTCGCCTTCCTCCGCAGCATGGGGCAGGGGTCGCTGGCTGGAGGATTCTCTGCGACTTGAAGTCTTTAAATCATGATTTGGGGACTTCAACAGCTGAGTCAAGGGAGAGAATTATTCCAGGAGTGGGTGGGTCAGCTTTTGTGGCCTGCATTATGCGGGAGGTCAGACTAGATGATCATAATGGTCCCTTCTGACCTTAAAGTCTATGAGTCTATGAGTCTATGAGGAGCGATCAAAAACCAGTGCCAAAACCTAAGCCTGCTCAGCCGTCATTCTTATGGGAAAGCACTGGGCACGGCCTCGCTGTCATGCGATTGTCCAGCCACTTCCAACTCCTTTTCTTTTTAAACAGCTGTTCACACTCACAGAATGGTGTCTAGCGGTTAGAGCAGGGATCTGGCTAACGAGATTTGGGGGTTCGATTCACAGTGCTGTTATTGACTCAGTCTGCAGCTTTGGCCATGACACTTAAACTCTGCCTCAGTTTTCCTATCTTTAAAATGGGGGTAATGATACTTACCAATGTCAGAGGGATGCCATGAGTCTTGCTTAATACTTGTAAAGTGATCTGAGATCCTTGGTTAAAAGGCAGTAAAGAAACAAAGCCTTATCCTAATAATCTGGAGATTATTCCACAGGCTATTAGACCTCGTGGTTAGGACATTTTCCCTGATGGTATTCCCTCATTTTCTCTTGTATGATTCTATACTATTAAGCCTCTCTTGGACCACAATTATACCGTCCCCTCTTGGGAACACTGTGCTTGTTCCTGTGAATACACCAAAGGATGGAGCTTGGGAATGCTGTGTGTTATCTACTTGATACAAGGAGCTATAAAGATGTCAGTGCATGGCAACAAACTGAAGTGAGAAGGAAGGAAGAGCTCAGAGGGGTGTGTGTGTGTGTGTGTGTGTGTGTGTGTGTGTGTGTGTGGTTAGGGTGCTAGCCTGGGGGAGTAGGGAAACCTGGGTTTAATTCCCTGCTTTACCACAGACTTCCCATGTGACCTTGGGTGAATCATTTAGTCTTTCTGTGTCTCAGTTCCCCACTGATAACAGCACTTCCCAACGTCACAGGGGTGTTATGCAGAAAAATAGATTGTTAAGTGCTCTGCTATTACATCAATGTGGATCGCATAAATTCTAGCGATAGAGAGTCTAGGCACCAATTAAAATGATAGTAAAAATATATTTGCTAATTATCCTTAATATTTATTTATGTTGAGAGTAAAGAAGCCAGTCTGTGAGTTGGATTTAAACCCTCAGAATCTGCTGTACTGTGGGAGAAGAATGCCCCTTTATATTCCAGGGTTCCGAAAAGTTTGCAGAGAAAAAAATAATAATAATGATGAGTCTTTTTTGTCCTCCCAGTGCAAAGCAGTGTCTCAGCCGCTGCTGGGGACCTCCTCTGGCTGTAGTGTGATGGGCAAGATTTGTTCCTTAATGAGTGGTTTTGATTCCTAATCTGTGCTGGCAGGTGTGCAAAATCAATCATGCATAAGGTGGACCTTCACGATGATAATTTCTGCAACCCTCCCTCTGTCTGATGAATATTTATGCATGTGAGTAATCTCGGTGATTTACAGGAGTAAGTGCTCACTAATTGGAATAAGGTACGTAGAACTAAGCACCTCAAACAGAATAGGGTTTATGAACTCATGAATGGGCACATTTTGCTGAAAAATTCGCCATGTTTCTTGATTATTTTGTTTAATAACGATCCCCTTTTCCAATTAAAGTGAATCCTTTCCCAAGCACCAATGAGCAAAAGGCAACTTGGAAATTTAAAATTCAGGATTTTATTTTATTCAGGATTTTTATATTCTCATGATTTCAGTTCTAGAAGAGCCATTTTCAAATCTCGGATATTTTTGCCATAAGAATATCCACCCATTTTCCTCTAGTTCGGTTCATTCTATGCAGTGATATTAACTTCTGAGCAATTCAAAAATCAAAAAATGGCTGCCAGTCTTTGGAAGTGGTTCTAGACAATGTAGGCTTGAACAAACCAGAATCATGTCACCAAGATTCATTGGCATCTGATACCTTCTTGAAGGCAAGAGGGACTGATAAGTGCAGAACATAAGTCTATGATACCGGCTCTACCCTGTCATAGCAAGTATCAAAGATGGTTCTCATATCTCTGAAGTGAAGAAATCCCAAATGTAGGGAAATAATTGAAAATGTGGCACATGGTAAATGACTGAGGAATCTAGAAATAACAGAGAGAATTTATTTTTATGTCATGTTTTCCATAACTTCAGTTTTGTGATTTGGAATTTTTAATTAAAAAGATATATAATAATAGAAAGCTTGAAAACTGCAAATCTGTATGAGCCCGAGACAGTACTGCCACTCCCCCAAAAGTTAGAAAAATGATGAGTCAGGCTCCCAAAAACGATGAGATTGGCTTAGAAATCATCAGTCCTTTTAAACAATTATAATTAGACAGTTTTTCCTTCAAAATACCTTCTGTTTTTTTGTGCCTTTAAGGTCAAGGTTTCAACTTTTCTCTACAACCACGAGGATTAAATACTTACTTTAAAAATAAATAAATAAATAAATAAACACACTAATGAAAACTAAAACTAATCACAGGACTCCAGGAGTTTGGGTTTCAGGAAAAACAGCAAATATTACTGCACTCATGGTAAAATCAGGAGAGTTGACAACACTTCAGAGGTAACTTTCAGATTATAACCAGTGGAGATCTTCATAATAAAAGAACAGAAAGGCATAGGGGTGATGTGACCTAAACCTGAGCTAGATTTCTCTGTTCAGGTGGAAGACATGCAGACTTAGGGTATGTCTACATTTCGAGCTGAGGGTGTGATGCTGAGCTCAAGGAGACATATTTGGGCTGGCCCCTATCAAGCTAGTGTATTAAAATTGGAGTTGTAGCCACAGTAGTGCAAGCAGCAGGTGGGACTACCCATGGCAAATACATATCTAGTGTCTCGGATGGGCATGTACTCAGGGCAGCTAGCCCCTCCCACAACATATACTGCTGTGGCTACACTCTGTTTTTAGCATGGTCTAACTCAATCAGCGCTAGTGCGAATATTTCTCCTCGAGCTAGGAATGACACCTCCAGCCCAAAGTGAATGCATCTTATCCTTATTCTGATTCTATTATTATTCCAGTCATAGGACTTTTTGTAGTCCTATTGGAAGACAGCAGCCTTGACCGTGGTGTCAACTATTTTCTGTGCTTTTTCATGAATGGTTACCTCCAATATCTTCTGAGGACTGTTTCCTGATAAAGTCCCATCCAAAGTTCCTTAACAGATGCATCTTTATTCTGATTTCTGAAGCTTGTTTGAGAGCTACTAACTCACTCGGGTCAGTCTTGTATTTATTTGAGATTGTTTATGCTGGGCAAACTCCTTGGAGACAGACAGCAAATTCCTCTGAGATCTTGTGGCCAGATCAATTTGTAGAACTGTTTCCATGTTTTCTGATGCAATCGAGTGTAACAACGTTGTAGCCCAGTAAACATGGAAATGGAGCAAAGAAAACATTTCTCAGTCAACTTCCTAAAAATACGGTTCTGGTTGGGGAGAGATTTGATTTTTATTCCAGGAGGCCTTTCAAGCCCTCACCACTTTCCACAACGTCTCAGATTTTTCTTCATCTTACACTTCACTAGCCTGACACACAGTAAGTATTATGCATTTAAATGTATATATTCATGGGTGGAGCAATGCCAAGCCTGGTTGGAAGCAAATTTGGTATTTGGCAAACTGGGCAGACCTTTTACATCAAGGGGAATCTTGATAAGAGCTCCCTTCAATTGCCTTTGTGTGTGTATGTTTCAATCTATATGCAGCTTTTTTTTTTCTGTAGGAAACAATAGCTGCACTTTTCCCCCCTCTGTCTTGAGCTTGTCACAAACAGGGCTCAGCTTCCAACCAGAAGTTCAGGAGACAAGAAGTTTGTACTGACATTTTCATTTGAAAGATCAAGAACCGAACGGGCCAGGAAACTTCTTTTGTGTCTGGGTTAAGGAGCATTCATGAGGAGGGTGCAACATTTAATTTGCGCAGTTCCCACCCAGGCCTTTCCTGTCCTAGACCATTTCAGACTCCCAGGTTGTCAATCAGGCAATCCTGCCTTTCCAAATGTCATTTGCACAGCGAATGGTTCGGAAACACATATGTATTTGTATGACTGATTTGAACTTGCAGTTAACATGACTGAATGTGCAGATTACTAATTTGCATATGCACCTGAGCACCTAGGCACTTCCTGGTCCTTTGTTTGTATGAATACTTGATCTGAGTATGCAACTGTAAAAATTGCTTATGCACGTTGGTCATGTAAGTGCATGAACATCTTTGCAGGTGGATCTGTTCCCCATAACCTTTAAAAATCTGACTGTAGGTATTTGGTCATTCTTTATTTTTCCTAATATAAAATAAAATATGGCAATATTGAAAATCTTGGGCCAAATGCTGGTGTAAATTAGTGAAACTCCACTAAAGGCAATGGAGCTGTGCACTTTTACTCCAACATCAAATTTAGTCCTTTGGCGTAACACACCATCTGGACACCTCCAGTGTTTATGATCCGGATGCACTATCATGCAAAAAGAAAACTTTGGATGCAATGACTGTGTCTTTTTCCTGCTGCGGATGTTTTTGTTCTGTTTCTTTCAGAACACTTTGAAGAACGTGTCTTTCCATAACAGAGATAAGGGCCCCCATAAAGCATCCTGTGGGCCATGCATTCTCAGCCGCACAAGTCACTGCAGCCCCTTCCAGAGGGAGGCTATTTGGCCGATGCCCTCTCAGACTACCACAGCTAATCCGGCTTTACACTCGGTGATTATGTGAAGTGACATTCAAAACGGAGTGGTTTTTCTAGACACTGAGATTACGAAATTATGAAAAGCATTACAGAACCTCAGCCCCTTTCCTCCCCACATGTCCCTAGAGTGGGCTACAAATAGCACTAACCGTTCTAAACGTGTCTGAATCTTGTCACCGGGAAGTTGATGAGGTCATGTGACTGGGGCAGGACTTGTCTGTTGTCAGAAGGATGGAGAAATCAACATTGAGGGCAGAGTAATGTACTACTCAGTGTGAGTCAGGGTGGCAAGATGGGGACCTTTGTTTTATTTTTAAAGTGAATTTTGGTGCTGGATTAAAAGCACTAGAAGTTAGAACCCTCTGTCCACAGTAGGTACAACATAAGCAGTGACAGCAACTCTAAGCCAAGTAAGAATCAAAGGCTTTTACCCCGTAGGAAGCTACCAGTATATCCATTACAAACAGAGCCATGTTATGAAGTTGAGATCAAAATCTGTAAATTTCAATTATAGGGTTTTGCTCTGGTCCGTTTCCAGCATCCTGGTAACACCTTTCCCTCTGCATATACTGACAATTTGGAATTTCTCCTGGAATGTATTTAGGCCAGCATCAGCTCTGAATTGCTTCCCTTTGTTTTGGTACGACTTGTTTTCAGTATTACTGATGGGTAAAATCTAAAAGCTTGACCCTACTTTGTTACTGGATAGAATTCTATGGCCTGAGTTATGCACTAACCCAAATTAAATAATCATAATGAGTCCTTCTGACCTTAAAATCAATCCTACTCTTATTTAAGGCAATGGGAGGATTGCCTTTTTCACATCTAGGAACAGGATTGGGCTCTTAGGCCTGATCGACTTCAGTTGCCCTAAGTGTCTTGCTATGTATTCATATTTCAAAATATACATCTAGAGCGCTCTATAAATTCTAGTAATGATGGGGAAACTACACAGTGTCTGGGGGTCCACTTGGGATAAATATGCAAGCCTTCACTGTTCATCTGCATTCTTTTGTCCTGGATACTGGGGCTGGAGACGTCAGAAGGTCATAATCATGAGAAATTCCATCCTTCCTCACATTGGCAAGGTTGAAAATAGCATGAGGACAACCTCTCACATGGTAATTTTGACATTTGAGCCTCGGAGGAAGCCTCCAAATACAGAGGTGGAAGAGAAAATTGAAGGAGAGAAACAACCACATGATGTGTCCCCTCCAAAATGTGAGTTAAGATTCCACTTGGTATTTTAGACCAAATCAGTTTGATAACATATTTTTGGTAAAACATATATCTTAAGAAATGATAAGGGTCTTTTCAGTTCTGTTTCTTTTCTTCCTTCCCAGCCCGTAGCCCTACTGAAATCTAGAGAAAGAGAGTGAACTTCATCCATGGACAGAGGGCCAATGCAAAGGTTACTCTGAAGGCTAAAGTTGAATTTTAACTGGTGCATGTGTCTTGTGCTGGCCCTCTGCATGGGGATTAATTTTACTGTCAGAGATTAAGTGTTTTTGTCTGCTTTTGGTGCTGGTGTGGGAAAAGATCATTTGTACAGCACATTACATCCCTGTGTGTTTTACACACTGTGGACGTTCAGTATCATTTGAAGTTGCACACCTCCCATCCAATCACAGCAGTAGTGCGACTGGAAGGACAGTTTGGCCAAGGTTGCCACGACAAACCCTTGTTCTTACCCTACTCTTATTAAAGATGCCATGAGATCTTAAATATCCATGGGAGACTTTGGTATCTAAGCTTTCACACTACACTTCCTGAAGCTCAGTTTTTCTATCTAGGGTGGATGAAGGGCTGAAAAACCAGGATAGCAAACCTTGCAGGGGGTCATCTTCTTCTTATTATTATTTATTATTTTTATTTATTGATTGATTGAGCCCAAGTCATAGAGCAAGGCCCCTTCATACTAAGAGCTGCACAACCAAACAACAAAAATAAATAAAATAAATTAATGGAGATATCCTATCTCCTAGAACTGGAAGGGACCTTGAAAGGTCATCGAGTCCAGCCCCCTGCCTTCACTAGCAGGACCAAGTACTGATTTTGCCCCAGATCCCTAAGTGGCCCCCTCAAGGATTGAACTCACAACCCTGGGTTTACCAGGCCAATGCTCAAACCACTGAGCTATCCCTCCCCCTAAAAAGACTGTCCTGCCACAAACAGCTTACAGTGGGCAAACCTCCCATTGATTTCAAAGAGGCCAGGATTTCACCCCTGGTGGTTAGAACTTTAAGCCTTCTTCTTTGGTGTGTAATTTCCACTACAGCCAATGGGAGTCATACAGCGAGGAGTATGGACCACCTCCCAGCTCCACCGAGAATTCTCTATACCAAACACAAAACGTTTCCAAAGGAGATCACCCTAGAATAATGTATTCTCTTGCGTCTCAATTTCCATTCCTCCAAACTGCACCCAGACTTCCAAGACCATCCTTATGTTACCTACCCTCCCCCACTTCTGCAGCCCAGTAAACGCCGTTAAGCTATAGATCTATTATTTGCATAATTTGGTGCTAACAAAAATAAAGCTAAGAAATTGCTGATAATTGCAAAATGTCAGCCACATTGGGGAGGGATCAGAGGTGAAATGTGAGGGTAGGCTTGCCAGGTGTGATGGGGTCAAAAGCAACGTGCTATTGAAGGGAAACTTGTCAAGGGTAATATCTGTCAGAGGAAACCTGAGAGATGATTGCACTGAGGCCACCAAATCGCAGGTAACATGTAGCCATAGTACTCCAAGACACAAGGATATGTCCTGGTATAGTTCATAATGTAACTGGTCATTAAGCATTTTCTAGCATCACTCTTTTAGAGGGAAGAAAGAAAGCCAGGCACTAGGCAGAAACATACTCATGTGCTACAGCAAATGGTATGAGGCACTGTGGAGCCTGCTTATAGGGAACTCGGATACAGTGAAAAATGTGAAGTGGAACAAAAGTCTGGGATCATTTCAGTGTGCTGGTCTGTGCAAACTGAAATCCTGGTTACAGGGTAAGTTTGTTCCATAAGAGAGTTCCACACTGTAGGAGAAATGGCTAGTGGCTGACAGGAGCAGAGATGCCACTGCTGCCTGGTCTGAGACTTGAAAAATTCCAGGATCAAGAAGCAATTAACTTTTACGATACGTGTAGTTACTGAAGTAGTGGAGAACAGAAACCCTAAATGTCCACTTTTTCATTTCCCAGCTGTAAGGTCTTAGATCATGGTTCTTTGGGGGTCGGGATTGTGTCTATAACCTGTTAATCTGAGTTGAGTGGCAGAAGGCACCCCTCCTTCTGTCCCTCCATTGCTTGAATGTCCTGCTTCCTCAACACATCCAGTCGCTGCAGGTGGGAAGATAAAGAGAATTGAACCGAAATCTCCCATATTGTGCCGTAGAAGATGACATGTAGGCCACCAGCATGGCTTATTGATTTATTTTTGGTTGGGTCTCCTAAAGGGACAAGCACATTGGTCACATTCTCTGCCCACCTGAGACACCGTTCTCCACTCTTAGGCTGGGTCTACACTACAGCGGGGGTCCGACCTAAGATACGCAACTTCAGCTACGTGAATACCGTAGCTGAAGTTGCGTATTTTAGGTCGGCTTACCTGGCGGTGAGGACGCGGGAAAGTCGACCGCTGCTGCGCTGCCGCCGACTCCGCTGCCGCCTCTTGCCGAGGTGGATTTCCGGAGTCGACGGCAGAGCGATCAGGGATCGATTTTACCGCGTCCTCACTAGACGCGGTAAGTCGATCCCCGATAGACCGATTGCTACCCGCCGGATCGGTGGGTAGTGAAGACATGCCCTTAGAACTCCACAGTGCATTGGATTCAAATGTACCTTTCCACCAACTTCAACGAGAGTTGGATAGGCCTCTTAGGGTACATCTACTCTGCAAAAAGCCCTCCGCGGCAGCCAGCCTCAGAGCCTGGGTCACCACGCCTCCCCAGCCAGGTTTCAGAGCCCAGGCTCCAGCTCAAGCGGAAATGTCTACACTGGTATTTTTAGTCCCATAGCACCAGCCCCACAAACCTGAGTCAGATGACCTAGGCTCTGAGACTCACTGCTGTGGGTTTTTCTATCTGCAATGTGGATGTACCCTTAGACGACAGCAGCAGAAATCCGGGAAAAACACAATACTCTGGAAAAATGCCCTTGGTTTTAACTGCCATTCTGTATTGCCACAGAAATTGCCTCAAGATCTTTCTTAGTTAAGTGAACAACAGCTGTACTAATTGCAAGGGCTGTTTAAAGTAACTTCACTGCAATAAAGGGGTATATGTCCCTTTAGTCTGTGGTGTTGAAAAAAAAACAATCTATAATGATATGTTAGATAAACACTCAGGACAAAGAGAGGGATTTGCTGGGACATGAATCTTCCTCACGGAGATCCTTTTTCTCTTCTATCTTCAGTTGCTTTTGAGTCTTTACGGCAGCAATGGCAGAAGAGAAACTGCCCAACAAAGGTTTTATTGAGAAGAAGTGCATGATTTTTTGCTAGAAAGCACTTCCTTCTAGAGAGGAGTCTTTGAAGTGCCTTCTTTGTTCTTTCAGGCTTGTTATTTTTAATTCTCATAAAAAATGCTAGAAAAGAATTTTGAAAGTCATCCTTTAGTATATGCAGAATGACAGCAGCAACAATAACATAACCCCGTCATTTAAAAGGATATTGTCAAGAGGGAAATAATATATTTTAAGAACCATTTCTTCTCTCTCTTAATATAACAGAACACGAGATGATTAGAAACTGATTTTTAAAAAATACATACAAATTACTTTTCAACCTGTTTGCTTCCTTTATGCATTTCTATTTCTATGGGTTCTAGGTTTCTTTTGTCACTGGCCTGTTGGGTTATTATGGGCAAGTCACTTAGCTGCTCCATGCCTCAGTTTCCCCATCTATAAAATCTGGTTAATGGTATCTAGCTTCTCTGTAAAGTGCTTTGCTATCTACTGATGAAAAGTGCTATATCAGAGCTAGGTATTATTATTATCATCATTTTCTTTTATTTTATTATTTCACCTGCTTCACCAGTGATATTAGATTGGTCAGTTTCACCTCTGTATGCAGTTAATTTCACTTTCTGTGTTTCATACATTTGTACTCTTGCCTGATCTATTGATTATATATTAATTATACTGATTACTAAAAAATTCCCAGTGAACACTCTGAGTTTTACTTGGATCTTATCCCAAGATCAGGCTCATTATTATTAGAATTCCTGTTTAATAGGGAACCCCGACGTACACGGTTGCCACACTCATACTTAGAAAAAAACCTTTTTGTAATTGTAATAGTTGTACTAACACAGTTAACAAAGTTACAAATACACCAACCCAGCAAGGTAGTAGAGATAACAGAGCGTGATCTGAGCATCCATGTATTCACACTATCCCTTGCAGAACAACCTGAAGTGTTAGTTATCGTCTTCTTCATCTCCCCCCCTCACCATCATCACCATCACCAGTGGTCATCATCCTGGCATCAAGGGCGACATCTCCCAAAGCACACAGGCTGGGATACGACTTCTGTAATATGTTATGCTGACACCACTACGCTTAATGAATATTCAATAAGGGTTCCTCCCTTTTCCCGAATTTGTAGTTCCTCACCCTGCTAATGTTGGGGTGCCTTTCTCCCATAGGTTACTAGTCCGTTCACCTTGAGCTTATTAGCATATACATCATATTAACATATACATCAATTAGCTACCATGGCATTCTCTTGGTCAGACATCTGCTGATGTCCCTAACTTAAAATATCCCATGCAGGTATAAATTAGCATTTTGTGGTCACCTGTCAGCAGTTTAGTCATTACAGGATTCTGTCTTGTGATGTCTTATGATCTAGGGTTACTTTTGCTTAGCTTCTTGTACTAAGGCTTTTGGAGCCTTATGCCTGGATTAGTTTAGCTAAGCTATTGTCTTATAATAGTCTTACAAGGCCTTAAGGGTTGTAGGATCATTGCATTATTGCCTTACCTTATACCTATGCCTTACCTAGCAAATGCCATTACCTATAGGCTACAGTACAATGATATTGCCTGAGTTTCTTCCTTGTTTAACCATGCCAAGTAGGCCCCTGCGATCCCCATCAATAACCTTCACCCTTTCTCAAACAACACGCTAAACTCCTGCCATTGACAGCATGCAGGCGGATTGCTACACCTGTGCCAAACCCTGCACTAGGGTTCTGCATGGACCCAGCAGTCCCCTCCCATACGGCCTGCTCCTGCACCACTGAGTTAATGGGCGTTTTACCATTGACTTCGATGGGAAGCGGGAGCAGGTCTGCCCTCTGTATTGCAGGAGCAGGGCTTGAGGCTGAGCCCACAGGTTACAGGTGGAAGGTGATACAGCCCAACAGCGAGGTCTGTTTTGCTCATCATTTCAGCTCAGTCAGACCACGGATACCAGCAAACCACCAGAGAAGACTTCCTGTGGTTTGACACTCTAATCCTTTAGTGAAACATGACTGTGTTATTTTTTTCCTGATTAATGTACTTTCTTGACTAAAGGGTATAAAGTCCAAGATCTCAGTTTAGTATTATCCTCCAAAGAGGGCTTTCTTGGCATGGGCTGAGGAACGAAAACTCCTTGGCACACAGGGCTGATTGCCGCAGAGTAATTCTGCTCCTCTGGGTGCCTCCAGACTTCGCATAGAGATGAAAAGCTCCTTGATACCCTTAACCCTGCCGTTGTCCAAAGCACAGTAAAGCGGCATGCCAGTGGAGATATTGGGGCCTTTTGTTATTAGGAAAATGTAAATAACTCTTTCAATGCTGCATGTTCCCCATTGTCACCATTTTAAGCTGTCGGTCCGGTGAAACACAACAGAATGTGTGGGACCCCTGGGGCTGCGCTCAGCAGCAATGAAGTGTGTTTCTATGGGCATGTCTACATCTACATAGGGTAGCAATGTGTACTGGAGGGTGTTCATTCAAAAGGGGGGGCATGGATCAAGATTCATGTGGCACTCCCCGTCAGTACCCGGCCCAAGACGGGGAAGCCAATGATCCAACCAGTGCACCAAATTTGGTGATGAACGGGCCACCCGAGGCACGTTGCGCAGACGCTAAGAAGAATTCTAAAGTGCACCAACGTGTTGCGCACTAATTGTTCCATGTAGACCCTAAAAGTTCCCTAGTGCAGTACTAGATTAGTGCACACTAGGGACGCTTTAGTGCCCACCAGCAGGGTCTACATGGGCCAGTTAATGCACAACACGTTGGTGCACTTTAGAATTCACACCCCTCTAGTGTGCATTGCCATACCGTGTAGACAAACCCCATTAGACCCATTTGGGCCCCAGGAGTTAGAGAAAAAAGCTGACAGAAAAAACTAAGAGACAGAGCAAAGACCTAATATAGCTCTGAGTAGGGACCTGTGACGCTGCAGCTATATCATCGTTTGAAGGATGACACCGGTGTAAGGCAATGCAATGAGTCGGACCTTGTTACCCTTCAGGCTGAGTTGAGCTGGTCAGAATTTACTGAATTTGAATTTTTCATTTCTTTTTTCCTTTTGTCTAAGTCACAAAGAAATAAAAAATTGGATGATTTTTTTGCAAAATATTTTTGAGAAATCCATCTCATTTTCGACCCGCTGATTGAAAAATGTGGAACTTTGACATTTCAATGAAAATTTCCTCAGAATTTTGAATTTTGAGAGTAAGAAAGAAAGAAAGAACGAACACACTTTTCATGTTTCCATTTTTCTGTCAGCTCTAAATGTGAGTGATTCCACAAAAGACTCAAGGATGAACATACCTGGGGAATGTTAGAGCTCAGTTCTGTGCATTTGATTTATGCAATTGCACCTGTGAGTAAAATAAACAGGATTCATCCCTTAGATTGCCCGAAATTGTAACATCAGTTCCTCAGCAGGAATCAGACTGGACAAAATTTTTCAAAATCCTAATTCACAGGGTTAGGGAAGCTGAATTGCCAGCCTAGTAAAACCTTTGAAACTTTAATTAATCCTCATTCTTTTAAAATCCTTTCCCATTTTAAATATTAGTATAAAAAGGAGATTCAAGGAACCAGGATTGCCAAAGCAAATATTAAACACACTGTTATATTACAGTTTTACGATATTAAAGCTTATGCACGCAGACACACACACACTGCTGCTGTGCTGTGATTCAGTAGCTATGTTTGCGAGGACAAAAGCACTGGAAAAAGAACATCAGTCTTTTTATTTGTGGGTCTGTGTTGTTTTTAAAAAGCAGTAGGATTGCACCATGTTGGTATGGCAACAACATGTAAAATAAAAAAATCCTTCTATTTAAGGCTCAGAAGGATATTGACTAATTTCTATCATTTAAAATAAAAACAGTAACACTGACACACTTTTTCTTTTCTTTACCGTGCAACAGACATGTATATTTGTAGGTTGTCATGGAAACTAACTGGGATTCAAAATGCTGCTTGGGTTAGTTTGGGTTCTCTTTGAAAAAGACACTGCAAGAACCTACGTGGCCCAGATCTACAAAGGTATTTAGTCTCCTGGCTTTTACTGAAATTAGTGGAAATTCAGAGCTTAATTATCTTTGTGGATCTGGGCCACGTAGGTTCAGCTTTGCACATGATGTATTTCCAAGGTTGAGCTGTAGGGTCTTGGAAGAGCTCAGTTTAAAAATTGTCATATTAATAAAAAATGTGTTCATGAAATTAAAATAAGTGAAGAGCAGAGGGTTTGTTTGAAACTCCGTCTCTCCTTCAATGTTTGCAACTCCAATGCTGCAGCTCTGTGCTGCTGCAGGAGAGGGAAGCACATTGGAAACAAAAGGGGAGAAGAAAACCACAGTGGCTTGCCCTGAGCACAGGGATTTCCAAAGTGACTGGGCTGGGTCAGCTGTGGGGAATTAATTCATTGCCCACACACAGACCTTATAAAAGGGATGAGCTGTGGTATGTGGGGGGGTTGAGTCTGTCAGTGAGGGAAGATGGATCTGTAAGAGGAGGGCTGTGATCATGAGAGGCTGTGTGAAAGGGACTAGAAGTAAATGGGAAGCCAGGGGATTTCTGAGAGTAGAATGGGGTTTTTTGTTTGTTTGTTTGTTTGTTTGTTTCTTTAATTTTCTTGAAACTTGGCTGGAATAAGCCATACTTTAGGCCTTCACATTGGACTTGGCTGAAGGAGACCAAGCCTCTTTGCTTTAGACTTGAGCTGACGGAAGCCCTGTGGTATTGGCATGTAGCCCATAAAGGCTCTTCATTTTTTGACTCTTGTTTTACCCAGTAAACCACACACCCCACCCCCGGTAAACATGGGTAACCTTTTCCCATTTTGACCAGCCTACCAAAAGATATGCAACAGAATGAGAAATACGTGTGTTTGCAACAGCCAAATAACCCCCCCCCCCCCAAATAGAACAGTAAGAAACACAACATCTATTAGTCATACAATAGTTCAGGAGGGTAAATTTTATCAAAAACTCCCCCAGGTTTCACCTTCTCCACATCTGCTCATTCTCAGGGTCTGTGCACCATTCTGCAATGTTTAATTCGCCAGCCCTTTCCTAGGTCTCTGCTTCTGACATAGGTGCTAATGCTCAGTGATCTGAGATGTTGGAGTATATTTCCTGGGCTCTATGCAACAAGGTCTGTACTCTGTTTGTAATGGATTCCTCTTTGCCATAAAGGAGCGGAGGGATCCAGAATTCAACTAGCATCCAACCCTTCAGTAGCTTTGAGTTTGATAATAACTTGGGGGAGAGGGGACAGTGTTTTTGTAGGAGCCAGACAGAGGACCCCCCGTCTAAACAAACAGCTCAATAAAGGAAAGGCAGTGTGGCAGCTTGATGTGTTTTTTCCAAGCTGCATGGAGGCTGTTAAAGAGACACCACTGGATCAGAGCCACTGTATTCAGATATACACCAGTCTCTTGGCAGTACTGAGGAAGGGCCCCTGCCTTGTTTTGTGCTGTGGTTTGATGACGTCAGGTATTTTGGGAAAGGGATGTTTCTATGCAAACAGGACCAAGACAACAGTGTGGTGTACCACAGTTGCCATCTGTAAGCCATGGGTCATCCTACAATGGGTTTCTAGGCTAAAGAGATGCATGTGTGGGGTGTGTATGTGCACCATTGTCCCCCTACTCTCCTAGTATGAGATGTGTTTCAATTGCTTTACTAGACTGCAGATAAATTTTGCCTACTTGGGTCCAATTTGTCTTCAGAAGAGAATAGGAAACATAGCTGAATATCTTTTTTTTTTTAAGTCTTTGATTTATCCTTATCCAGGAAGGAAGGTGTAGTGTGGATGGAGCACTGGATTAGCACTCAGGAGATCTAGGTTAGGTTCAATTCTGAGCTAAGCCACAGACTTATCAAGTAGCCTTGGGTAAATCACTTAATCTACTCTGGGCCCCATCTGTAAAATGTATCTGTGAGGTTCTCAGATACTCCAATTCAGAGAGTTATCCATAGATGATGTTATCCATAGATGATGTTTTTCTTCTAAGAGAATAGAATCAGTTCCACGCTGTGAAGCTTTCTCCAGAAATCACACTGCTAATAAACCTCATCACAAATCCCCTCATGAGAGTGGGAAGAACTAACACTGGCAGCTCCAGAGAGTGATCAAAAGCTGAATGGGCCCCAGAAATTTAACTCCCCTGCCATGCTTTAGAGTGGGTCTCTCCAAGTCAGGTTTAGTGACACAATGGCCAAAGTATCTCCGAGGGGCCAGCTTTCCCTACCACAGCCTGTGCTGGGCCTGTTCTGGTGCCATAAAGAGGATTAGGGCTCTCATGCCAGGCCTTCCACCACCAAACTCATTGAACAATATGCCTGGGGCTGAATTGTGCCTTCAGCCCGAGTCCACCCCAATGTATCATACATGGGGTGACTCCAATTTGTCTTGAAAAAAATTTATGGGGGTTGGGCTCAGAAGAGACATAACTGAATCCTTAGTAGGGTAACAAGATAGAAAGTATGAAGAATTGGGATGGGGTGGCGGGCAATAGGTGCCTATATAAGAAAAAGCCCCGAATATCGGGACTGTCCTTATAAAATCAGGACATCTGTTTATCAGACAACAGAGAGCAGATAATATAGACAGCATATCAGCAGCAATATCTCTTGCTTCCTGTACACACAGGCAAAGGATGGAGTTAAATAATAATCAGGAATTTAAAAAAGAAACCAAAAAGCCACTGCAACAGGAACTCGGCCAGGTCTACTTCAACAGCACATCAGCAGAGGCACAGACTTCATTTGGGGCGGGGGGGGGCGGGAAGCGTGTATTTGCCTCAGCAAAATGAAACCTCCAGCTACTGTTTGTCTGTTCTCCCATCCTGTCTGTTCGGCTCCTGTCTGCTACAGCTTTTGCACTGTCCATCTCCTCGGCAGGACTCCGTTGCTGCAAGCGCAGAGGGGCCAACCAAAACCTGGACTCACAAATATGTCACTGTTTTTCCTTTGCTCGTGGCATAAATCAAAAAAAAAAAAATCTGTTAGCACAGGGCTCAGGTTTGTTTATTTTTTTGCCAGCTGCAACATGCTACCCTCTTAGGGGATCACCTAAAACCTGTCCTGGTTTAGCTTGGAGTGGCACGTCAAACCCACGTCGTGGGCTTGGCTCCTCTCAATGAATTACAACCTTGTCAGAAACCTATTTTTTTAAAAAATCAAGGCAGGTTTTCTATCAAATCAAATACCTGCACACTAAATTATATGGCTGGTGCCAGTCTGACTCGTTCCTTCTCTCTTTTTTCACTCTTCTCGCTTTCTTTCCCCCCATCCCCCGCCTCCGCGTTATGATAGAGATTTTTGTTCCCTGGGAGGAATTGATGCTTGCGACCCCACGCTGCTCTGGAAATGCTGTTTGACCTGGCCACACATTTTGTTTTTAGACAGTCGCTGCGACACATCCCACGACGGCCAGTGCAATGACAAAAATAGAGTGAGTAGCCGTGGAGGGGTGCGGACGGAAGGAAGGTGAATCAGTAATAAAGTGGCCATCCAAGATGTTTGCTCGTTTGTTTTCTGAAGCACGTTTGTTTTGTTTATTAATAGGGCCTGAAATGCTTTGGGCAAATTGAAAATGCCATGGTCTGCTCTAGTATGGAATCTCCTTTCCTACTGGCTAAAATTAGTTGGGAGCTGGCTTTTCCCTGTTTGTTTTCATTCAATTCTTCTAAGTGTGGCCTAGATGATGGAGGAGGAGGTGTCAGCAAGGGAGTTCAAAGGGTTTCCCTTTCCAGGGCTCTGTGAATGCTGATCAGAACAGCGAGAAACTGTTTGTGTTAAGGGCTAAGGAGTTCTTCTAGGGGTGTCCTCCACAGATGCCACTCCAGCCTCAATGCTAGGGAACATTCTGCTAGGCTAATTGTGCCTACCTCTGCAGGGTGAATGGGTCATGGATCCATCTCCTAGGTACCTCCATGCTCCCCATTACCACAGATCTGAGCACCTCACACGCCACAAGAATGATTAATAGAGTTGCCAACTTTCCACTTTTTGAAAACCAGACACTACAAGCTCCCACATCGCTCACTCCGCCCTTCCCCCATCCCCGGGACTCACCTGCCACCAACAGAGCTGGTCTGGGAGGAGCTGATGCCGAGCCTGCCTGCCTGCCCAATCGAGGGGGGCGTTCAGTTCTCCAGAGCAAGGGCCAGGGACAATCAGGGCACGGTGGGGTGGAGGGGGGGTTACTTCCCGGAGCGAGGGGCTGGGGCAATCTAGACACGGGGGGCAGTCCCTGGAGTGAGTGGCTGGGGGCAATCAGGACACAAAGGGGCCAAGGGGGAAGTTGTCCCCAGAGCTAGGGGTCAGAGAGAACTGGGGCCCCAGGAGGCTGAGAAGGTGGTACCTACCTCCTCTCTGCCAGAGCCAGGATCCAGTTCCTAAGATTCTCTCCAGTCCATCAGCTGAGCTCCTCCAGCAACAGCTGATCTTCCCAGCCGACCCAGCAGTGAGGCCGGTTACTTTTGGTGTCTGGTCAGCAGTACTGACCAGACACTGCAGAGGTCCCTTTGGACCAGACTTTCCAGTCGAAAACCGGACACCTGGCAACCCTAAATTTGATTAAAAGGTCTTAGAGTGATAGACTGAGCTTCTTGAGTCCATTTAATTTAACAAAGAAAAGGTTAGGGGATGACTAAATCACAGTTTAATTATCTATCTGGGAAACAAATATTTGATAATGGGCTCTTCAATTTAGCAGGCAAATAACACAATGCAATAGCTGGATGTTGAAGCTAGACAAATTCAGATGGGAAATAGCTTGTATACTTTTGACAGTGAGAATAATTAACCATTGGAACAATTTACCAAGTGTTGTGATGGATTTTCCATCACTGGTAATTTTTAAATCAAGATGAACATAAGAACGGCCTTACAAGGACAGACAAGAGGTCCATCTAGCCCAGTATCCTGTCTTCCGACAGTGGCCAATGCCAGGTGCCTCAGAGAGAATAAACAGAACAGGTAATCATCAAGTGATCCTTTCCCTATCGCTCATTCCCAGCTTCTGGCAAACAGAGGCTAGGGACACCATCCCTGCCCATCCTGGCTAATAGCCATTGATGGACCCATCCTCCAGGAACTTATCTAGTTCTTTTTTGAACCCTGTTATAGCCTTGGCCTTCACAACATCCTCTGGCAAGGAGTTCCACAGGTTGACTGTGCGTTGTGTGAAAAAATACTTCCTTTTGTTTGTTTTAAACATTAAATTTCATTTGATGACCCCTAGATTTTGTGTTATGAGGAGTAAATAACACTTCCTTATTTACTTTCTCCACACCAATCGTGATTTTATAGACCTCTATCTTATCCCCCCTTAGTCATCTCTTTTCCAAGCTGAAAAGTCCCAGTCTTATTAATCTTTCCTCATACGGCAGCCATTCCATACCCCTAATCATTTTTGTTGCCCTTTTCTGAACCTTTTCCAATTCCAATATATCTTTTTTGAGATGGGACAACCACATCTGCACGAAGTATTCAAGATGTGGGCGTACCATGGATTTATATAGAGGCAATATGATATTTTCTATCTTCTTATCTATCCCTTTCTTAATGATTCCCAACATTCTGTTCACTTTTTTGACTGCCACTGTACATTGAGTGGATGTTTTCAGAGAACTATCCAGAATGACTCCAAGATCTCTTTATTGAGTGGTAACAGCTAATTTAGACCCTATCATTTTATATGTATAGTTGAGATTATGTTTTCCAATGTACATTACTTTGCATTTATCAACATTAAATTTCATCTGCCATTTTGTTGCCCAGTCACCCAGTTTTGAGAGATCCTTTTGTAGCACTTCGCACTCTGCTTGGGACTTAACTATCTTGAGTAGTTTTGTATCATCTGCAAATTTTGCCACCTCACTGTTTACCCCTTTTTCTAGATCATTTATGAATATGCTGAATAGGACTGGGCCCTGTACAGACCCCTGGGAGGCACCACTATTTACCTCTCTCCATTCTAAAAACTGACCATTTATTCCTACCCTTTGTTTCCTATGTTTTAACCAGTTATCAATCCATGAGAGGACCTTCCTTCTTATCCCATGACAGCTTACTTTGCCTAAGAGCCTTTACTGAGGTACCTTGTCAAAAGCTTTCTGAAAATCTAAGTACACTTAGGCTTGGTCTACACTTACCCCCCAAGTCGAAGTAAGGTACGCAAATTCAGCTACGTGAATAACGTAGCTGAATTCGACATACCTTACTTCGAACTTACCGCGGTTCAGACGCGGTCCACACGCGGCAGGCAGGCTCCCCGTCGACTCCGCGGTACTCCTCTCGTTGAGCTGGAGTACCGCAGTCGACGGGGATCACTTTCTGGTTCGATTTATCGCGTCCAGACCAGACGCGATAAATCGAACTCGGAACTTCGATCCCCAGCCGCCGAACTAGCGCGGCAGTGTAGACCAGCCCTAAGATGCGATGGTTTTCTAAAAGATCTGCTCTTGGAATTATTTAGGGGAAGTCCTATGGGCCTGGGTTATCCAGGAGGTCAGACTGGATGATCACATTGGTCACTTCTTGGAATCTATGAATCATAAAAGAATTTGTCCTCACACACACACCCCTTGTGAGGTAGGGCAGAGTTACTATCTCTATTTTACAGTAGGGAAACTGAGGCACAGAGAGGCTACATGGGAGACTTTGGTATATGGCCCATCATGCTGCTGCCTCACAAAGGTGTGAGGTGTCTTTGTGCAAATAATTTAATATAAAGGCCCTCCTCTCCTCGCCTTCCACCCCCAGTGCATTATAGCTAGACCATGCAACCTACCTTTGTAAGACAAAACATTGTTCCTGGTTAACAATTCATCCAGCCAAGCATTGGCATAAAAACCACCCGTTGAGTGTCACCCAGAAGTCTATTGTTCGCCTGCTTTGGAACTGAATTCAGAGCAATCTTGAAGAGTAAGTAGATGTCTCCTTGAGGAGAGCCCCACCAAATGTGACTACCTCAGTTCACAGGGATTTATGTGGAAACCTCTTTCCACTTTCTCATCATGAGTGTTTGGACCTTGAGTTTTGCTTTGAGCTCACGTAGAGCTGAAAAGGGCTCCGTCACAAATTTTATATGGGACTATCGGGTCTGCTAAAGTCTAGCACATTGGAGCTATATTAACTCAGACTTATGCTTACACTGCCCTAAACTCATGCTATTATTTGTTATTCAAGACTAGAGGTTAAGGGATATTTTTTTTTATAATTTTATTCGTAGAGAGTTCTTGCAAGTACATGTCTTTGATTCTCTCTTTATTCACGTCTTTTGTTATTCGTCTCTTCTGAAACCATCCAGCAGCTTTTAGATACCACAGTGATTAGCAAGGAAGAAAGCCCTAGATTTAAATGTGTCATGGTAAACTAGTGACCTACAAGTGGTATAAGGGCAACATGTGTGTGCGGGGCCAAGGGGTACCTAGGTGGAGGATGGAGATATAAAGTGGGAATGTGTACCCCTAGCTTATTTCCCTCTTTATGTCCTTGCATGCAATCTGCAGGAGTCATACATTCTCCTCTCTGATTTAACATGGTTCAAGTCTTTCAGATGCACAAAAACATGGATCGAGACAGGAGGCCCAATAGCCAGCGTGAGTTCCTGGATTGTACAGCCCGTGATGTTGCATAGAGAAAAGAACTGATGTTAAGCTTCATTGCACATGGGAGAGCAGTTTCAGTAAGGGTATGGCTGCTTTCTAGCTAACCACAACCAAGATATGGAGATATGGCCTGCACAACTGCAGGGCTACATAGTCCCTCAATTCAGTACACCAAACTCAGAGTGGGCGGGTGTCCTTGGGGGCTATTTGTAACCTTGAGGAGTGATCTCAATGCAATGTGCCTAGAACACATATTGGGTCAGCAGCCAATTAGGTAATCCCCCGCATATTACTATGGTGACTGATGTGCGGACAGCATGGTTCTAACCCAGCTACATTTTTCCTCTATTACTTTGACAACTTTGAAAGAATCACTAGATCTGGTAAACTGTGTTAGAAGGAAAAACTAAATTTATTCAGTCACTTAATCACATTATATCCCTTATTAAATACATACACAGGCAAACACAAAGGTGGCCTGCTTTTATTTTTGCTGCAGATATTATGTAAATTTATGTACCTGATTATGCAAATCATGTGCATCCCCTTGGGCTCCTGGCACATTCCCAACGTCTCCCTCCCTCAGCATGGAACACTTTGTTGTTTTGTTCTGTTTTTTTATATGGGACCTAGCAGGCAAATGTTTTTGCTCTCCCTTCATGCGTGGGCCAGAGTTGGCATACCGCTCTCTGGCTGGGTGGAAAACGTATGTTTTTGAGGTGAAAATTTGCCTTTCAAATTTCTATACAGCTTGTACTGAGATCATGATTCCTATTCAGGGTTGAATACAAAGTGGCCCTGTGATTCCTTTCCAGAAATATTCCGGGGGGGGGGTATTGTAAGGGAAACATTGTGGCCCAGATTCAGCTCTGTTGTAATTTGAAGTCAATGGCATTACCCCTGAGATGAATTTGGCTCATTCACTCTCTCATTCTGTTCTAGATGATTAACGAATTACAAATCTTGCATAATACCCCAGGGCTTAATTAACAAATTTACTCAGAGGTATCTTTTCTTACTGGACTTTTGAAGAACGAGAACAAGGCAAGCAGTAGGGGGGGAAAGAAGAAGGAATCCAAACATTTGTGTGAATAAAACCAGTGAATTTGACTGGATTCATGGCTCTCTTTTATTTATGGATTGTGAATGTTCCGCTGGATAAATGTTTTGGTTCCCATGAATGTTTGGGAGAAACTCCTGTTCGCAGACCCATGTTCGTGTGAGGTGTTTGCACCAGAAATTATTAACGTTATGGCCATGAAGTTAGGAAGCAGGAATAATACCGCAAGACTCTTGGTTTCCAAATCACATGGTGCAAATACCAAATGCCACCCTGAATATAGCACTCACCTGACCGTGAGCAATACCATAGGCGGCACATAAAATATTCATTGGACAGTGGCAAATTGTGAATGAAGTCCATAAAAATAACATCATTAGGCGACAGCTTTTGAAGAGAACAAGGATTAAATTCATTGACGACTATGCTGTGAGTAGTTTATCCAGCTATAAGAAAGCTTTCCCGGAGACCTAATGAACTATGACAGGAAGATGAAGGTGAATGGAGCTATCTCGTCAAACCCTAGAAGCAATGACCCCGTAACATGGAAAAAGATCTTTGTGGGTGCACGTGGTGGTATAACAGGCCCCTGTGCAATCTTTTAAAATGTTCACTGTAAAATGTTCCCCCTACATGATAACAATGGGCCAATCCATTATTCCTGTTACACATGAAAACATCACCTCACTGATGTCTGAATTTGACCCTATGCCATCTTTAATGACTGAGCTTTTCTGCTCTCATCCTTCAAGTCTTATCTATTCTCCCAAACCTTTCCGTAATAACAGAAGACTTGTAAACACTGACAGGCATGAAAGGAAGGAAAAAATGAAGGAAACCATCCTGGCTTCCTAGGACCTGGAGGAAGAGCAGAGAAGAGTTCACTTTGAAGCCTGCTATGGATTGTGGATTCCTTTTGCCTTGCTCAGTGCGGTGAAAGGTGAAATAGAAATAGATAAAATAGATAGAAAATATCTCTATCAAGGGGACAAGAAGACCCCTCCTTCCGTGTTCATATTATTTATGGGGTTTTTTAACTGTATCCAGAAATAATAGAATTTATCTGGGGACTCAAGTGGTTGACTGTGATCCTAAGCACTCCTGTATTCACCCCCCTACACACTGCTGCAATGATGTTTGTCCAAAATATGCCTTGTAAGGTATCATTTGAAAATTAATAGCACACTATCATTATAAAATGCATATGTTAACTTTGTACGTGAAGTTATGAATTCCCTCTGCACAATGTTACCACAACGTGTGTTAAAAAGACAGCCTCGCCTATGTCAAGATGAATAACAGGTCTGTCCTAGACAAAGGAATGTGGATTTACTTCAATCTACATATTAGCCATAAACAAAGCTTGAAGGTGTTGTCTAGAATTTGAAGTCAAGACACAGAATATTAACATGGCTTGTGCACCCCAGAGAGACACAGGAGACTGAAGCTCCAGGAGACCTTCCGAACATTGAGAACAAAGACTATTCTTTGAAAATATAAGGGACAATAAGACTCCATCTTTATCTTTCACAGAAGAAGACAAGGAAAACCAGCATCTCCTACTTCTGTGGAAGGTCCTGACTGAGGCTAGGTCTACACTACAGCGGGGGGTCGACCTAAGATACGCCACTTCAGCTACGTGAATAGCGTAGCTGAAGTGGCGTATTTTAGGTCGACTTACCTGGCTGTGAGGACGGCGGCAAGTCGACCGCTGCCGCGCCGCCGTCGACTCCACTACCGCCTCTTTCTGCGGTGGATTTCCGGAGTCGACGGCAGAGTCATCAGGGATCGATTTTGTCGCGTCTTCACTAGACGCGATAAGTCAATCCCCGATAGACCGATTGCTACCCGCCGATCCGGCGGGTATTGAAGACGTGCCCTGAGAGACAATCAGCCCTGCCGGAACAAGAGTAACTAGCGAGCTAAATCTTCTTAAACAAAGACCATGCTTTGCTAGGTTAAGTTTTAGACTTTTAGATGTTTTCACTTTTATTAGCGTATAATCATCTCTGCCTTTATTTCTTTTACGTAGCATCACTTAACCTAGGTCCTGTTGTTAATCAACTTGTTTTATTTTAATCTAACCCAACCGAGTGCTGTGTCTGAATAGAAGTAATTCTAAACTCCAGTTAAGTAGCTAAACTTCTGGGCATTGTCTCTTTAAAGGAGCAGGCAAACCTTATTATTATTCCTCTGAGTGGTCCATCAGAGGGCAGATGGTTTGGGGGAAATTCAGGACTGGAAGTGGGTTGGGGTCATCTTGGCAGGTGTGACCAAAGCTGGCGGGAACCCGGGTGAGGCAGCTGCATTGTGCGGGTTGCTGGGGTCGGAAGCACTGTACTTGGGCTGCACAACACACAGCCACCAGGATTCTGCATGCTCGCCTTCTGGTTTCTGGTGTCCGGGCTGCGGTCTAGAGCAGAGGAGCATTTAAGGCAACCAGGATTACAGAGCAGATGGTGACACAACCCTTTACTGGCGTGAATTGCACCTCAGAACGTGACAGTGAATGCTTATCCTCAATTCAGTGTGTACACCAGTCTCCATCTCTTATTTAAATGCTATTTTCTAGGGTAATATTATACGTTGCAAAATAACCTTCTGCCACCACAGCCCACCCCCAAGTCTAGATAATTAGCTGATGTGACTCTAATACTTTGCACATCTGGTGCTAATTGTTTTCTCCCGCATGAATCCCAGTGAGGCAATAGAGCAAAATACCAACTTCAACATATATTTTAACTTTTCCTTTAAAATCTTTGCTCCATGGGATTGAAATCTTGAGATAAAACATCTGGGTTTCAATTGTGTCCCAGGGGATGAGAAGTTATAGTTCTGCGGAATACATATTGTGTATAATGCATGCTTGTTATTTCTGCATTAGCACTGCTTGTGCTGGTGCCGGCCGTTAGCATGTCATTCTCCTGACACATCATTAATAAACAGGTAATTTCATACCTGATTTCCACCGAGTGTCATGCTGAAAACCACCTGGGTTTAGGTTTTCACCGACATAAAAAGAGGCACGTACTGAAGAGTGGTGGTTAATACTGAGCTGGGGCTGGTTTAATTGAATAATGGATCAATCAGGTTGAGACAAGCACTCATGGAAAGGGGGAAAGAAATGTAAGGCCACTCTGCCTGGTTTTGCTGTGAAGCATGGGGAGGTATGGGGTACAAAAACATACAAGTTGGGGGCACAGAAACTATGGCTGGGGAAGCTGACAATGTGGCAAATTCCATCCTTATGCAGGAGTCCGTAGAAGCGTCCTTGCATGACCAGCTGGGATGCTGTGGGTTTAGGGGAGAGCTGTCATACTATACAGGCTGAAAACCCATTTATGTCAATGCTGCCTGAGGGCATGTTAACTTCCTCTCTACACAGTCTTTCCCAGGAGAGGGGAAGAAGGGCACAGGTGTGGTGTGTGTGGAGGTGAGGAGCTGCCAGTCTGAGAAAAGTTGTGCAGGCAACAATCCTGCCATAGGAGCGGAGAACCCTGGACAGCAACTCAGAAGAACGGACCCCTTGCAAAGTTGAAACCCCAACCCCCCACTAAGGGCAAAGGCTTTGGAGGCAGGTGAATCTATTTCCCAAGTCGTCTGTCCGCTCTCTGCATGGTATGCTACAGGATAGTCAGAGTCTGAGACTTGGGCCTGATCCAACATCCGTGGAAGTCAATGGAAAGATTTACTCATTTGCTTCAGTCTTTGGATCAGGCTCTTAGTGACAGAGCAAAGTGATGAGCTGCAATCATTAGTCTAGTTCAGTGGTTCTCAAACTGTGAATTGGGACCCCAAAGTGACCCTGTTTTAATGGGGTCACCAGGGCTGGCGTTCAACTTGCTGGGGCCTGGGGCCGAAGCACGAGTCCCATCACCCGGGGCTGAAGCCCAAGGGCTTCATGCCTGGGCAGCAGGGTCAGGCTTCAGCTTCAGCCCTGGGTGGCAGGGTTCAGATTACAGGCCCCCTGCCTGGGGCTGAAGCCCTTGGGTTAGGCTTCGCCCCACCCCTGCGACCCCCACCCGGGTCGGTGGGGCTTGAGCTTTGGCTCTGCCCTCATCTTGCCCGGGTTGGCGGGGCTTGGGTGGGCTCAGGTGTCGGTCCCCTGTCCTGTGGTCGTGTAGTAATTTTTATTGTCAGAAGGGGGTCGCGATGCAATGAAGTTTGAGAATCCCCTGCTCTAGTTTAATTTGACAATCGGTCCATTTGCAGCAGAAATCACAAGGGTCTGCCTCCGCCAGCAGGTGTCACTGTAAGAAAGAAAACTGGTAAGGCCAACAGTCAGAGTGCAACTGAGTCTTGCACAAAACACATCCCTTGGCCCTGTAATCTCGATATTTACATACAGTTGACACCCACGTAATCTACAGATTATATATAGTTGACACCTCAGACACAACCACATTGGCACTCCGGTGAGTGCACCATTTAGGTGCTAAGACACAAATGAGAAGAACGAGACCAGGACAAAATTCAGCATTTACCCGAGGTCCAATCTAGTGGGATTTGTAGATAATTTTACTCAAAGGAAATTTATCCTGAGAATGGAAGAACCCTAAACCATAAATTTAAGCATTTCAGAATCCAGAATATTAGGCACTTATCCAGAAACTACCTTTTGCTCTTATACATTGTTTAGGAATCTACTGCCTTCACGAAAGCCATAGCGAAACATACAGAATTGGGTGCATCCAATTCTCCCCTTGACAATGACTTTAAGTACCCGAGGGCGGGGGGTGGAGAGGTGGAGGACTCATTCTTCAGCGTTTAAAATGATTTCTAATAAGCAGATTACTCCACATCTACCTGCTGCTGGGTTCTTACACCTTCCTCTGAAATGTCTGGTCCTGGCTCCTGTCAGAAACAAGATATTTGACTCAATGGACCATGGGTCTGATCCAGTCTGACCATTCCTAAAATGACAGCTGGTCCCCAGATGAATGCTTTAGGTGACCAGGGCAGTAACTGTAGCTTTCAACACAAAACTTGCCTAGCTTTTAACAAAAAGGTTATTCTGTGGACCCCTGCAATTTCTCCACCATTCCTTCCTGCTTCCTCATCACCTTCACGGATGGTGTTTGGGCCAAACAGAGAACACTAGCTGGACAATAACCATTTTGAGTCAATGTCTGTTGTGGCTCAATGGCTCAAGACCCAAAGGTTTGGAGGATTCAGTAGAATCTCTGAAAGGCCCACCATGACTTCCAGGGGCCTTTTTGTGTATTTAGTGATTAGCCTGGCAAAAAATAGAACTCAATGACAGAATTCATCACAAGAATGGAAACTTGCAATGGCTTTTGTACCCTTTTCCACAAGAGCTCAAGGTGAAAGGGTTGAGATAGAAGAAGTATCCTCCCCCCTCCCACCCCGCCCCGATGACCCAGCGACTACTGCATGAATCCTGGAAGCCAAAACAGTATTTAAATTGTGAAGCTGGTGTCCAACTAAGGCTTAGTAGTTACCTGATTTATCTAAACACAGAGCATTTTCACCACCGCCCCCTCCCCAAAATAAAATATTGTGTCGTTTGAAATTTCCAGGGAAGCTAAAGGCCTAAAGCATTGGGTGAAATGTAAATTTCTTAAAATATTTATCCATCCATAAGTGGCTACATTTCTGACATTATTATAGGGTTTCTCAGTGTTCCATTTTATTAAAAAATATTTATTTGGTTTCTAAGATTACTGCTTCTCTGACCACAGAAAATTCAATTACCGAAAACTGCAGCTATCAAATTGGTCGAAAATAAATAGCCTTTTATCCAAACCTGGCACAGGTTGGTTTACTTTTAATATGCAGCCATAAAAAAAGAAGCCCTTTCCACAGAGAGCCGGTTGGTTGCAGAGCAAGAAGCCAAGGAATACTTTGCATCATCAGGTTTTATTTAAAATAGGGTAGGAAAGGAGTAAAAAAGGAGTCATTATAAGACTAATTAACTGTTGTTTTTACTCCTTTGTTTTAACAAGTGACAGCCTATTTTAAGGCTTTCTGCCAAAACAAATCTGTCCATTTCTCTGATTCCTGTGAATAGCTATAATGTACAGGTAGCATTCCCAAATGTTGCTTCTAAACATGGCATGTCCTCATATCAGTAAGAATTTGACTGTGCACGATGCTTACTCATCACCAACAGATAGGTTATAGGAGAAGTGCATTCCAATCATGGGAGCGCAGGTCTGGGAGCAAGGACTCCCCAAACCCTTGGACTCCGTGTTATAATAGCCTTCTTCTAGATGTTAGATCAAATCCACTGATGTCAAAAGTGGCTACCTCTCTGCTGGAGCCAATGGAGTTCTGCTCACTGTCACCAGTGGTGAATATAGCTAGCTAATCAAATCCACTGTTAGCCAGAAAGACTTAGGTAGTAGTAGGTGATTCTGTTATGCTAAACTAGCAGTTACCTGCCTGAGTTAGGGGCAGGCTGGATTCTGCAACCCAAAATAGCCTAATAGGGCTACACAACACGAGTAGGTGCTACTCAATGTGAGTAAGGGCTGAGGAATCAAGTCCTAAGTAATAACTTGGCATTATACCAAGTGGGCACTGGTCTGCATTGGGAGTGGTATGGAAGCAGAATGTGCCCTTGCACTCCTGTGTGCAGAGAAGCAATAATGCACCCTATCGGCCCCTGTGCCGCTGGCTACTTCTGCTGATATGCATGGTGCACAGAAATAACTCTGCCCACGCTGGGGTGCTGTGTGTCTGTAGAATGGAGAAGAACCAGCCCCCGTATCTCCCCTGAGCATAGGGACAACAATTCTGCCTGGCCCTCACAGGGGTTATGCGATCTGTGTGTGGAGGGTGTTAGGGGATGAGGGACGCTCCTTGTGTTATCACCACCCCGACTGTGCATCTCTATAAGGGTCAGGCAAAATCGATCTCAAATTTACTCTCTCTCTCACTCCTTCTCTGTTGCTCCCTCATGGAGGCTCCCACAAAGGGGAGGCATATCAGCAAGTGCAAAAGAGAAGGGAGTGGATTTTAAATGAATGACTGCTGTTTTGCTGGCCTTTTCACTCTTTCCAATACATTAGGGAGGGGGAATCTCGTTCCATTAATTTGTTGTGCAATTGTGTTGCTCTTTCAGGCTCTTTCCTTCACCACAAAGCCCCCTCCAAGCTGCGAGAGAAGTCGTGATGTCTTTCAGCTAGGGCCCAAAAGGCATCAAAGGCTGGAATGTTAAACATCTTTGTAGTGCCATATGCCAACAATTCATTGTTAACAGGTTCTGTTAGCAGAACTGCTCCCTCGTCCTTAATGGATCAAGGGTACTCGCTGAGAGATGGCCCTGCGATGGCTGGATAGGGAAGGATGTGTTCCAGCCGAACGTGGTTCTCCTAATGCAAGGAAGGGCCGCCCTCCCTGGCATGAGGATGAACAGCTGTGGGATCAAAGCTGAGAACCAAGGAAAGGGTAACAATGCAACGGGCACTGAGACTACACGGACCGTCTACTCTTAAAGGGATACTTGCCCTTTTTTATCTGGTAGAATAGAATGTGCACAGCTTAAAGGGAAGTCTTAAGGAATGTCAGGATGAATTTCAAGGAGAAGCTTAAAGGGTAAGGCAAACATCGTCTAAAGGGAAGGAGAAAACTCGTCACTACTAAAAATCCAAATCCTTGTTTCTCTGGAGAGAGTGGAAGAGGGAGACCTAAATCCTATGGGAATACAGAAACCAACTACTATGGAGTGGTTTAAAATAGTCCCGCAATTCCCATTGAGTCCAATGGGAGGTGTGGATGCTCTGAACCTTTCAAGCTACTGTCATGGGTCTGGTTCATAATATTAGTGAGCTGTTTTGGCACCCATGAAATAACATGGAAGGAACATTGTCGTCAGATTATAACAGGAGATTGGGAGTCAATATTCTAATCTGGACTCTTACATAAAATGTCACAGATTGGGTCAGTGGCAGTCACCTCACCTCTCGATGACTCAGTGTCTCCATCTGTATGTCATGGGGACATGTTGCAAGGTTTAGTGAATTTAGATACTGCTTGTAAAGTGCCTTGAAGATAGATCCTGTGAGGAAATGCTTAGCAAAAATGTGAGGAAAAGTTGGTTGTTTTTACGTTTGTGTGTGTTTGCACAGAAACACACACATCGTTGTGCAAAAAAGCTTCTTAAGAATTTTTGAAGCCTGTTGGCCAATATATTGGTTGGATACCGAGTCACACAAAAATATTGCTTTGGACAACATGGCAGCAGAGAAAAGAGGCTGAGAACTCCCACGCTAATCTACTTATGATGTGATTTCCAAATTACATCTGGTGCCCAACCAAACAGAATGCAAACTCTCCCTGTGTTTAAGGCATAATTATGCTGGAAGGAGGAGGAAAGCCAATAATTTATACCATTTATACCACATTCAGCTTCCAGGAGATCTGACCCTTTCCACTTCCTGAATGAGACACTTCCAACTGTTTCCCATGCAATCTCGAAGCTATGATTCCATTGGAAACATAGGGTAATGGATCTATAATGGACCTTCCATTCAAAACCAATAGACCGGTAGCTTAGCCATCAACAATCAGCCCATAAAAACTATGATTACCTTTTCTTTTTTCTCCCTCCTACTCTCTCAAAGGAGGCAGCATGCTAATGGATTTGAAATTGCAGGAGCAGCTCAACAGACTTTTTTAATAAATGGAAATAAAAGTGGCTCTCAAGTTGATGTTGATCTGTATAACTGTGAGCCGTGGAGTCCTCCCTCAGGGTTGATTCCTAGCCTAAACCACCTAGCTCTCATAGCTGATAAGTGTCTACTGAAGGGTAATAAAATACAGTGTGTGCTGTTGTAGTGAAGGTAACTTATCGCTTTCATCAAAAAGCTCCCTGGAAATGTGTTTATCTAAAAGGCTTGTATATTTGTGTATCTTTCAAATGTCTGCGCTAGATTGCATTGCCTGCCCATTTTAAAAACTCTGCCTTGAGAAAAGGGCCTTTTTGGAAGCCGTTTAACTGTGGGTTCATGGTTACATTTCCTTAGTAGCAGATACCCTGCAGGTTACAGTATTCACTGAGATGCAAACAAACGAGACATTGACTATGGCCCAATTTTATTTTCTCACTAAATCAAGGTAAGGTTTTAAAGCCCAATTCATATTAAAAAAAAATTCTGTGGGTGTTAGGTGATTTTGACACGGGTCGCAACTGGCTTTGGGCACCCTCCAAACCTGTGGCTTCAGAGCATAGAGGGGAAAACATACCAAAGGGGTAGGGGGCTGGTAGAGAGTTAGACGACCATTTGGTAACGGCTGCTTAGCTTTAATTCACGTCACATAAAAGCTAGTTAGTGCTCACCATTTATCACTGATGTATGGATCATCTAGTCTGCAAATGCTTGTGGATCTTTTGCGCTACACAACCCCTCACCCCCAATTTTTCCAATCAAAGTCTGTTAGTTATAAATATCCCTGTGACATTTGAGGTTTTCCTTAAGGAAGGTGCACACTAAGTAGCACTGATGGAACAGTTGTACGGGTACTCGTAAAGTAATATATTTTTCCATGTAGGTCTCACAGGTTTCTGAGATGCAGACAGTATTGCACATATCTTTTAAAATATATTGGACATGTGCACTGCAACTGGCTAATTTGACTGTTGAAATGAATTTGTATCATGCCATATATTTCAATATATGTAAAATATATAGTGTCGTAACGGTTCTGCCTCACCACTGTGGCGCCTCCTGCAGGTCGTTCTGGGAATTAGCTGAGTCTTTTTGCAGGGCGCCCTCCTCCGGTGGTGTCTCGCCTGCTGTCACTTCTGCTCCAGATCGCGGCATCCTCTTCAGGAACACAACCCTCCGGCCGTGCCCCATTCCATCCCCCCTTCCGGGGGAGCAGTAGTCCTCTGTCCAGCCACTCGCCTCTGTGGCCGACTGCAGCCCACGTTTCTAGCCTCTTGCCTCAGTGGCAAACTGCAGTCCTTCACTGATTGGCTGTCTGCTGGGCAGCCTCCCCAGGGCTGCTTTTAACCCTTTCTCCACCAGTGTGGGGCAGATGCCCCATCATAGTCATCTTTTAAACAACTTAGTATCTATCTAGAGAGACAAATTTGTAACATGAAATGCAAATATATAGAGTCATTACCCCTGCCTCTCATGAATAGTACCTGAGGTGCATAGAGAGGAAGATCTAAAGAGCTGCAGTATTTTCTTGTGCTCTGCTCATTGTAATAGGGGGAATTACTTGAATACAGAAGTCAAGTTATTCAAGTTATGTACATAACGATCTAAAACTACCTGGCAAGATTTTAATCATATGTGTATAATTGTGGGTAGATATAGTGTATAAAAACTGTACTTATTTAAAATGTGAGGTACTTGGATGATATATTTTTCTATTACATTTTTTATTAATAATGAAAATGCTGCAAAAGGACCGCACTTAATCTTCTTTTCTGTGAAAGTACAGAATGGACAGCTACAAGTTACATACACTGCTCCCGGCCTGGGTGTCTTAACCTTGGCCTTAGATGGATCATCCTTAGATATTTAAAATGTGGTTCACTCAACATACCCCTTCAAGCTACGGCCAATCTCTGCTGAGACTACACCGCAAACACATCACTACAGCTGGGCCTGTTGTTGTCAGACACCCAGTTTTGAATACTCCCATTGACATACTTAGAGCGCTGTATGAAGGTTCATTGAAAAAAATGAATGAGTCCCATCACTCCTATTTAACTGCACGTGCACTATGGTATTTCTACATTCTCAGGCGGTATGAAACAGTGACCTGTCTGCCGTTGACAGATGCCAAAATAATCTCAATTACAAATTCAGTCTCGTTTTCTCCTGCAACATTGAAGCATCTTCCACTGCAGGAAATAGCCACAGATCGATTTTCATTTTAGGACACATCTGAATTGTTTTAATTTTAGACATAGCCACCACTGGTAGACAAACTTGAAAGATCCAATACCTCATGCAGTTTTTGGAGATGAATTTTGCCAAGGGTAGAGCCAGGCAGGAAGCCCTGAGTCATCTTGGTGATTAATTAAAACAACTTCCCTTGGGGATGGGAGGGGCTAGAACATACTTTAATTTAATCCTTCTAAACATCTTGCTTTAATTTAGGGATATTTGCCACAAGGTACAGACAATTTCATTTCTGAAGAACTGCGGGGGAGGGGAAGATAGGTTAGTTGAAAACAACTTTTCCCAGTATCTTTCATCCCTGAGCCTGTCAATACCAATAGCATTTGCAGTGTTGTAGCCATGTTGGTCCCAGGATGTTAGAGATACAAGGTGGGTGAAGTAAAATCTTTTATTGGACCAACTTCTGGGTAGCTCGCAAGCTTGTCTCTTTCACCCACAGAAGCTATAGCAGTGAACATTTAAAAACAAGTGTCTCTATGCAGGAGAAAGATGGGAAAGGAACAGAGGTGGGCCCAAGCCACAAAATGCAGATTTAGATCAGGCTCCAGATTTCAAATATCCCCGATTTAGGGGTTATTCATATCCATGGCTTCAGTTTTGCTCACTATAGAAATAAAGACCAACTGCAAAATTCAGATTTTGTTTTGGATTCCAACGAAGACTCCGACATTAGAGATGCTTGGACCCTAGGGTGTTAGTTTCTGGGTCAATTTTCAGAAATGAATGATTATTTCATGGGTATCTACTTATTTTAAATGTTGGTTTAATTCCTTAAGAACCAACTGCTTATGCAATTCTCAAATAGCTCAAGTCAAATGTAGTAGCCACATTCTCTGTAAAAAGCTAAGGCAATGCTCTTAGGGGGACTATGTATACTTACTGAGCACTTCATGAACTGTACTAATTTCTGATGTGCCATTATTCAATGGATTTTTGGTGATGCCTGGTGGTTAGAGCAGTGGACTCAAGAGACATGGGTTCTATTCCAGTTTGGCCACTAGCCAAGTAGGTGACCTTGGGCAAGTCACTTCACCACTCTCTGCCTCAGTTTACCAATCTGTGAAATGGGGATAATGATACTGAACTTCTTTGGAAAGTACTTTGAGATCTACTGATGAAAAGCACAAGATACGTTTTAGGAATTGTTATATTTATAGTGCAAAATAATCAGTAAATATTCATCTGAGCCATGCTGTTTGGTTGTGACAGGCTCATCATATGAATGCCAAGATAAAATAAAACAATGAAAGTCCATATTATCATAAGAGAGAGCAAACTGGATTCCATTCTGCCTGATGCATGATTGATAACACTGTCATTAAAGCTTGGAATGCAAAATCCTCATTATTTATGGTGACGCAAGAAGCACAAAAAACATGGCTTAGTTGGATCCCAGATCAAGTTTCCAACTGAGAGCAAAATATATCTTGAATGGTAAGAGATAATATGTTGGATGCAGAAGTCGTCGAGAGTAAATGAAGACAATGATATTGACACAGATGTTAATCTGTGCATATAATAGGTTAACGTTATGATTAGGAACAGGAAAAAGATCACAATTTGTTATGATTTTTCCAATTTCTTTACATTTATTTTCAATAGAAATTTTCCAGATTTGTTTTATTCTATTTCTATTAAGTTTGCATGAACACCAAGTCACATACTCTGTTTAAAGGACCAAACAGATACAACCAATCCAAGTAGTTGACTCTTTCCTTCTTAAAAAAATAGACCCCCTTTGTGTAAAATTCAGCTCTGACCATCCATTTTCTTTTCCAAAGACCATTTGGAATTACTTAAAGTGACAAAGCCTGTCCGGTGGGTTTAAGATGGGTTTCCACTTCTTTTTTGAAGAGACAAATGAAGAAAAAGGCAGTTGAAATAAACGTATCAGAGCTAAAAGTAGCAAATTCATGCTGACTTGTGATGAGAAGCATTCTGCTTTTACTTGTCTCTTCCTGAGGCCCTTCAATCGAAGATTTTCAGAATTTCTGGTGGAAATTTTCCAGCCTCGAGTTAAATTTTGTATATATAAAATGAGTGTGTGTGTATATATAAAGGGGAAAAAATGAGCAATAAACTCCCTAATAAATCTGTCATTAGAAAAGACCCTTGAAACTAAAGTAGTTCTCAGCTTTCCCCAACCATCACATCTAGTCTCTTCAGAATATAAATAGCCAGTTTTAAAACCTGGGCTCTCTACTGCAAATGTAAGATTTGCTGGCATGAGATGCCAGCTTTTGACGTTAGAATTTAGGACCGCACCATGAGATTTACAACCCTGAGGTCCATATTCCCTTGAAGATTAAACCTTCATTAAGTTCTTTCTTTTTTTTTTTATTTCCTGCCTTTTGCTCCCATCGTATCATAACTTTCATAACCACTCTTGTTTTTAGTGGCTTATTAAAACAGCTTTGGTAGCGGATTAAAGGTACTTCAAGTGCCCTGCCCAAACCTTTTAGAAATGCATGCCTAACTAGGTAATTCAACCTCCCTCATTGTCCCTTTGCCTCCCACCATTCATTTCCATTAAGATGCATCTAAAGGAAGGTAGTACGTAATTTAAACGATCACATCATGAGTTTGATTTTGTCCCCACACCATTGTTATGACTAGACAGAGGATCATACTGAATACATTAGCCAGCCAGTGACTCAGAACCCCTACTGCTTGGAATGGCATTGCACTCTGAAAGGAGAGGGATAAAAAATGTCTACCCTCCATCCCTGAGCCCCACCATGTAGTAATATTTCTGCCACAAAAATCCTTGGCTGTCAGCTCCAGCAAGGCAACATTGGATAGCTGCAGTAGTTTGTTGTCAAAATGAAAAATGGTTCAGTGCAAAAGGTCTCATTGCTGGGATGCTAACAATCAAGGAACACTAAGTCAAGCATTTGACAAGGAACTTTGGTCTTGCTGTTAAATACCACTTAATATTGTCCTGCCTGATAATCCCTGCTGTTTAACAACTGTGCAATGATGGCTCAGCAGTGGCATTATGCCTTTTCTGAAGGGAAAAACTGGGCCATATGTCATGCATTTGCCTGAAGGGGAAAAAAAGAAGAAAGAAAAAGAAAATACATGTCTGTTAACATCCAAGCAAAATATAAATGTTTCAAAAATAAGACAATTGCAAACACATTAGGATTGATTCATCCATGGAGTTCATAAGGATGAGTGTTGAAATTCTAGCTGAGGTTAGTTGTAGGTGAAAAGCTGAGTTAGAGAAATCCATAATCATAACCTACTGAAGTGCTTGTATGTATTGCATGCTACACAGAAGGGAAATAAATGCATTTTATATCTCCCACAAGCCTTTCTTCAAGGTAGTGGAACTGGAAACTTCTGCTGTTGTCACCTCTTGAGTCTATGCCACTGCAGACACCAGGAAAGGCTACCTTGTAACACCGTCACCTTTTCTCTGCAGGGGTTGTAACTTTCAGACCATGACCTTTCATTTATCCATTCTCAGCTGGTTCTCCTCAGATAAACCCCGAGTTCTTTGCACCATTTTTCATAGCGCTTTGGAAACCCACTGTTCAATGTGTGTTCCCCTTCCCCATCCTGGGCCTAGTCATCAGAAGATGCAAGTCGGTTACAGCTCCCAGCTATAGGAACTGGCCTGTTAACTCAAGATGTATAGGGTTTATGATTTTAGCTCTGGAGGTTCCCAGTCCAGTCACCTATGGCAGACAAGATGGCAGCTGGCACACATTCCTGGAGCTATTACAGAAAGCAGTGAGCTGTTCTATAAATAATAATAATAATAATCAATAAATATATTTGCTGCTTCTGCTAGGCTGGGAGTACCCCAAGGATATCCCATCTCACCGTGATTTTCTTTCTTTTAAAAGAAATTTGTCTCCAAAAAAAAGTTAACTGAACTTTCGGAGTCCCCAAAATAGCCTTGTTTCAGGTTTGTTTTGATCTTTCAATGACAGTTCAGGTGGCTTCTTATGTTGCCCCAACCAAGGCTCTCGTGTTTAATTCAGACTGCTCAAGAGGACTTGCTGGTATCTCACAGTGTCTGAACTCAGTGATCACTCAAAAAATAATGTTGAGTCTGGTTTCTCAATGTGTGCAAATGTCTTTTTTTTTTAATGTCAAGGGTTTATTCCATGTGCTGACAGAGCAGGGAAATAGAACCCCTTTGCTTTTGTGGTTCATGTCATATTTAATATTATTGTAGTTTGTTATTCTGTTTGATTGAAGCAAACTTAGCAGTTGATAGCTTATTACTGGTTTTGTTTATAGGGTGTGGCTTTGATTGGGTTCCTTCTTCTGGGTGAGAAGTAAAACAAATAACCTGGCCACATTCCATCTTTGGCAATTTTTCTGTATTCTCTCTACCGTTTCGGTGGTGACATTTTCTTTTACAATGAGCCCCCATAAAACCTTTGTGTAGTGATGCTGTGTGTTTCTGTGGCCAGATGACTGCTTGCAAAAGGAGGGGCTCAGCATCCCACAGCAGGTGCACACAGAGTCTTGTAGCCTGGAACCTATTGATAGATTCCATGTTCTACCCCAGAGGTAGCTGCATTTCAGCAGTCAGCAAAGTGATCCCTGTACTTGTAAAGGTCTCAGAAATCTTGTAGATCCTTCAAGATGGAAGACCCTATAGGAATGGTGAGATGCTGGATGAGACTGTCGCCCCCACTCCGGCCCTATACATAGCTGTGACAGCATGCAGAGGCTGTAAAACATCTACAGCAGGGCAAGGGAGAGTATGTTTGGTGGGAGGCATTGTGGTAGATGAATAAGGACCTCCCACAGGACCAGGTGCAGGGGGGTTGCTGGTGAACCATGGAGGGAGCAGAGAGGTAGAACTACATGCCATAGGCATTCTTGCCAGTATTGCACTCATAGGCCAGGACAGACTTCTTAAACTATGCCAAGAGCTATTTCAGCCCCTGGAGCAGTCTGGGCACAATGGTGGTCTGAAGTGATTTTACCCCACCCTCCCGCAAGCCTCTCCTAAGGGGTACAGTGTGGAAGCTCAACCGGTATTATTGTAATGATGCACAGACATCTGTTAATCAAAGCACTGCACACCTGGGGTTCTATATAAATAACAAGAGACGTTGACATTACACACCGAGTTCTTTCTGGACATCACTGGATATTTACAGAAAAGCCAAGCTTAAATGACACCATGCTGAATTCTTGTGTACGGGTCTGGGTTATGAACTGGGGAATGTATGGGCTGGAGAAATCAAGTGTGTATCTTAATATTGTTCCCACAACCTGCTGCAGCATCAGATGTACTCTGTGCAATTAACCGAGTGTAGGAACTGATGATAAAGAACATGTGAGCTGGTGGCAGGGATTTTGTGGGTTTTTTTGTTTTTTGTTTTTTTAATATTTCCTGATCTTTGTCTTGGTGGGATATTCTGAGATCCTATTAGGGGAACAAAAGCTTCTATCTCCAAGGATTTTCCAAGTTTGACAAGAAGTTCCTTTTGAAGATAGACAGCAGGGGCGGCTCTATGTTTTTTGCCGCCCCAAGCATGGCAGTCAGGCGGGCTTCGGCGGCATGCCTGTGGGCAGTCCGCGGTCACGCGGATTCGGTGGCATTTCTAAGGGTAGTCTGCCGGTCCCACAGCTTCGGCGTACTTGCCGCCGAAACTGCGGGACCGGCCGCCGGCGGACCTCCCGCAGGCATGCCACCGAAGGCCACCTGACTGCCGCCCTCACAGTGACCGACACGCCGCCCCCTGCGCCTTGCCGCTCCAGGCACGCGCTTACTGCGCTGGTGCCTGGAGCCGCCCCTGATAGACAGTCATGAAAATTAGCTAGAAATATGGATCCAAATTCATCTCTGGGGTAAATCCCATTGCCTTTGTGAGTTTAATCCTAGGCATGCATATATATAGCCCCTGGTGATTACTGACTGAATTCGTTTTTGATATTAATTATACCTTTTCTATTTAAAGAAATTGTTCATTTTCACAATTGCATATACACTTTCTCTAAGTATTAGTATTATACAGAAAATCTGGATTGAGCAAATGAGAGTTTACCGCTTGGTCATGTCAATGGAAAATAATCTAATTGGACCAAGTTCTTCCTTGATTTAAACTCAATACAACCCCACTGATTTGTATATCTAATTTTACCAAATAGTTCTTCATCTTATAATGGGTCCAAGCAAAATTCTGATTCCTATGTAGGAAGCAAAGAAGTCCAATAAGAGGGTCTCTGAGTGTTGCAGCGCTAAGGCACTATGTATATCCTAGCAGATTCTTAGTAAGAGATCATTGTAGTGATCCACTGTGATGCTTTTGCCACCAAAAGCTGGGAAACTTCACTTTTCAGGAGAAACTACAGGGAAACTTGGAGAAACTACAGGGAAACTAGGGAGTAACAAATACTGAGTGAAGAAACAGCTAATGTATGCAAAGGACTTTAATAAATATAACTTTGGTTTTCTTCTCCTTACAATGAAGTTCAAACCCATAGGCTCCTGAGCAGCTCTTGTTTTTGTTTCAGGTATCCTCATCTTGATGAGCAAGGCACCATTTTCCTCATTCAGTAGCCTCAGAGGGATGGCTTTAAGTGGCTCTATAAATTTATTGCTGAGCCTTTGCAAGGAAATGATAGTCTGCCTGGTTGAACTGAAGAGCATATATATGTCAGATGGCAGGAGCATGGCTACTGGGATTGGGTTTCTGTTTGCTATGGATATCGGCTGTTCTCATGTTTTAAGGAAGAATTACTCACCTTCACATTCAACAAGAGAAATGGAAAAGAAAATTGTTTCTAGGTTTCCTGGTGTCAGAAGCTGGCTCTCTGTGTTTGGAGTGTCCAGGTCAGGCAATGACAGTGGAATAACTGCCTTAGTCTCCACCCGTAGAACTATTTTCTCTCATTGTGATATTCAGCACATGGTGGGGGGAATTTCTTTGCCTACTCCCGGAACTGATATACCAGCTGAATTTGAAACCATGAGCAAAGGGTACTTAGCTTTGTCCACATAGGAAAAAGCTACCAATAGTTTGTCCTTCATGCAATCTCAGCAGAAAATCCCAGGAGAGAACAAACAATGGAGGTTTCTCTCCCCTCTGACACCTGTACCTGGTCCGTCCAGGTTGGCATGTAGGCAGTCTGATGTGGGACTGTTGCTACTTGTGCTGTATTTGTTTGGTGGGTAAATTTCCTGACTTTCTCAATGTGACATCTTTCAGCAACACCACAATCACTTGGGGGAACCATGTTTTAAACAAAAGCTGCCACAGCTACAAAGGAAAGACCGAATTTGGCCCCATGTTTCTATTTAAACTTAATATATTTGTATTTTTTTTTTTGGATGCTTGCCGTATTCTTGTCTGTTAGGTATAAACTCAATATGTGCCCAATATTACATGTCCAGTAGGAACAGTGAATATACACAGGAAGATCCAACATACAACCCTTACCACAGGCCTTCAGAACGAGAAATCAGGTTGAGATAAACTTCCTTCTGGCCATCTGGTCATATGAATCATCTCAACTACGGCAGGGACCAAATTGCAGCACCTACCAGCCACCCTAGCACTGCAGGTGAACCTCGCTCATGCCTGGAAACTGAGACCGTGCTCCAATGCAGAACCACAGCATTTACTATGGAGAGTATCCCCAGGGACATCTGAGATAATTGGCTCCCCTGCCTTATAGAAGCAGATTTGCTATCGTTCTGACTGTGGCAGGCTGCAGGTTTGTGCTACAACAAGGCAACTTGACAATAAACCCCAAATGATCATATTAAAAAGACAGGAAAGTAAACAGAGTTCCATTATCTGGCAGAGTCCGAAATAACCTTCCTTTGGAAGCCCTTATTTACTATTCTATCCTTTATCCCTTAAATTACCTCTATCCATAGCTCACCTTGGAATACTCATAATTGAATTGCCCTATATTTAAAGAGAACCCCGATAAGTGGTACAATTAAGTTCTGGTAAGACAATAACCTGTACACAATTTAACACTTCCATTTCTTCTGCATAAGCCTCCAAGCTGATATATTACTGCTGAAATCCGCCACTGAAAAATACACCACAAAGCACTTGAGATATAGAAAGAAGCCTGCAAAGCTGCAACTGGAGTAAAGACCTTGGGGTAATGCATCTCCTTTTTCGCCACCTACCTATTCCCCCACAACTTTTCCCCATTCAGATGAAAAATAGTTGGACATTCCCTCCCCAGCTTTCGTCACTTGAACACTTTAAATAGTGGAAAAAAACAAAATAATCAAACCCCTTGTTGCCAGATCATTCCCAATTCCTCCTCTTTAACTAGCAAATCCACTGCACTTCTCTGAGCCAGATTGTATTGGCTCACAACATATGAAATACCAACCTCCCCTGCCAGTTTCATGACCAATTTTTCAATGGGAGGATAAACATAAATGTAGATCATTAAGAGCCATGTTTATTAGCAGACTCTTTCCGCCAGTGTTGCAGTCCATGTCTTCCACCTCACCAGCTTATCCTGAAAGGTGAACGTCCATCTATCCCACCTCAGCTCTGCCACTGAGTCACCACCAAAAGTTTCCCCCAGAATAGCAGCTCCTTACAGCGGTTTTAGCATAATGTGCCAATCCTGTGGGAAAAGAAAGGAGTTGCCTGAATTTCGCAGCCTTGCCACCTTTATTCTTTCCTAGGGCACTGACCCTGCAGTGAGATCTACGTGTGCAAATCCCCATCCTATGTGGTGTCTCTCTGAAATAAAAGGTGGATAGTCTCTTTAGTAAGAGAGGGGCTAGAAAGGAAACTCAATGGGACCTACTTTAGTAACAACTTCACTTGCAGTGGAATAACTCTTCCCCAATGTCCATATCTCCTTCCACAGCGATCACTTTCATTGCCTGCTCTCAATTCACTTCAGATCCAGATGTGGATCCAAACTTTTGTGGCTGGGGCTCATTTCACTTAGAGGAGACTAGGAATGTGTGGAGTCACCCACCTCACTCAGCATCCTGGGGTTTTCCATTACTTTACCAACAAACCTTATTATCCTCGGCTGCTTCCTGAACTGGCTGCTTTCCAAGGATTTTTCATGCCAGAGCATCAGGTGGTTAGAGAGACTCCACATTTTAACCTCCTGAAGTGAAGTTAAAGGCACCCACCTGGTCCTGCTGCTAGATGGGTCAGCAGAAGAGCCCTGCATCACCATGCAGGATCTTCGAACTGTCAGGGTAGCTAGACTTACAAGACCATGTTGTCCAATGATGCAAAGAAGAGTATAAAAGCAAGCGGGGAAAGGGTTTATCCACTGGTGTCCTAATATCACTTTTGTTACAGCATTGCACAATAAATATGTGGTTTCATCATGGTATTTTCCCATGAGAACATTTTAATTAATTATTAATTGCATCTGCACTTACAGGTATTTGAGTGGGCAGCTTTTCATTTTTCTGCAGCCTCCGCCCCCCATGCAGAACTTGCCTCTGTGGATAGAAGCCCCAGCTTCCAGGCATGTCTGTGCTGATCACTGTCACATGATGGGGTGAGCTATGGGTGGAAACATAGGTTTTTAACATCTCTCTACCATTTTCATGCCAAATGCGACTGCTGCAACTGGCTGTATACATTCCTCAGGGCCAGTTTTAACACCCCTGTAATTAGTTTCATGGCCCATTCTGAATTGGAGATGCCATCTGAGAGATGTGTCCAGTCTTGACTGCTCCTTGCAACTACATTTTTGCATTCAGGGTAAACACTGATAACACAAGTACTTACTAAGTAATCTTGTTGCTGCAGTCCCTTACTTCTGATGCCAGTGTCCTGTTCTGACATCAGCTTTACCTCTTCAGAGTGTAGTGGATAATCCAGATCTTTGCAGATCAGTTTCCCAGTGGAGGAGAAATCAGTGAAGTGGAATCAGAGTGTATTCTAAGTTATATACGTCAACCAGTCCTGGAACCAAGGTGATCAAACAGCATGCAGGACAATCCCTTCTCAGGAATCTCAGCCCATCACGAGTGCCCTGTTTCCAGAGAACAACTCTGCCTAAAGCCTGGACTCCAGAGGCCAAGGCAGAGAGCAAACAATCCTGTATTTGCTTCAGCTTCTCTCTCGAGACGCTGCCTTTACATAGAACCTTGCATGACCTAAACTATCAACAACACAGCATGTCTTCCCAAAACATTTGCCTGCATGGTAAGAAAAAGAAATTAGAAGACTGTAAAAGTGCCACCTGATGATGCCTGCTATAACACTGGTTTGTTGAATCATATCGGAGATTAGATTGTAAGGTCCTTGAGCCGGGGACCCTAGCTCGTTATGTATATAGTGCCTATCTTATTCCGGGTGCTATAAAATTAAGGTAAGTAAAACCTTTCTTTACATTGCTAGCCTTATAGTTAATACGGTTAGTATCTTTCTTTTTACATTGGAAACTATAGAGAACATTTTCACTACAGATTAGTTATTCTGTTTATGAACACGTAAAATGTAATTTATAATCCATTTCTTTTTCCGGTCATCTGCCCATCCAACATTATTACTTACTGAAGATGAGGCCATTACTATCGACGTTTCTTCAAATAATTGTTTGAATGTTTAGTCAGTTTGGTTCACCAATGTTCATGACCCCTTGAATGTTCTAAAAAAGACATTTCTGGCAGGGAATGCTCATGAAGAAGGTTATTACTTATTATACCCTTGGACTGGGTAGCCCTAAGGGCTGGATTAGGAACTGTTAGTTAATCTATTCTTTGTAACCATTAAAGCAATTGTGCCTAGGAGGATTGCACTGTTTATTTCTGACAGGTCTAGCAAAGGAATTCTTAGTTGCACAAAGTGTGCAAATATTATTTGGGAACCCAATAAAGGGAAGAACCTAAAGACCCTACTGATAGGAGCACCAACAGTGCTTATTTTAGCAAGGGCTGGCCAGATAACAAGATTTCTGTGTCATGAAAAAAACTGACGTTTTGACGTTTTTGTTCGATCTGTACTGGAATGAAACAGAGATCTTTTGGAATTGTTTGTGGAAGAAAATGAGACATGCCAGAATAGGCAGTAACCTAGGGGAACCATGCATCCCAAGTGATGCCATAACCACGGGCATATTAGCTATTCTGGGCTCTCTCGCTCTCTTTTTCTGTGGTTTTGACGAGAAATTCCATCCTGGATCTGAGAAATCTTCCCGATGAAACTTTTGTTTTTCCATCTACAACAACAATATCTAGTAAAAAAACTCCTGACCACTGGTGGTGGCTCCTAGCATTTGCTCTCTCTCAGGTGCTTGGCTGGCTGGTTCTTGCTCACATACTCAGGGTCTAATTGATCGCCATATGTGGGGTCAGAAAGGAATTTTCCTCCAAGTCAGTTTGGTAGTAACCTTGGGTTTTTGTTGCCTTCCTCTGCAGCATATGGGTGCAGGTCACTTGCCAGGATTATCTGTTATCTCATTTACCATTACAGGGACCACAGGCACTGGTGGGCCTTGGTCCCTCTTATTCTTTGCCTGTGGCACATAATAGTCTAGTCTCCTGTGGCCTGTAATACTTTGGTCCAATTTAAATTGTTCGGTTAAGTGTACGGGTGCTAGCTGGCGGTGATGGCCTGTGATATACAGGAGGTCCGTCTAGATGATCTGATGACCCCTTCTGGACTTAAACTCAATGACTCTATGACCTCTACCTGGCATGCTACCAAAATGTCTAGGGGACTGCTGTACCAAAACACTTACAATGACACCTTGCAGTGGGGTCAGTTGCAGTTCTAACCACAGACTTCCGCAGAAATCAGTCAGATTAACATATTCATCCTGCTGAGGTCAGAGTTAAGGTGTTACATTTGTGTGCACTTTGGGTAGTTGCAAACTGGATGCAACAACTCGTGCATGCATTTGGGGGAGTTAAAGGCACAATAATTAAGGTTAGTCTGGAGGTTAGTTTTGGCTTAACTGATGATTTTCTAGATTTTATTATTATTATTTGGTGTTTGTGTTGAAAGGAAAGACATTTGTGTAACTTTAATTTCAAGAGAATGACTTTTCCTCCCCCCCCATTTGGGAATATTACAACAATCAAGCCCACATACGGCTATTTAAGCCAGCATTGCATGCATATTTCCTTTGAAAACTTTGTTGCTAATTAAAATACACAATGCATTCCTCAGGGCTAGGAGGCCTACAGCACACCAAAAAAGATAATAGTTTAATTACTAGAATCTGGTACCCTTCCAAAGTATACTTTGTCAGTTTGAGGTATGTGAGGTTGGGAAACTCAGTGTAGCTGGTATTTGAAAAACAGCTCTCAAGATGAGTCTTGCAGTAAAATGCTAGCCACACTCCAGTGAAAGATGTCAGGTGTCTGGTCTCTTGTGCTAAGCAGGCGTTGCCTTCAGTTTGTGTGCCATGTACTTTATGTCCTTCTCATCCAAGGCTGGTATCAAATGTAGTAGATTTTGGAGCAGTGGGCTACACTTCATTGGGTGTTAAGATCATGACTGTCAAATTCATCTCTTACTGCTGTCTAATTGAAAAAATCCAAAGGCCAGGTCATGGGAACTGAAGGCATCATGGTGAGCCATTACCAGTTACAGCTTGTTAGTCGCTGATCAAAAACAGGAAGAAGAGGTATTTGCTACAAAGAAGCTCTAAGCAAAAGGCGTAGGATCTCCTTTCTCCTTGCTTAGGAATCCAGAGATGACTCCCAGTGAAAATATTTTCCATTTGGACCACTTTCGAGCCCTTTCCGGACAAGGGATGGGTGTGTTGTTCTAAGCATAGCAATGTTGCCAGGTGACAAAGATTTTCCCCCATTAAATGTAGCCAGAGATCAAGTGTTAAAATATCCAGAAAGTTCCACTTACTGATATTGTGCTCCCTTCCTCATTCCTTTGAACCATCTAGCATTAGTTGCCTCCGTTGCTTTTCTCCTGCATCTTTCTGATCTGCAGCTTCTGCTATCTGGAAAATCCTTCTTGTATCTCAATGGCTATGCACTCTCCACCTGCATTCAAATCTTGTCTGGAAGCATAGACTTTCCCTTTCGCTTATGACTCTTGTTACTCTTTCATTACTATTGGCTATTTGACTCTTTAAAGCATTTGGAGAACATAGTTTGTATGAAAGATGCTATAAAAATAAGCTTGTACTTTATTTTGCTATGATACCCTAAGTAGCCCTGGCAACAGATTCCCTGAATGAGAAAGTTTGTGTGTGCATGTGTGTGTACTGTTGCATGTAGGGGACCCTAGCTAACATCAAGTCCTTTTCTGGCCAGGCATTGTACAGTCACAGAATAAGAGACATGATATAATATTCTCCCAGAAAATGGTCTTCCCAAGTAGAAGACAGCATGGGTGTGAGGCCATGTGTCAGTACAATGGCACCCCCTCTGGCCAAGTGTGGCATGGTCCCTGGGCTCACATATAGCCAGTGGGGCTGACAGGCTATTCCTGGTCCCAGGAGTCTGAAAACCCTTTCTCCACCCCCAAGTCTGCCAGGGAGTTGGTAGGCCCACCCACTCCACTGGGTTCCAGCTCAGGGCCCTTAAGTTAGGGAAGAAGCAGGGTCAGGGTTCTTCAGCTCTGACAGTGCCCTGAACGTCTTCCTACCTTCCCCTGGATCTCTGCAGGCTCTCCAGCCTATCGGTCAGTTCATCTCCTCCTGGGCCGTTGTCTCTGGGCAGCTCTTTTGTAGCTCGCTGGCAGGAGTTCCTTTCTCTAGCCTGCTCGCTCCCCTGGTAGCCGCCCTGCCCTTCTGCTTCCCAGCCCTTCTATCCTCCAAGCTGCTGTGAGGCTTACAATCAGCAGGGGTTGGCAGTGCCTTTGGTCACTGGGCCAGTGTGGGGTACCTACACCCCATGACAATGGCATATGCCACAAATCTCAACAACCACCATTGCCTCTAGCTTCACTCTACTGTGGTTTTGTAAATAATAATTTCACTGATTTAAGCTGGTTTAAATAAGCATCTTGTAACGTCCCGTGTCACCGGTTTTCTTTTTGTGGACAACTGCGTCACTTGTGTCACGAAGGCTGATTTATAAAGGAATTGTATTTCTAGAGCAGTGGTTAATATTTGCAGCAGGGCATGACTGGGGTATAAGGGGAGGTGTGGCTTTTACAGTTAATCACTCTCCTATGGCATAACAAGGCACAGCTCAGCCAGGTGCATCTAATTTCCCCAGGGGGTTGATTATCTCATGATAACCACATCCTCTGAAGTTGCTTTGCTACTATATTTTCCCAGGTTCTCATACAAAGGAGCAATTTAGATAAATTGAATTGACCAACAAGAAAAAAAAAAAGAGGTTAGTTAGACGGCCCCAGTTATAAAGTTTACCAAGAGAAATGCCTCTTTTAAAGGACATTGAATAGCCAATTAAATCAAAGAGAGATGTTTGTAAGATGAAATAACCACAGTCGAATTTTAATTTTAAACAGGAGTGTCAAAGCCATTAAAATATCAGGTTGCCACACAAACTCTGAAATCTGTACTAAACTTGTTGGTGTTAAACTAACTTCTATAAACCAAGTGTCACTGTCAAATTAAAGAATGTAGTTGCGCAATAATGTTACATTGGAGAACAAACCAGTCAATTGGGGGGGTTTATGGTGGTGTAACTGTATATAGACTGATACAATGCTCCACAAAGGATGCCACGTATCATTATTAGAGCCGGTTGGATATATATATTTTTATTTATTGGAAAATAATAATTTCTCATCAAGAAAAAAAAACAGCCAAAAAGTGCTGAAAACCATTTTTTTGTTTGTTTGTTTCTGGCCAAAAAGTTTTGGATTTTGGATTTTAAAAGAATTGAGGAAAGCAGACACTTCCTATGAAAACTTTCATTTAACCAAATACCCAGTTTTTCAATGAAAAATGTTAGATGGAATTTTTTTGGCCGGCAATAATCATTAACAGTTGCTCAGACAGTGAACTAGCAATGCTTTGGATTTTCATTCATGTATTCAGAATCAGAATTTGGCCCCAGGGCAGGGAGATTTATAACTCTCACAGTGTCTGTTTTAGTATTTCTATGCCAGAGTCTCCTTTCACTCAAACCAAGGTAAAGCAGGAATAATTCAGTTGAAGTCACTGGAGCTACAAATTGATGTGAGAGGAGAATCCAACACTCCAGCTAATCAAAGGAAGTATGTGCTTCCTTACTTCTCTCATCTACAGCAGTTTTACACTGGTGTTACTCCATTGACTTCATGGAGTCAATTGCTTCATTTACTGTTGTAAATCAAAGGAGCATTCGGCTCAGTGTCCTTATAATTTATACAATTAGCCATGATCTCATTAGAACCCTACAAGGACAAGTTCCCCACAGTAATGCTGAGTCATTTATTTAACCAGGGAAGTGTCTGCTTAGGGGTGGGTATGTTTTAGGCCCATTAAACATTCTATCTCTGAGTCCATCAATCCATCATCTTTCACTGGGTGAAAACTGACAATTCTTTAAGAGTCAGGCATATCCGTCGTTGGAAAGATGAATGAGTTCAAACAAACTGAACATACATACACCTTTTTCAGGGGAAGGATGGGCAAGAGCTTAAGCTAAACTGTAGGAACATAAGAATGGCCACACTGGGTCAGACCAATGGTCCACCTAGCCCAGTATACTGCCTTCCGACAGTGGCCAGATGCTTCACAGGAAAAGAAGAGAACAGGGCAATTATCAAGTGATCTATCGCCTATCATCCAGTCCCAGCTTCTAGAAGTTTGGGACCCTGAGAACATGGGGTTGCTTCCCTGACCATCTTGGTTAATAGCCCCTGATGGGCCTATCTCCCATGAACATATCTAATTCTTTTTTGAACACAGTTATACTTTTGGCCTTCAGGATATCCCCCGGCAACAAGTCCCACAGGTTGACTATGTGTTGTGTGAAGAAGTACTTCTTTATGTTAGTTTTAAACCTATGAATTTCATTTGGTGACCTCTGTTCTTGTGTTTTATGTGAAGGGGTAAACAACACTTCCCTATTGATTTTCCCCACACCATTCATGATTTTATAGATCTCTATAATTTCCCTCCTTAGTCTTCCCTTTTCTAAGCTGACCAGTCCAAGTCTTTTTAATTTCTCCTTACATGAACGCTGTTGCATATCCCTAATCTTGTTTGTTGTCCTCTGTATCTTTCCCAATTCCAACACATCTTTTGAGATAGGGCAACCAGAACTGTATGCAGTAAGTGTACCGTGGATTTATATAGTGGCATTATGATATTTTCTGTCTTATCTATCCCTTTGCTAATGGTTCTTAACATTCTGTTAGCTTTTTTGATTGACACGGCACATTGAGTTGATGACTTCAGACAACTATCTATAATGTTTCAAAGATCTCTTTCTTAAGCAGTGGCAGCTAATTAAGAACCCATCTTTTAGTATGTATAGTTGGGATTATGTTTTCCAGTGTACATTACTTTGCATTTATCAGCATAGAATTTCGTCGGTCATTTTGTCACCCAAACACCCAGGTTCGTGAGATCCCTTTTTAACTCTTTGCAGTCACCTTTGGATTTAAGTATCTTGATAATTTAGTATCGTCCACAAATTTTGCCACATCACTCTTCACTCCCTTTTCCAGATCATTTATGGATACGTTGAACAACACAGGTCCCAGGACAGATCCTTGGAGGACGCTGCTATTTACCTCGCTCCATTCTGAAAATTGAAAAATTTTCCTTACTCTTTCTTTCTTGTCAGTTACTGATCCATGAGAGGACCGTCCCTCTTATCCCATGACTGCCTACTTTGCTTAAGAGCTTTTCTTGTGGGACCTTATCAGAGGCTTTCTGAAAGTTCAAGTACACTGTAACCACTGGATCACCCTTGTCCACATGCTTATTGACACCCTCAAAGAATTCTAAGAGATTAGTGATTTCCCTTTACAAAAGCCATGTTGACTCTTCCCTATCATATAGGGTTTATCTTTGTCTGATAATTCTGTTCTCTACTATAGTTTCAACCAATTTGCCTGGTACTGAAGTTGAGTTTACTGGCCTGTAATTGCCAGGATCACCTCCGGAGTCTTTCTTAAAAATCAGCCACACATTAGCTGCTCTCCAGTCATCTGGTGCAGAGGCTGATTTAAGCGATAGGGTACATACCACGGTCACTCATGTTAATTCACTGGGTCAAATTTGTAAGCTAGACCCCGCTCCATAAACTAATGACTCCTTTAGAGTTACTTACACCTACTCTTCTGTCACTGCTACTTGAGTGGTAGGGCCCAGATAGCTCTGTTAATGCACTTCATTCCTGACTGGCAGCACCTCCTGTTGTCCCCATCCTCAAATTTCCATCAGCATAGAATTGCCAGTTCTCATCAGTCTTGACCTACAAGAACTCTACTTGGAGTTCCAGACAGCACTGCCAATGCGCTCCAGTTATGACCTGCAATCTTATTCCAGTTATCAGCCTTTCTTGAACAGAGGCAGCTAGTCACCCTAATAACTACCAAACTCATTTTACCTGTAACCTGAGATACCCAAGTCTCCAGAGGTGCGAGATTAACATACTAGTTCTAGCCACCTATGTCCACCCTGCCAATAATCATATTTTTGTAACTATTTTCCGAGCAGCAGGAATAGGTAATAAATGCAGAAATAAAAAATACAAATGGGGCTCCATCCTAGGTGTTCTGCAATATTAAATATTAGCTCAGATTCCCCTGTGCCCAAATGCTGGTGTAGGGACTGAAACCATAACCTCTTGGGCTGTAGGTGAGAGTGCCACCAGGTATAGTCACAGAGTCAAGCGTGAGCTGCTTTGTCATACAGACAGGGCACTTCTGCATCTGTGAGACCAACATGGAAAGTGGTATATTTTTCTTTTCAAAGCCAAGTCAAGTGGCAGAACACAACACTAGGAATCCAGGAGCCCTGTCCCTGGCTCTTCCACTGACTTACTGAATGGGCCTGGACAAATCACTTAACTCTTTGTACTTAAATATTTGTACTTTAGTGTTTCCCCACCTGTAGAGTAGGACATTAATCTTTCATGGCTGCTATAAAACTTAATTAGGTAACGTTCCTTAGCTCACTCATTTGATTCCATTGAAAGGCAGTATAGACATGTAAAATACTATTAATAAGGATGTGAATTCCTCAAAATTCACTCCTATATCTTACCCCTTCTTCTTATTACTCCTATGAATATTACTTCAAGCATCCTAACAGGCTCTCTAACGGGAGAGCCCAGACTGCTCTGTCTTGCAGTAATACATCTAAAAAGAAAAGGGAAGCGTTGAGGAAAATGTCTGATAGCTGCAAGCTCAACCCCATCCTGGTGCATTCTTGGACAGATGAAATCCTTTTGTGAGGCAGCCAAGTTCGAGATTTTCAGAAGCTCAAGTGTCAGTCCAAAAAGATCATTTCACCTTGGTTGCTTTCTCACCGCCATTCAAGTTTTGATCACTGACACAGGAGTAGTGAAATGAACTGGCTCCTTTTCCTTTCAAGGAATGTGACTTAAGGGAGCATATTGTCTCATTAAGAGTCTGATTCTAGAAATACATACTCAAGGAGGGGCAAATGTCCCTCTTACCACCCGTTATCATTCTGGCCACACTTTGTGCTCCGTGGCAGGATCTGCGCCTAACTGAAAAGCTGAGAATTTCAGCTCACATAAAGTAGCCAGCTCTTACATCAGTTGCCTCCCCCTAACATGGGGTGTGTCCAGAGGCAGGACAAAGTGTGCCTGCACTTCGCCAGTTTCTTACGAGGGTACAATACAGCAAGGGGAGTCTGTAAAGAAACATGAAAGTTCCTCATGCTGGCTGCAACCCAACATTTTTAGATTCCGTCACTTGACAAATATTTAATTATGTATGCCTCAGTGTCCCAGGGAAATATGTTAAATAATGCCTCACTTTACAGAAGATTTAACTACCCAAAACTTTACATACCAAGTCAGCGGCAAAGACAGCAATAGAAACCAAGGGCCAGAAATATATCTGAAATTTGCTATCCACAGCTGTTCCTCTCTAGCAATTCAACAGTGTTCTCAGTCTTGTGTGAAGTGTGAAGAGGGAACATCTTTAGATAGAAGTCCAGTGCAGGGATGGAGTGTTTGGGTTTGGAATCTCCAATCTTTGTGAACTTCGCCCTCTGCCTTAACTTAGCCTGTGGTGCCTCTGAGAATGCTGGAGGAGTCTGACCCGTGGTGGATAGAATTGGTTCTTTCCTGGAATCTGGTCCACCACAATTGAAAATGAGATTTTTGCTATAGTGACTTCAATGAGAGCAGGATCAGGTCCCTCATATGAGCATTTTGAAGACCTTGGGGGGGTGGGGAATGTCAGTTCAAATTTGCTCCCACAAATGGAGAATGCTAGGCACCAAGAAATACTTAAGATAAGTGTGGGAGGAGGCTGCACAACGGAATCAAAGTTGCCCGGGAACGTTCGGAAATGTTCCGCTTAGGGATTTTGCAGTGAGGCAGACAGATACAGGTATCTTTTTCCCCCCGAGGGCAGTGTGGGAGGCTTAAATATTTTTTGCCCACATTTGGTTCTCCCATCTCTTACTTGGAGTTTCATCCCTTCAGGAAAGGAATGAATATTTTAACCGATTAAGGAAGTGCTGGGATCTGAAACCAAGCCCTGAAGTGTGAAGGTATGCTAAAGGGTTGGTGGTGTTGGTGTTTTGGAATTCAGGTGTGGGTGGTTTGTGTGTGTCTCTCTCTACCCCTCTGCAAGCTCCAACAAGGTGCTGTTTGAGAACCCCCAGCAGAATATTGGAAAGCCCCATGCTCATACAAAACGCATTTTCTTGGCAGTTCAGGCAGTGAAGTTATATGGAATGTCTGACTCAGAGGGTTTTCTCTATCTTGCTTTAAGAAACACCAGTCAAAACAATTTCTCTGAAACCTATGTCTTCCCATGGGCAAATGCCCTAGCTCTGTGAATGTCCATCTGAGAACATCGACTGCTTTCTGCTCCAGAGCTTTGCAAGGGGCTGTAGGTTATCAGGGAAGTTAGCCGGGGTGTGTTAGCTAAATTCTACTTCAGGTAATTTATATTCCACCTACCTAAAACTCTCCCTGCAGCTTCAGTTGGTTACAGCATTCTTCGGCTTCTGCCCTAAAATGGTGTGGAGAGGAGTTGTGAACTTGGTTATTAGCTGCCGCATCCAATCCCACAGGTAGCTGCACTTCAGTGGTGGCTGAAGGAATTCTTGTTTGATGTATATGACAATTTGCTATGTTTGAAAAGCCCTTTGACCTCTAGTTGAAAGAATGACTCAGTCTAAATGAGAGATGGGTGGGAATCAAAACCTTGGATCCTAACATGCTACTGAACTTTGGGCCCACTTGGAATATAGACAATGGGATCTGCTTACAAATTTTGTAGCTTGTCTGTATTGTGGACCACCCCAGTCTAAACCCCCTCAAGATTTTGGTGTGTTCCAAATCTTGATTCTGAAGTATACAGCATATGTCCATCTCTAATATATTAATATATATGTAGGTCACTGTCATTCCCATAAATAGTTACTGTATGAAAGACAAAAGGACTATAACAATGGGTTGCTTCTGTAACTTGCACTTTACCATGTTAGCAAAAGGCTGCTGAAGAAGCAAATATTTCGTGCAGAGGTATTTGTAGAACTGGGGGAAATTTTCTAGTGTTTGCTTCTTTGGTAGTAGTAGCTCTCATCAAAAAATGTGGAATTCCCACAACATTTTAACAAAAGGGACAACTTTTTAATTGTTGTTTCGAAAAATTGTGTCTTATATTTTCAACCAACTCTCGGAATGACATGTTATGGGGTTGCTGTTTCTTTCTTCGGTTTATTGCATTTTCAAATACTTTTGTCTGTACTGCGAGTGTTCAGAAAGACCTCTCTTATTGTTTTGGGATTAAAGCAATGCATAAATGACAGCTTCCTGGATGTTAGACCTAGGCTTATCTCATAAGTCCCTTGCACCTCCGGTATCTGTCATTTTTGGCCTTGCAGTTGATATGTGATTGATGTATGTGTCCATCCTGGACAGGCTTCCCAGGATCCTTTGAAATGATCGCCTTTGGCATACCAGTGTCTCCTCCTTCCTCCCCCCGTACAGAAGCAAAATAAACATACAGTATGTATGAGTCTGCTTACACAGGATGCCAACAGATGGCAATATTTTATCATCATTACACAATGCAGGCCCCTTTCTTCTGTGGCTTAGTTGAAAGTTTGCATCCAGCTCTTCGAGCGTGACACCAAAGTTGCTGAAGCTTTGCTGGTCTAGCCCAAGAAATGCCTCTGGCGTGATTTTTCAGTACGTTCTGGTACATGTCACACTCATGACTTTTACAAGAGTCACTTAGGACGCAGCATGTGTATAATGTGGGTCCTGGAAGGCTGTATTTGGGGGGAAATAAGCACTAGTATCTGAGTTTCAAAGGGCCAGTATAGTTTGGACAGTACTCTACAAGTTTTTCGTGTGATTTTTTTTTTTCACAACTGTTCCATGTGGATCTCTGCTTGCTTATGCATATGCATAGCTGATGAGACTGAAGGTCAGGGGAGCCAATGTTTCAGATATATTCTAGATGGAAAATGTTAAGGTTTGGAGGTTCTTTTCAGATAAACACTGAGATGGTCACTTGTTCCTAATAGCTCCAGATTTGAGAATTAGATGTGTTGTAGTGTGAGCCCTGGATTGGGGATTGGGAACATCTGAGTACTAATACTGGCTGTATCACTATCCCTCTTACTGATTTGGGGCATATCTTTTAACCTCTCCGCCAACACCTCCATCTATAAAATGGGGTAATTAATAAGACCTGCATCAGAGGTGTTGGCAAATGGATCATAGTCAGAAAAAAATAGGTGCATATTATAACTCTGAATGCAGGTTACGCAACTAGGAGTGTGAAGGAGAAGCGTTGACAATATTTTAATAATGCCTGGTGCAGTGGGCGCTCCTGAGTGTCTGGATGGAGTTAAGAAGGTGGAGTATTAGACTCTCTACCCAATCAGAGTTGTCAGCTCAGGGTGACCCACTTTCTACCCCTTCTACTTTCCACCCTTCACAATTTCTCCTCCCTTTATAAATAAATGTGTACCATTTGCTATCAGTTCCACAGACAGAATGCAAATGGCAAACAATACAACATAGAACAGTGTCCAGAACTGCACTGGAGTGAAAATGATGGTTTATATCAATAAGCCTGACAGAATTAGCTTTTCCCTTTCACTTACACAGGGATCAGACAGTTTCTTTTCTCTCTTACTCCTTCTAGCTCTGAGGCTAACACATCAACAGAAGAGAACCACATCCACTGCTGCCGAGGTAGACTTCTTCTAGCATTTAATCCAGAAAATAAGCGCAATGGCTTCAGGCAACATTGGACTGCGTGGAAGGAAACCTTACATGAGCATCTTCGCTTCCATCAACCCTTTCCGTTCAGGAATACAACCATGAAGGCAAACAGCCAAAGGTTGTTGTGAACAAGGCATTTGTTGTGGGAAGGAAAAAAATGGAATTTAACGTGTCCCATTTATCTTATTCACAAGCAGTTCATTTGTGGGGGGGGGCGGGAGGGGGAATCTTGTAAGCAAGTTCTTTTATTTTTTTATTTTTTTTGGTTTGGCCGGGAGAGTGTGTGTGTGTGTGTCTGTGTGTTCATATAAAATCTGCAGAAAAGTCTCTTATTGAATATCTCTGTTATTATTACAATAGCCCATGCAGGTATAAACCGTGCTTCATATCCTGTAACAATACACATCAGCCCTGAGCCATTACGGTGGGGCCAGAGCTCAAACATCAAATCCACAGGCCATAAAAATGAGACCACCAGAAAACCAACTGCCATTTATTTCTTTTTTAAAATGTTTTCCCTCTTTCTTTCCCTCAGCAGATTTTCCCCATGTTGAAAGGGATCCCCTGGTCAAAAGTCAGCAGGCGAGCTTGCAGAAAGCTTTGATAGTCAGTGAAGTGGAACATTACAACACATGGTAGTAGCGCACACCAATGGTGAGTCCCCTTGCTGGGTGGACCTCCCTCCAAGAATAACCTCTGTTCATTATTCTTCCAGGCCCCCCTCTAGCAGTGCAGGGCCTGCCTGGGTCCCAGCTTACCCTTTGTCATAGGCATTGCTAAAGCAAATAGCACACCGTATTTACTAGGTGCAATGCTTTAAATCATATTAATCTAACCAACAAAAATATTTATTGCCAATAAAAGTTCCACAGCAGCATCGCTGATTCGTAGAGAGGATGGTCAACAGAATCACGCTTTGCCCCTGGCTGGAAAGAAAAGAAGGCACAGTGAGGGAAAAGTACATGGAGTTCAAGTTGACTTTATTTTGAGGGAGAAAGTGTTAAAAAAAAGTTTTGCATTTTTTGTCTGGATGTGACTTTAGCAAGCGGCAACCAAGCGAATTCATAAAAGAAACGATTGGTGATTTGATCTGGAGACCTAAAAATGACAGATTAAGGTCCCATTTCAGCAAAACACTTTGGCCTCTGCTTAACTTTATCCCAATTCTGCAAACTGAAAAAGATGCAAAAAGGGACTGGATGTTCATGTGGCTATCAAGAATACCCAGAGTTATAACTGAGGCTAAAAAATATTGGAAGGAATATTAAACGCTGGGCTTCACAGCTTAAGCCAGTTCTCTAGTTACTAGAGACCACGATGAGATCTAATTTAGGGGACAGATTATCCCACATCTACCTGCTGCAGCTTTCTTACTCCTTCCTCTGAAACTTCTGATGCTGGCCACTATTAGAGACAGGATACTGGGCCTGATGGACTCTGCCAGTCTGGCAGTTCCTATTTTCCCACTTATGCACAAGTTTAAGTGTCACTGAAGCCCTCATTAACCAATGGGAGTTTAGCACTTGCTGAAGCACTTTGCTGAACTGAGGGCCTAGAGGAATGGAGAGTTCTAGACAATGGCCGAGGTATTTAAGATACAAAAAAGGAATAGGGTCATTTTACAAGAGATTGGATAGGGCTACAAAGTTCCGATCTCAACTTCCTCAAAGTTCAAGCAGAGTCCGATCCACTGTTCCAAATTGGACCCATGTCAATCCGTAAACGGGGCTAAGATTCAGGACACAGATTTAGCCCTGTCCCCCACAAATTTGTGCTTCTCTCGCTCAGAAATAGTTTACATAAGGAATACTGGATCATGAAACTAAGCTGACATGCTGTTGTTCACAGCTTCCTGCCCCTCTAATCATCTTGCGTCCTGTCCTTTGCTTGATATTTTTACCCCACATGTAAGAGATGGTCCATTAGTTAGGGTACGGGGCAGTGTGAGGCGGGTTCAGGTCCTGCTCTGCCACCAACATTCTGTGTAACTGTGGATAAGTTACTTAGTCGCTCTGTGCCTCAGTTTCCCCTCTGTAAAACAAGGACTGTACCAAATTTATCCTCACAACACCTCCGTTGGGCAGGTCAGTGGTAAAGATTGTGAGGGTCTCAGGTACTACAGAAATGGGGGCCAGAGAACTATCTAAGACAGATAGCGAGCCTCCGGAAACTGAGGGAGAATAACTGAACATAGCCCAGTTTACCCTGCGCTGGGCAAAGAACGTTAAGAACCTGAAGCATAGATTAGTCATTTTTCACAAAGCTATTTATTTTTGAAAAGTTAGTTTGTGCTCAGAGTGCGTTCGGCTGTAGAGCCACCCGCAAACATTATCAAGGCCTCTAGAAACTGTTGAATCCTTAATGCACTGAGTACCGAAAGGGCCTTGGAGAGAGAATCCCTTTGCCAAACATCTGATGAATATAAATCTGGGTCAGGGTTTTGCTCCCAATGCCTTCTTGGGTAGGTTTTCCCCTTCTGGTTGCAGAAGTTAGATGAGTTGTAGAAGGATTTTATTCAGATCCATGAGAACATAAGAATTTAAGAACTGCTAAACTTGGGTCAGACCAATGGTCCATCTAGCCCAGTATCTAGACAGTGGTCTGTACCAGAGCTTCAGGGGAAGTGTACACAAAGATCAGTTTTGGAGAGATCCACCCATCTTCCCCTCCTGGCTTCTGGCAGTCAGCGGTTTAGGGTTGCCTTGAGCATGGGGTTACATTCCAGAACATCTTGGCTTATAGTTATTGATGGACCTACCCTCCATGAACTTATGCAGTTCTTTTTTTTTTAACCCATTTATACTTTTAGCCAACACAACATCCCATGGCAATGAGTTCCACAGATTAATTGTGCATTGTGTGAAGAAGCACTTTCTCTTGTTTTGTATTAAACCTGCTGCCTATTAATTTCATTGGGTGACCCCGGATTTTTGTATTGTGGCAAAGGATAAATAACACTTCTCTATTCACTTTCTCCACATCATTCATGATTTTATAGACCTCTATGATATCCCTCCTTAACTATGTCTAACTTTTAATCTTTTTAGTCTCTCCTTGTCTGGAAGACATTCCATACCCTTGATCATCTTTGTTGCCTGTCTCTGAACCTTTTCAGGTTCCACTATATCTTTTCTGAGATGGGACGACCAGAACTGGATGCTGTATTCAAGGTGTGGGCTGCACCATGGATTTATATAGCAGCATTATGAGATTTCTGTCTAATTTTCTATCCCTTTCCTAATGGTTCCTAAGGTTCTGTTCGCCTTTTTGACTGCTGCTGCGCTTTGAGCTGAAGTTTTCAGAGAACTAACCACAATGACTCCATGACTCCACTCTTTCTTGAGTGGTAACAGCTAAGGTAAAACCCATCATTATATAGGGGTAGATTATTTTCGCATTGTGCATTGCTTTGCACTAATCAGTGTTGAAGTTCATCTGCCATGTTGTTGCCCAGTCACCCAGTTTTGTGAGATCCCTTTTTTAACTCTTTCCCATCAGCTTTGGACTTAGCTATCTTGAATAATTTTGTGTCATCTGCAAACATCGACACGTCAGAGCTCACTCCCTTTTCCAGATCATTAATGAATATGTTGAACATATTCTCTGAAAGGGAGATGACTAAGCTGACAGGGTTAAAAAAACCATGAATCATATGTGCTTCCCAAACCACGGCCCTGGCCACATGATTGGTTAGCTTCCAACGGGCTTGTTCCAAAACTCCTTGCAACACCATTGCTTCTCCTCTCTGAGTGGGTAGATGACTCAAGCTTTTGCTAATGTTGTGGACCACACATGACATTTAGTATGATCCGTTTTGTTTTATCACGGAAATAGTGTATTCAGGAGGTGAGTACCAGACTTGTGGCTGCTCCAGGTCAAAATCATAGGCGAAGCATGCTGTAGCTCATCTCAGCTTCACATGTGCTCATTAGTTAAGGTCACTTCGGAGAGTCCCCTTCAGTTAGGTCTGTTTTCTGGACTATTCAGCAACTTTCTCCCTGTTACTGTGCAGCCTATTGTTCCATATGCACAAAGCATTCATGAAGCTATGGAGCAGCTGCCCCAGCCTTGGTCCTCCCTCTAGGCAGTGGAATCATGATGGCATTCAATTAGCTGCAGCTGTTTGCTGCAGGTCAGTTTTCCACTGATTTTATTTTTGTATTTTCCTGGGTGCCTCAGTAGCAAAACTGCCAATACATCACACTGACTTGCGGGGTCACATTGCACAGCATAGATCTGGGAAAGTAGTGGCAATGGAAGAGCTGACAAAAGGACTAATCTGTACAAAATTCCTGCTTCCACAAGCTGCTGTCAAGCTTAATTAATTGACATTGGAGATCTTTGGAGGGAAGGCACAATCGAAGTGCATATTGCTGTTATCTCACTGCGGGCATCAGGCACAAGCAACATAAATGACCGCTCAGATGCTGTTTCCCTTGGGACTCTGCAGTCCTTGTGGGTTGATGTGACCTCCCGTTCTTGCTGTGGGGCTAGAGGGAGAGACTGCTTCAGTGGAGGTCACCTCTCCTTGTCTCCAATCTCCCCGTTTAACAGCTGCACCAGAGCAAATGAGAGACACTCTGGCATTTTAGGGCCTTATAAATCATAAGGCTGTCCCTGAGATATCGCAATATAGTCATCTGGTATTGCTAACAGGTATCTGTGTTAAAACCCCTTATGGTATAGAGTGGCACTTGCTCTTTTTAAATGGAACAGAGGGGAAGGTGAGAGACATGAACTCATGGAAGGGTTTATGCGCTTGTCTGTTACGTTATGCTGCCCAGAAGTCAACCCCATTTCTTAAGTCGTAGTTCCCCAGCATCTTCCATTCGGCCACCCCAATTAATGTTCCCTCTAAGCATCTCTGCAGTGGTCAAAGAGGGTAAGTCCTACAACAGGGGCAGAAAGGATAGGAGAAGGGAGGCACTTTTCCTGAAAATACAAACACATAAGGTGTTTTGTTTGGCATTTCGGTGCCAATTCTGTGATGACTTTCCATCTGGCACCTTGCTGGGGAGATTGCTCAAATGCCACCTGTGTCGGTAACACATCACCACCCCTTAGAACAACAGATCCATCAGCATGTGTAATTAAAACTCGAACATGGCACGACATGAGAAAGGAACAGAGGAGACACCCAAAATTAGCAAAGGCAAAGTGTCTGGATGGGGACAGGGGAGTGGAAGAATACAGCCACAAAGCCAGACTCTTCGATGAATGGACTTAGGCCGAGATATGACAGTCTCCCTCCCAAAAAGCCTCACAGTTCAACTACCCCCCTCTTTTTTTTAATACCGTACCAATGCCTGAAACTTGACCTTTGTGTTTGCAACCTCTATCCTGGTCCTGAGTTACAGGAGTTGTCCACCAGACAGTTTCCACTTTCTGGAGAGAGATCAATTAGATTGATCGTATCTATATGGTATCTACAATATCTTGAATCCATGGCTTCAGAGCACCTTAAAGAGAGAGAGTGTGTGTGGGTGTGGGAGTACACCTCAATATGAACATGCTTCTTTCCTTTATTTTCTCCCTTCTTAGGGAGAAAAAAAAAGGGTCTGGCAAAGAGATGAGTCTTGCATTCTTCTTCTGACGGCAATAAGGTTTGTTGTGGTCATTCTCAGCTACCATGGGGATTTGTGGTTGCTTGACGTCTATATCTACAGCTAGAGACCTTTCACCAAAAGGAAAAGTCCTCTTCTCTTTATCAGATTGTATAACTGACCTTCAGCCTGGGATTTTGCAGCTTTTCTTTTGTATTGGTGCCATTCTTGTGCAGAAGTGCTAACATCCTGAAAACCAAGTGGGAAAAACCTAGGCAGAAACAGAACCTTCCATGAACACAAATACATCCAAGGGTCCCTATGCTTTTATTTCATATAAAGGCCAGAGACCCTGTACTTCAAGTTGGACGTCCTTGCACTGTATTATGTGATGGAAATTAACACCTTACCATACGTATATATGTGAAAACCAACTCCAATTAGCCCTTTTTTTAAAAACTATGTTTCCTACTCCTTATGACTAAGTGTGGATAATTAAGCCAGGCTCACTTTTTCCACTCCACCCTTACTTAGCAAAAACCTGTTGCAAGTTTTCTTGATATTTTGTTCCCTCCCTCCTTCCCCTCCACCCCACCGCCCACGCCTTTGTAATTTTGCAAATTAAGAGGCTGGCAGATTGTTTCACAGAATGATTTATATTCACTTTTAAAACTAAATATATACATTTGTAAATGGCGCTTCGAAATGTTAATACGATGAAAGAACCTGAATGTATTGTACAGAGTTATTTTTGTCGCTCTTTTTATTGTAAATATTACAAGATAATGTTTTTTTGTGAGTTTTCAGTAACATTTACATTTAAGTGAGGGTGGCACTATACTCATCTCATATGGCTACAGAACCATATAATAGGGGTAAATCTATTATTTGTTTTGAAATAGACTTTTCCCCATTTTCTTTCAAACTGCTCCAAGTTGTGTGGTGTCATTGCTCAGTTATAAGGCTTACTGATCAGGTGGAGATATATTATCTTTCTGCAGTCCTGCTGTGTTCACCAAGCCATCCAGATTGCTTTTTTTGGACCGTGTTAATGGGACGCTGTCTAGGTTTTGGCTTTGTCTGATATGATCAATAATGGGTAAACCTATTTGTACGTCCTCGGTCATTCATCTTCCTCCTCGTGGATAGACTCCTGCTTTGGCACAGTGCCTCATTGACTTCAAAGTAAGCTGTTTGGAGGAACTGTAAGCTTTTGTGGGAGGAACTCTGTTTTCATACGTGTTTATACCATTTTATCTAGCAGAAGGGGGCTCCAAACCCAAATGCAGCCTCTAGGTACTACTGTGATATAAATATTAAATAACAGGAATTCTGCAGATGACCAAGCAATGGATAATAGCCCCCATTCTATTTCAGTTCGAGGACTTGGGAGGGATAGTGTCACTGCCTACAAATATCTAAAGGGGATAAAATATAGAGAGGAGATGAAGAGAGAGAGGGGGCCTGTGGGAAGGAGAGGAGTCAGGGAATTGGTGCTCTGTGCAGCTTGTTCCACCTACATTAGTCAGCAGCCCCGTTTGCATGTCTACAACGAGACTGCTCTGAACAGCATTAACTCCCTGTCTGGGCTCCTCGCTGGAGAGACTAGGGGGAGAGCAGTCACAGCGGGTAACCAGTGGGATCAGGATACAGAGACTAGCTGTTTTGCCATTGCTGGGAAGGGTCTTTGACTTAGGCTGGTGGAAGAGTTCAGAGTCAGATGCTCTGCCTTAGCCTCTGCTCATTCTGGGGGAGATCTTCCATCTCTATGCACTGCACAGAGCCCATGGTCTCTGATCACCTTCTCCTTAACCTCTCCTCACTTATACCACACAGTACAGGCAGGGAAACTGGCAGCTACAGGAAGAGGGAGAAAATCCGGTGAAGGCACATTTCCCTTTTGGGTTATTTCCGCCGGACTTCCATGGCTTTATGCTCCTCTGTGATCGGCAAGGGAGGGGGGAGCATGTGAACTCAAGACTGAGAGAGAGAGAGATGGCTCCGTAGGAGGGTGCAGTGTGGGAGAGAAGACCCCAAAGAATTGAGCCTGGAAGACTGTATGTAGCAAAGGTTCTTAGACTGATCTGCACCCCAATCCAAAGCCCACTGAAGTTGATATGGAAAGACTGCCATTGACCTCAGTGATCTTTGGATCAGGGCCACCTATATACTTCTTTTAAGTTATTTGGTTTTCATTTCACAATGAACACTAATGTAATATTTTTGGAAACAGGCTTTCGTTGCTTTCTGAGGAGCTATTACCCCTTCCAAAACATGTCACGCTCATTCAAAGCATCTTGGAGAACTTTGCCATGCCGGCTGCTTAGGCAGCCCCATAGCTAATGCAGACAATGGGGATATTCAATAGTCCGGTGCAAATTAAATTTGAAGTAAAACTAGTATCAAATATGCCACTTATTTCCAACTCGTGGCAGGTTTTGGCCACATCACAGGAAAGTGTTTTGAAAACGGGGAACCTCCTCAGTCTGGGGGCAATCGTGTCTCCTACCTGCTTTTTTTGTTATGTTCACCCCCATGAAAATGATCTGCTACTGCTAGGTGGAGTCTTCATTCCAAGAGCAAAAGCTCTTCCAATTGATTTCAATGTCATTTCTCTGTGTTCAGTTGAAAGATCCCGGCAATATGCATTCTCTCTGCCTCTTTCGGGAGAAAGTCAGGCAAAATGTAGCAATAAATTATCAAATAATACCCTGCATTCATATAACATTTCACACATAAATAGCAAAAAATATAAACACGAACCTCCATGGATCAAGTCAAATAGGTCTCCCAGGCATTTTTGCCTGGCCTCCTAAAGATCCATAACTTTTCTTTTCTTTCTCCAATAAATGTTCTCTAACTTCTTAAAGGATATACTGTTTTGGTTTACAGAGAGGGCTATTCTCTTCTGTTCTGTCGTTGAACAGCTCCGGATTTTAAGACTAGTGCAAATTTTAGAAGGATTCTAAATTTGAGAAAGGGATTAACAACATTAAGTGTGGCGGTATTGTTCCATTAATGGTATCTGCAGAGGCTAGGCGAGTATTAATATTGCTATTGTGCTGTTTAATGTATTTGTGTGTGTCAGGAGTCCAGATGCATCCAATTTATTCTAATTATGGAGCTCTTTTTATGAAAACATGACGTACAGAAGCAGTGAGCTAGTGGGGGGAGGGAAGTGGGAGAGTTCTCATAATGGCCTGGGCTTGGGAACAGAACGAGGCTAGGGAAAGCAGCAGAACTCCTTGTAGTGATTCAGAGCTGGTCCAAGCCGGGGGAGCAGAGCACAGGGGCAGAAGGGAAAACAGGGAGCTCCTATTAGCCCTGCAAGGTTGCTTGAGTTGGGGCAGAGATACAAGGGTGATACCAGCAAAGACCAGACGGCTGCACAGAGATTCGGAGCGAGGGATGCAGCGGGATCCCTGTCAAGCAGGTCTGAGCTTGGGGACAGAACACTAGGGAAATGGACAAGCAAGGAGTTCTTGTAATGCTGCATCATAGCACTAGGCTGGGGAGCTAAGCGCAGGGGCAAAGAGGAAAGCAAGGTTGCTCTTGCAAAGCTCTATATATATTCAGAGAGAGGTGAACTAACACTTTGCAAGAGGCAACATTAGATAAGCTGAATGATATAAACATCAGGGATTCATGTTTCATCACAACTGGTATTTAGTTTTACTTCTAGACACCATGAAAAAGAAACATCTTAAATACATATATATTTAAGCTGTTTCTTCTTTCATTGTGTGAATATGTATATTGTTTCTTGCAGTGTGTATCTATCTATCTATAGATAAAGATCAGTGGTTCCCAAACTTGTTCCGCCGCTTGTGCAGGGAAAGCCCCTGGCAGGCCAGGCCAGTTTCTTTACCTGCCGTGTCCGCAGGTTCGGCCGATCGCGGCTTCCTGTGGCCGTGGTTCGCTGCTCCAAGCTAATGGGAGCTGCTGGAAGCAGCGCGGGCCGAGGGACGTACTGGCCGCTGCTTCCAGCAGCTCCCATTGGCCTGGAGCAGCGAACCGCGGCCACTGGGAGCTGCAATCGGCCGAACCTGCGGATGCGGCAGGTAAACAAACCAGCCCGGCCCGCCAAGGGCTTTCCCTGCACAAGCGGCAGAACAAGTTTGGGAACCACTGATACAGATATATACTTCTGTTATTGTTTTGCTCCTATTATCTCTGCTGAACAGTGAATATCAGCACACCCATGTCTTTACGGCTTTCTTTCTGTGTCTTCTCACCCACGACTCTGAGATGCAACTTGCTCTGGGGCAAAACCCAAAGGAACATCAAAGTGAATATTACGGAAAAAAATAATGAGTAATTAAATATTAATTAACAGCTGTCATTTTTGGCAAATATATTACTTCCAGGAGGGATATTTTTACGACTGTTTCTACAATTACTTTATTATGCAGTGCAAGTCATTTTTTTTTTTACCTGATGTCTAAAAATATGTCTGGGCCTTTTATTGGAGAATGTAATAAAGTGTGCTTAATAGGTAAATAAGAAGGGAAGAGAGGAATTGAGATTTGCCCTCTTTTTTTGTTATTCTCCAAATGTTGCATGCAGTGTTGTTATAGCCATGTTGGAACCAGGATATTAGAGAGCAAGGTTGGCAAGGCAATATATTTTATTGGACCAACTTCTGCTGGTGAGAGAGACAAGCTTTCAAGCTTACACGGGCCTGAAGAAGAGCTCTGTGTGAGCTTGAAAGCTTGTCTCTCTCACCAACAGAAGCTGGTCCAATAAAAGATAGTGCCTCGCCCACCTTGTTGCTTTATTCTCCAAAGCTGTTTACCTTTCAGTATATTTCATTTGCTTCCAAAAAACCATGGAACCTTCATCACTGCCCTTCCTATTTAAGGATCAGAATCTGTAAACCCTTAACAGGAACTGGAGTGGAAGAATGGTCCAGTGGTTAGCACACTCACCTGGAATTCAGGTGGCAGGGTTTTAATTCCCTGACTTGCCATGGACACCTTCAGTAAGTTGTTTAGGAGCCTAGATTCCTTTCAAAAAATCTGGCCCCTTAGTTTTTCTATGCCTCAGTTCCCCATCTGTATAAAGGAGATAATTGCACTGCCCTCTCTCCCAAGGGTGCTGTGAGGCTAAATGCACTAAATGTGTTGAGGACCAGACCCGCAAGTGTGAAAAATCGGGATGGGGGTGGGGGGTAATAGGAGCCTATATAAGAAAAAGACCCCAAAATCAGGACTGTCCCTATAAAATCGGGACATCTGGTCACCCTTGGTGAGGTACTCAGATACTACAGCCATCAGAGCCATATAAGAACATAAGATAGAATACCTATAGGTGATGGTGCCACTTGAAGTCAATGAAAACTACTTGTATAAGAAGCGATCGCTTCTGTGAGTACAGGGTTGGTGGAGTGGGCCCTAAGTACTTCTCGTGATTGACTGATCACTGAGACAGCTGAACATCTTGTTTTGTGTACCTTTGTTAGGCTGCTCACATATGATCTCCAGAGAGAGACAGAGAATCCCGGGTGATTCTAATCCAAGTCTCATTGCCAGGGCAGAATCTGCCCTTTTATTTTGTATTAGTTTAAGCAAGGCAGCAGGGTCCACTGGGTAGGATGCAGGACAGGGTCACAGAAGATCAGGATTCTGTTTCCAGCTCTGCAGCTGCCCTGATGAATGACTTTGGGCAAGTCACTTCATCCCTTCAGTTTCCCCATTCCTGCGGATAATGATAAAATCTAGGTATTATTATTTTGCCTGTATGCTCTTAAAAGAAAACTGCAATAAATGTTGCTGTGAATAAAAAGAGTTTACAGTAGTAAGACTGACTTCACTGCAATAAAGAATTTGCTTTAATTAATCACTTACCGAAAAGCAGAATTTCGGGGGGGGGGGAATCAACTGTTTTTTCCTTAGCTCCAGTTAATAAAGGGACTATGGTAATTACTGTAGCTAGTAATTGCATAGTGCTCGAGCCAAAATCCATGGAAACCTGCCATTTAAGACTCCCATTTTGCTCAATGTGCTTTGGATTAGACCTTTGTGTGTGTGTATATGGAGAGTGTTTATTTTAAAATGTGTATTTTACCCTCAAATAAGAAGAGTCTAGATAGGTTTAGCCATAAGCAGAAATACAGAGATGCCAGAAGGGAAATCCTGTACTTACAATCAGATCTTTTTGTACTAATTTATATAAAGATGAATATGTATAATAATACCTGGCGACTTTCTATCCAGCTTGTCTCAAGTTGCTGGCCTGTGTGTTAACCCTTAACACCTCAGCTAAACAGAAACATTTAGCATTTAGAAGAATGATTGGGTTCTTGATGTGGGAGGTTGCATCACACTTCCAAACTCCATCCCTTCCATTATGCTACTTGTCTTAGCACCATGTTTGCTCATCGGTGAGCTCTATCTTCCAAACAGAGAATTGAAGTTAGTTGTGCAAGTGGTCAGTCAAGTCGATCGGGATCATTCTCTTCGTGATACGAGGTGTCAGCAGGAGCTGAGCATGCTGCAAGCCTCACAGCAGGTATTCAGCACCTCCCAGAATCAGACCTTAAATATCCGTAGGCTACGGTGCCTGACTGAGCTTGTGGGTTTTCCTGAATTACGTTGGGCTGTCAGCTCTTCTGCTTCTGTCAGCATGGGCTTGTTTTATCTTGTCTTCCGCTGCAATAATTCCCACAGACTGAGCAACAAAGAAGGTTCAGGTACAGGTTACAGACTCCCAGTCATCCAGAAAATAGAGCAAATTCATCTCCTGTTGTGAGTGTCAGTCTCTTCTGTACAACACTTTTCCTAATATGCGAGAAAATAGGAACAAAAACTCAAGTCCTCTTGTTCTGGCCATTCCAGTTCTTTCATCATTGGTAGCACCAACAGGTGCCATATGAAAGTGGGTCCCCATTGTGCTGGACAAAGACGTAGCAGGGCATTTCCTGCCCTGAAGAGTTTGCAGTCGAAGGACCTGAGTAAGAGAAGAAAAAGAAAGTGATGGTGGAAGGAGAGAGTGGGAGAGGAGAATGAAAAGGTGAGAAAGAGAGAAGAAGGGATGAATTTTCATAGTCATAAAGTGAAGCCAACAGACCAAGCTCCCTCATTAAGCTATGCTGGGGCCACTATGGTGAGGGTAGATCAGTCACCAATCATTCCTGGGGCTGGCTTATTCTAGTGTGTGGTGATGCAGTAGCGGGTGCTCAAACAGTCCTACACATAATCAGGATAAGAATGGCAGTGGGTCCCTAATGGCTTTTTACACTGGATTCCCCAAGCCTTGTTCCATCACTATACATACTCAGTCACCCAAAGCAAAGAGGCCACCATGAGTACTAGAGGGCTCTTTGATCTAAGATACTGACCTAACAAAGTTCAGTGGCTGGGAGCTTGAAGCTAGACAAATTCAAAATGGGAATAAGGAAAAATATGTAGACTAGTGAGGACAAGTAAGCATTGGAATTCCAAGGGAGGTGAAGTCTTTACATCAAGATCAAATGTCTCTTTCCAAATGAGTTGATGCAGTTCAACCACACGTTATTGGGCTTGATCAAGGAATCAATGAGTGAAATCCTATGGCTTGTGTCATGGAGGTCATCAGGGTAGATGATGACAGGGGTCCTTTCTAGCCTTAGAATCAACAACAGAACTAGGACAGCTGACAACGCATGGTTCAAGCAGAAAGCTCTCTCACCAATCAGGGTGCAGACAAGGAACTGGTTTCCTTGGTATGTTCCCTGACCACATCAGGCAATTAATTAGAACAATATAAAGGATCGTTTTGAGATATTTAAGAAATGACATTCTCAAAATGGGCCCCACCCTTGTGGTTTGCACTGAGCCTTCCCTTAAGTGTGGGAACCTTCTTCTAGATGGATTAATCAATGCAATCATCCTATGAAATTTGGGTGAGCGAAGCCTAAGTTGACTCCATTCCAATTGATAATGAGGCTAATTGTATGGGAGACTCTTTTTTTTTTGGTTTAAATACACAACAAAGATACTTGTATCCTGCATGTTGACCACTTTATGTATTTGTTTTGTGTCTTGTCTCCTGACAAGTCTAAAAAAACCTCCCCTATTTCCGTAGGTAGCTTCCTTACAGAATCTCCAGATCCTCCTCTGCAAGAGATAAAGGTCAAATGATGCAAGAAAGTTGCATAAGAATTAAATTTAACTCCCAACAACCCCCATTATTGACTATGTAGATGTGGATTTGAACCAATGCTCCAGAAGTAAGGGACTCGAGATGCCAGCATCCATTGTCCTGATATATCCAACCTTCCTCACCTGATATAAATAGATCCAGGTTTTAAAACACCATGCCATTAACCCATCTGAGGTCTCCAATTGCTCTTGTTAATATTTCTAATAAACAAAATAGGCAATATTTAATTTTTTAATGCTTTTTGAGCTGGAGGGATTAATTACGTCTCCAGGATCAGGCACACCTGTAGGGCTACGTGTATAGTAAAAATGAACCCCATCTTATGAAGTGGTTTGTTTATTTACAAGAGAACCAGTTTAAAAAGCGAGAGAATGCCTGCAGAGCCAATGCATGTTGAATTTCAAGGTTCTACATGCATTTGTTGCAATTAAGTCATTGCTGAGGATGGTCATGCCTACTACCAGAGCAGCAGTGTGGGACATCCTGTGATATGACGCCCCTTGCCCCTCTGTCTTTATTGGCTACGTGCATGAGAAATATCCCAAAATTCTCGCTCTCTGAGGGTGCTGCCAGATGCCAGCAAGAGCGTTGTCAGTTTCAACATGCCGTTGGCTCAAACGAAGGGAGCAGGTGGGCAAGGCAAAGGGATGGTGTGACACTCGCACAAGCGTGGACCTGCAAAACCAAAGCACAGATGATGGTGGGTGTGAATTTCAAGCCTTGACAGTCTCCCTTTAACAACCTCCGAAGGTGGAAGGCCTTATTATCCGTCTCGATGCCTAGTTCTCATTACCTTGTCAGCAAAACAGTTTTATTGGGGAAACAAGTCCACACAACGAGTTACGCAAGCAGCTGCTAAGCTGCTGAATTAGGATGGTCCTGTCTGCATAAATGGGTAGGCTGCCTCCATAACAGATGTTTTCCCTCTTTGGGACTGAAAAAAGGTACCGAGATTTTGATAAGAATTATGTGTTAGATGCTGTCAACCGAGAAAAAGGATGGTCTTGAAGTTAAAGCAGTGGACTGGGACTCAGGAGCCCTGCATTTAATTGCTGGCTCTGGCAAAAACTTCCTGTGTGATATTGGGCAAGTTTCCTAATTTCTGCCTTTGTTCCCCATCTATAAAGTGGGAATAATTATTCTTTTCTCCCTCCTCCTGTTTGTCTTATCTATTTAGATTGTAAGCACTATGGGACAGGGACAGTCTGTTACCAGGTGTCTGTACAGTGCCTAGGATAACAGAACTTCATTGTAAGTTGAGGCTTCTAGACACTACTGGAACAATAGAGGACCAGCCCATTATGCCAGGAATTGCATTGTCATATCTTAGGTGGTGGCTGTTGCGGGCCCGAGGGAGTTTTTCACCTTGATGTCAATCTCATGTCATCCCACCCGATTTTAAGTGTCTTAAAATCCCTCCTCCTGGTGCATATATTTTAGTTACTGATATTCCTGGCCCCAGATTGCTATCCTTCCCCTCTCCATGGATCCAATTCATTTTCATAAGTGTCGTCTTTTGTAGGTTTGTAGTGTTTTTATGACACTGCATATTTTAATTGTTGTTAGCGTGCTTCAAGCACCACAGCAGGTTTGTGTAAGTTCTAACCAGGGTCTATCTCCAGCTCTGCCACTGGCCTGCTGGGTGACCCTGGGCAAGTCACTTCCTCTTTATGTGCCTCAGTTTTCCCCCTCTGTAAAATGGGGATCATGATACTAACCACCTTTAGATCTATTGATGAAAAGAGCGAGGGGGTTATTATTATTATTATTATTATTACTTTGATTTATTATTATGGGGGGATGGAATTTGAGGAATTATAGTATGTTCTGAATAATGCATTATCTCACTCTTCCACCACCCAAGGCTTCCATTACAATTACCACCATTCTCTTTGAAACCCTACCTTTCCCTGCAGGCTGAGGTCACTGTTGAGTAAAAGGAATTTAACTCCTCCTTCCCTTGCTTGGACTGCATGAGCTGCATCTGCAGCTATTCTCAACCATTATGAGCACAGGTTGAAGAATCACCCCCCAGAAATCGTATGTGAAAGCCAAGGGATGTGCTTGCCTAGGGGAGAAACTATCCATTAGCACTTTTTATACCCCCTAAGGATTTTATAGGCCCCAAGTCTCACCTCACTGCTGTGGGGTCAGTAAATATTATCCCCATCTTATCAGCTGGGAAATGGAGACGGAGAGGTGGTAGAATGAATTCAAAGCCATAATGGGAGACAGTGTCAGAGCTGGAATTAGACAGGAGAAGTTCCTGAGTTGGCACAAACGTCTCTCTAATCATCCCTATACAAAACAGTTCTAGAGGAGGATTGTTCTCATGTGTGTTCTAATCCTCCTTTTCAAGAGTCTCTAAAGATAAAAAGACACATTTCTAATCAGCCACATTAACCTGGAAAGGGATTTCTTTTAAACACTACAAGCCCAATTCTTCCCACCTTTACACCAGTGTACGTTTTTGAATACTCTGGATTTACAGGGGGGTTAATGAGAGGCAAAATGAGTACATTAGCTCACTTCCATGACCAATCTGATTGTATACTTCAGTGAAGAGAGCCCCTTATCTGGCTGTCTGCCTTATCTGGCTGGCTCATCAATATACGATGCGGCAAGGTGGCAAATTGGGTTCATTTCAATCCTTCTCCTGTTTAGACCTGCTGCTCCCTGCTCACTGACATATGGATGAATGTCAAATGAAAATATTTTTCAGGAAAGAGAGCACTTAACCCCAACAATTGATGTCAACATTGCTAACAGCTCAGAGATAGATTCATGGTCAAAACAAGTTGAAGCTAGGTAGGTGGCCAAGCACCGCACTGCCAGGTGGAAGATCTGGGTTGGATTTTGGAGAAGCAGGGAGCTAAACACTCAGCTATCTGGCCCCACATTTTCACAACTGGGGCTTTAAAGATGACTCACGCCGAAACACCGGAGTTTTGCTTTTTCAGGACACCGGCAAGTCTAAAATCAACTCAGTGAGTGTTAAAAACTCTTCCTGCTCTGGCCTTAGTCCTGCTCAGGGCGCAAAGTAATTCCAAAGACTGTCCATAGGGGGAGTTGTATGCAGTGTTGTAGCTGCGTCAGACCCAGGATACTAGAGAGACAAGGTGGGTGAGAAGGTAATATCTTATATTGGACCAACTTCTGTTGGTGGGAGAAACAAGCTTTTGAGTTTACATAGAGTTGTAATATAGTCTTGCTTGGGCCACAAACTCTAAAACCATCCCACAGGAGAGCTGTAATCCAGTTGTAGCAGGGCATCAGAAGCTAATAAACTAAGAGGGTGTAAATTACTAACACCTCCCTCACCTCTGGTCTGGACTGAAGCATGACAGTGCTATCTATTTTGATTGGAAAAACTCCAGAGCAGCTCAGTCTTTTTATCTTCCAGTTGAAGAGACTTCTCCATGCTCCTTTCGTTTTGCAGGCTTCCATATTTCTGCATTTTGGGTTATGGGTATTTGGTTTTGGTTTGATGGGCCTAAATCTATTCCTGGTTGGTTTGTTTTCAATCCACACTTTGGTTTTCCTTTTGAAGGTTTCTTAAAAGACACCAGATGCCGGTAACCCAGGAATATTTAAAATGATCATGATCTTAGGTGTATCGTCGCAATTAGAATGTTAAATCCATTCTTGACCTGTGTGGTGATAATGCGCAGCATAGTAAGTTATATGGAGAAGATCTGTGAGAAATAAGGTGGCTTTCTCGAAGATTTGCTTGTTGCAACATGCTATCTTTATTGCAGCAAATCCTTCATGCCTATTTGCAGTTTAAAGACTAACAGATTTATTTGGGCATAAGCTTTCGTGGGTAAAAACCTCACTTCTTCACAATGTGTCAGTATATAATGCCTGCATCTGTAACTTTCACTCTATACATCTGAAGAAGTGAGGTTTTTACCCACGAAAGCTTATGCCCAAATAAATCTGTTAGTCTTTAAGGTGCCACCAGACTCCTTGTTGTTTTTGTAGATACAGACTAACACGGCTACCCCCTGATATTTGCAGTTGTTCAGCTAATCTGTGGCGGGGGGAGAATGGGGCTGTAGAAAGCTAAGGAAATTACACAGACACTGTCCACCCCCAGATCCAACGTTCCCCTTCCATGTGGTTTTGGGATACATGTGGGATTTGAGTTGTACTTGGAAAGCATAATACATGTACCAACATCTGGAAGTATCATAATGGTTGCTGTAAGAATTATTACAGTAGTTGTGGACGAAGTCTAGCGCTTTGCAGCACATTCAGACTAGCAGCAGCTTGCTTTGGTTATTGAAAACATTTTATACCCTGGACCAGACTTCACCAAAAAGAAAAGGGGAAAAAAAGAAAACAATCTAAAAATTAGACAAACAGAATGGACTTTGAGCATTTGCAGCCAAACACTATCATGAATGGAATATATTTAGGGGAGCCAAAAACCTTGTGTTCTATTCTTAGTTTTGCAGTTGATTTACTTAGTATTCTTGGGTCAAGTCACCCAGGCCAAACGTTTCAGAAATGCCAACTCACTTTGGCCTGGTCTACACTACGACTTTAATTCGGATTTAGCTGCGTTAATCCGAATTAATCCTTAACCCGTCCACACAACGGAGCCAGTTACTTCGAATTAAAGGGCGCTTAAAATCGATTTCTGTACTCCACCCCGACGAGCGGACTAGCACCAAAATCGATTTTGTTAATTCGAATTAGGGGTAGTGTGGCCGCACACCACCGAATTAATGTGGTTAAAATTAATGGGGTAGTGTGGCCGCACACCACCGAATTAATGTGGTTAAAAACCGAATTAATGTGCTTAGTGTGGCCGCGCACAATCGAATTTATACAATCTGTTTCCCAAATTCGAATTATCTAAATTCGAATTAATCTCGTAGTGTAGATGTACCTTTTGGGTGCCCAACGTGAGACACCTAAATAACTATGGGTGCTCATCCTCTCTGGGACTTATGTCCCAGGTGCCTAAAATTGTGAATCTAAAAAATAAGGCAGACCAAATTAGTGGGAGTATTGGAACATTTTTCCTTTTTGTGCTTCAATTTTCTCCTCTGTAAAATGGGTACAATACAATATAAACTTCCCAAGGATGTTAAGAAGCTTAATTGCAGTTTGACAGTGCTTTGAGATGTTTAAATATGAGGTGCCTCAGAAGTTGCAAAGCAATCAAGTTAGTCATGATCTGACCTGCCACCTGTGGGTGCTATCGTGTTTTTGCTCCATGTTTGGAACAAGAATGCCGAGAAATGGCATTTCAAAACGTTGTCCAAGGCTGTTTGGAAAATGTGCTCATATCCTCATCCAGAAGATACCACCTTTCAGAGGCAGTAGGTAAGAGAAAGATGTGAAAAGATGGCAGCTTCCACTGGTTTGATCAGTTCATAATTAGGGCAGATTTTCCATAAGAAGTAATCCTTACTATAAATTTGATCCCTATAAGTCTTATTATACCTTTGGCCTGAGCAGTTAACCAATATTCAGGTCCTTGTAGGCTTGTTCCCATGTCTGGTGTATTGGCCCTTCTTGCAGGCAAAGGGCTCTGTAGGGAAGCATGTGATCAGAGATAAATCAGTGTGCTGCAGACTGCAAGCCTCGAATAAGGTAGGATTAATGGTGCCACTCTGGTTTAGGGGGCAGCCTGTTTTGTCTCTATCTTTCTTTTGTTTCTTGTGTGTTACCATTCTGAATTCTAAGCAGAAGAGTTGTGTTAGTTTGAAACCTTCCAGCAAGAGTATTTTATATTTTTTTAAATCGAACTTCTCTATTTGTAAGCTGTGAAACATAACAGGATGAGAAATTAATTATTCCAGTCTGATATATTCTTTTAACACAATTTTGTTTATTTAAACAAACATACACAAAGCTCTGTTTCTTTGAATACAGTAAAAACAAACAGCACCACGCAGTTTCCTTGCTCAGAAATCCTTAGATCTGCCACTCAAGCGACCTCTGTGCCCAGAAATCTCTGTCTCTCCACTTCATCATGAGGGTCACTCACAGCTGCTTTTCCAGGATTTCTTCTGGTGTTCTGCCTCTAAGACATGCAGGCTGCAAAACCAGTCTCCTAGCCCCTGAATTTGCAATCAGTCTGCAGCCCACTTGGCTTAGCCCTGACCTGACCTGTGTCTTGGGGTGGTCCCTCCACTGTTTGTAGCTGCATCTACTACAGAAAGGGGCTTAACTGCTCCTTCTATTGAGCCTAAAAGAATGCTTCCCACCCCTACTGACTTTAAGGAGATCTTTGATCATCTCTGGCAGCCATTAGCCCCTTTCAGCATAACAGTGTTATTCACAGAGTGTAAGATCTGACCCTAAACATCAACATTTGGACTTACGCTTTTGAGGGCTGATGTGTCTTTCCTGGAAATCATTTACCAGGATTTGCGAATAACAAATAACCAAACCGTAAGGTGCAACACTAACCCTCCAGACTGCACCTCAAGGCTTGGGAAGTTTTCCCAGCATTTTTTAACACCTTCCTGTGGAACTTTGATACTTTGGGGGAGAATCTTACCCAACCTGCCACAATAATGGGTAATCTCCTCAGGTTCTGATAGGGAAAGGGCAGTCCCTCTCCAAAACAAATTAAGCCACCCATAAATGAAAGGAACACAAATTAAACCTGCTGACAAAAATCAAAGCTGCATCATTTCTGGCCGTGTGCCACTCCAAACAGGCTGCAGGCTCAGGAAGGTGGGTGTTGTTTATCAGAGACACATCTCTTTAAGTTTCATAATAACTGCCTTTCAGGAAGAGCTCTAGTTAAAACAATTCCCATAGTCATGTTTTAAGAGCCCAGGGTGCAACAAGGCACTCTGGGAAACAGCAAGAAAAAAAATGTTCATTGAGGTCAGGCTGAGCTAAGAGTGGGGAAATGGTCCTGGAGGTATTTTTGGTTCCAGCAATAATACAACCTGCCATTTGTTATATTTTATTTGCTCATTATTGTCTTTTGTAGGTTGATCAAAGGTTTCACGTATGGCTGAGTTGTAATCTGTAATATGGTTTGCATAGTCCGGCTGACTGCAGGAATCTTGCACTTGAACTGATTCTTTGTAAATTAATTGGATATTAACTTTCCCTATGGGGATGGCACCATGAGTTTTTCTATCATCCATATGATGATCTCAAAGCACATTATCACAAACAGAGAATAATGAAGCCTACAATATCCCATAAATTATCTGTAGTGTAGTTTGTAGCCGGTGCCCAGAAAGCTTGTCCCTCTCACCAACAGAAGTTGATCCAATAAAAGATATTACCTCACCCACCTTTTCTCTCTACTATTCGGGATGGGTTAGACAAACACCTGTCAGGAATGGTCTAGATACTTATCCCTGCCATGAGTGCAGGGGACTGGACTAGATGACCTCTCGAGGTCCCTTCCAGTCTTATGATTCTATCTCATGAAGTAAGTACATTATTATTATTCTCATTTTACAGATGGAAAAACAGAGGTTCAGCGATGGAGCTAGGAACGGAGCCTAGATCTCCTAATGCTAGTTCTGTCTTGTAGTCACATGCAAGAACATCCCCTCCTTTGCTATCAGCCACATCCTCATGCAATTTGCAGTGAGCCACTAACTGCTGCATAGTAGAATTATGTTAATATGGAGAATGATTTTGCAATGTTTTTTCGTTAAGAAAAAGTCATTTCACTCCCTACATAGGTCATGCAGTTACCTTCCTTCATTCCGTGAAAGGCCTAGGGCTGTTCGTTCGTGGGTCTGACAAGGTAGGGCAGTTGGTATGATTGGAAAGTCCTGATGTTGACTGGATGGAGGATATTTCTTGGCACTGTTGCCCAATTTAACTCAGAGGGGGGAAAAATCAAAAGCTGATACAAGGGAGTAGGTATTAAACTCTAGCACAATTCACTCGCATTGGTTTCGAAATATCTGTACTTGCCTATTATTTGGCTAAACAACTGTTGTTAATTGATGGGAGACGAATCTGAGGATTTCTTGCACTGAAAGCTAAGGAAGGTGGAATAGAGAAATGCCTATAAAACATCTTGGTCATTTTCTCACCAGTTGTGGAGAGACTGTGGCAAGCTACATAATACTATATAAATCAGTATTTCTGTATTGTACTTGATCATGCTTTCACCAAACCAACATCCCAGCAATCATCTTCCATATTTTGTCTGTTTCCATATTTTACTGATTTTTACTGCCCACAACATGGAGAGATTGAGATTGCTGGCTGCAGAAATAGAGAACAGGAAAGAAAACTGAGCACTATCCCCTCCTCCCCCCGGCCCCCTGCAGCCCTGCCAATACAATAGAAACCTGATTTGCCACACTTTCGCTAACACAGTCTTTGACCCCTGCAGCTCAGTCCACATCTGTAGACTCTCGTCTTTTCCACTCCCAGGTCTCTAAATAGATTTTCCACCATAAGAATGGCACATGCAACATTACATCCTTTTCTAGCCAAAAAATCCCAATCAAGTAAAAATAAAATAAACCCCCAAAGCCTAAAAAAAACAAACAGTAGCTTGAAACTCATCAACCTAAGAACAGTAAATTAAGAAAAGAAAATGCTATTCCAAGTAGTTTTTACCCCAACACAGGACAAGTACTCAATTAAGTAGGGAGGTCAATGTTGCTAATGATTTTTACACATAAGGCTCTCAGATACTGCAGTGAAAGGCAACAGGTTTAAAACCCTAACATGGATTGAAGGCACTGGATTTCTGATCTGTAGAAGTCTGCTCCTATTCCTGAGACTTTACTCTCCTTAGCTTCCACTTCTGGAGCAGGGAAGGTTGGTAGCACCAGCATGGTATAGTGGTTTTATGAGCTAAAATGAAAACCAGCAACCATATTTCCACTTCTTCTGACCTCACCTACAACTGAACCCAGCTCTATAACACTTTAAAAAACAAGTTAATTAGCCAGCCTACCTTTTAATCCCATGTCTTGTTTGTACTCACCTGTTTTCCTATCTGTAGTCAATCTGTTTTCATGTGTGTCGACTTATATAATCATTAATCCAGTTTCTTTAGTTGCAGCTCCAAGAGGGACATAACTTAACAAGTTTCTTGCCAAGTGTTCTCTCTGCACCTGGAGGGTGTTTTGTTTTGTTTTGTTTTTTTCTTTGTCTGAAACATAGAATTTGCCTGCAGACATTTACAACATCAGATTAAAGATTTGGGGGTTTGCTGGTTCTTTTTTTATTTTTTTATTTTTAAAGAAAGACAGCAAAAAATCTTTGCAAGAAGGAACAAGTGAGCTGGTTTTCTGGTTGTGACAGGCTGAGCGCAGACCACCACATTAGAACAAAAGGAAATAAACCAGAACCAGCAGCAGTAATTATACAGTACACAAAATAAAGGAGGACTCAACACATCTGCATACATACCGTAAATGTATCTTTAATAGATTTATGGTATTACTGTGTGATGGGGTAATATGGACCCAATTGATTCTAGCTGTGTAGTTAGGAGCACAATTGCATTGTTCTACTTTTCAAGCCCTTACCATGACTTCATGCACAAATTAATAGACTCACAGCTTCCAAGGCCAGAAGAAACCATTGTCACCATGCAGTCAAGCCTCCTGTATAACACAGGCTGTAGAACTTCCCCCCAAATAATTTCTAGGTTGTATCATTTATAAAAAAAAATCCAATTTTGATTTAAACATTGTAAATGATGGAGAATCCACCACGACCCTTGATGAATTATTCCAGTGATTAATTATCCTCACTGTCAACAAAAATTACACCTTATTTTCGGTCTGAATTTGTCTAGCTTCAACTTCCAGACTTTGGATCATGTTAGACCTTTCTCTGCTAGACTGAAGAGCCCATTATTAAATATTTGTTCCCCATGTAGATACTTACAGACTGTGATCAAGTCACTTCTTAACCTTCTCTTTGTTAAGCTAAATAGACTGAGCTCTTTGAGTCATTGTGCATCTGCCCTTGTACACAGCCCGTTCTGATGATATGTGCATGTACATTATGTGCACGGTTACCCATTTTTGAAGATGAAAGTATATGTCTATCTGCTTCACCTCAGACCTGTGGTATTTTGCCTGCCATCTAGTGGTAGTTCTAAAAATGATAATAATACCTAACTTACATCACACTTTCCATCGGTAGTTCTCAATGTGCTTTACAAAGGAGGTCAGTGTCATTATCCCCATTTTACAGCTGGGGAAACTGAGGCACAGGGGAGTGACGTGACTTTACCAAGGTATCCCAGTTGGCCAGTGGTCAAGCCAGGAATAGAACTGATACAGATAAAAAAATACCTTCTCCCTTCTCTGCTAATACATTCTCAGAGGGTTGGGGGGGGGGGTTATCTCCTTCCTCTGCAGCATCAGGGATGGCCACAGCTGGAGATGGGACACTGGTAGGGTGGGCCATGGCTCTGAGGTCACACCAAGCATCCTCTCTCTGAGGTGATTGGCTGGCTGGTTCTTGCTCACATGCACAAGGTCTAACTGATCACCATATGTGGGATCAGGAAGGCATTTCCCCCAGCTCAGATTGACAATGACCTTGGGGCGGGGGGAGTGTTTTGCCTTCCTCTGCAGTGTGTGGTTGTGGGTCACTTGCCAGAATTATCTGGTCTCTCTCATTTAACTATTTCCCTGCCATTGCAAGGGCTTCAGGCACTGGTGCACCTGGGTCCTTCATACTCTCTGCCTGTGGCATATAACAGTCTGGTCTCCTGTGAGCTGTAATACTTTGGTCTAATTTCAGTTCGGCAGTGAAATACAGGAGGGTCAGACTAGCTGAGCTGGTGGTCCTTTCTGGCCTCAATCTCAGTGACTGTATGAGTCTCTAACTTAGGTCTCCCCACCCCCAGTCCACTGTGCTGTCCACTAGCCCACGCAGCCAGCCAGTTGAGTCCTCCTTTATTTTGTGTACTGTATAATTATCGTCGCTCTTTATTCAGGAAATGCATTTAGGACAAATAGTATTTCAGAATCCTGTAACAGTCTTGTCTATTTGGAAAATGAAGACCCGTGGACGGAAGCAACATGGCTCCAGGTCTCTTTTATTTTCCTGACATTAAAAATAAAATTCTCCCTTTGTGCCCAATATACCACAAGCTGAACTATTTCCAGCTCTCTAATTGATGCTGATCGGTCTTCTCGTCTGGAAGCGCTAACGGCTCCTAACTTGAAGTGTTGTGGCTCTTATGGGAATGTCCCATGCGATGAAGGGAGGAGCTATTCTTCATTTTAATGAACATGATTTGGGTTTTTTTTTCCTGTTTCATTGTTCAATAGTAAATGTGTACCATCCCCTTAAGCTGCCTTCATTTTCATTACTGTGTCTGATTCACTTTATTTAGGACGGAGCAACTCTTCTTCTCTTTACAAGGCGTATGGCTAAAAACTCAGAACATCCAGTGGTACAATTTAGAGGCGCCCTCTGGGCAGTTTACAAATGGACAGAAGGGGTTTGCTTTATGTCTTTAAACATGAAACTACAACCAGAATTGATACAATGCTCTTAGTGGCAGTATAGAGTGGGAAGGACAGATGGCTCACTCTGAAATGGATATCATGCTATACAGTTTTCTCAAGCAATATATCCTCATGTAAAGGCATTTTCAAGCCCGATGCATTGTTCAGGGAACCTGAATTTAGAAAATAATAACCAAGTTGCATGGTAGATTTTGAGGTATCTTATTTCTTCCCATTGCCCTTTTTCTCCCCTCCAGTTTGACCCAGGGAGGTTGTGGCTAATTGGTTACGCTTCCCTATACATTATTCAGCTGTAGGACATACTGGGGAAATGGAAATTGTATTCCCAGCGACAGACTGATACCACTCACTACCATCCTGATCAGTATCGTCTCAGTTTCCTTGTACTCCCCATCTGTCTGTATCCATCCATTTTCTCTTGTCATACTTAAATTGTAATCTCTTTGGGGCAAGGACTGCCTTTTTGTTCACTGTTTGCACCTCACCTAACGCAATGGAGTCTTGGACCATGTCTGCTAGGTCCTACCTCAATATAAATAATACTAAAATAACAATGATAGCCCTTGGCACTTCTGCTGCTCCTGAGAGGATCCCAAGTATTTATCCAAAATTACATAAACCTCACAACTTCTCCTGGGGCAGTTAGATTGTCCTCATTTGATAGAAAAGCAAAATGAGGCATTGGAACAAGTGACTTAACCTCTCTAAGGTTTCACAACAGGTCAGAGCTGGGGATCAAACCTAGGTATCACTGATGCTGTCGTCTGCTGGAACCACTAGACCACACTCCCTCCAAACATATATAAAAATAGAATTTTGAGTACATAAAAGTTTGGACATGAACCCTAACTAGATTTGTAGGAGTTGGAAATTCTGCCAGATGTCTGACTTTCAGAAGTTTTGCAGTCTGATCTTGAATTTGATTTATATCTTTGACGTCAAGAGGAACCAATATTAATGATCTCCGTGCAGGTAATATACAGGCAAAGAAATGCACCATATAATCACTTTGTGCATTGGCTCTTCTTTTACTCATTTAGAAAGATTAACTCAATTAGTAGCCTCGGTTTCTAAAATGTGACTTAGAGCTTTCCCGTTCTTCAGCTACGTCTGGAAATACAATATCAGCCCTATTAGTCACAGGTTTTTATAGACTTGTGCTTTACAGATCCATGTCACAAATTGTAAGTAATCTGCCTCCCAGAGCTCCAGCCTGATTTATCTAGCTCCGTCCTGACCTCCAAAGCGGGCCAGTGCCTTAAAGGCACAACTAAGCCCTGAGGTAGGGCCCTGTCTTCTACTTGTTCTGTGAAGCATCTAGCACATTTGTGGGCACCAGCAAAATACTAACCATTGTGGCATCTCCTGCAAGGCCCTACAGTTTTGCATACTAAATCAGTACTTGCGGAGGTGGATTAAAAATGTGTTGGTTTGGCTAAAAAGCAGAGAGTGATGGAGGCAGGGGGTGGGGGATATTTTAAATCTCCAGATTTAGCAGCTCCGCTGAACTTGGTATGTTACTGAATGATACAGCACAAGGGAGTTTTGTTCTTTTTGAATCTAAACGCTGCTGTACAAATCAGAAGAGAAGCCGCCACGAAATACCGACCAGGAAATGCATAATTCCTTTTGCCTTGAGCGAGTAACTTGAAAAGCATGATGATAGCAGCTCTAGTGAACAAGGTCAGTGATTTATGTCCAGCCCAGAGCATAGGGTGCTGCAGAGCCCTGGGGTTAACACCACTGGTATCCAGCAGCTCTTCAGCATGTAGAAGCCATGTACCTGTTGCTTACACGGCTTTGCTGAAGGCAGGTTACCCCCCCTCTAGCTTGGCCGGCCAACTTTGTTAGCTGATGTGTAGGTGGATGAAGCCATAGCCCCGCCTCACCCTTTGTTTGACCCTAGGGCAGTGTTTCTCAAACTGGGGTCACCGCTTGTGTAGGGAAAGCCCCTGGCGGGCCGCGCCGGTTTGTTTACCTGCCCCGTCCGCAGGTCCGGCCGGTCGTGGCTCCCACTGGCCATGGTTCGCCGCTGCAGGCCAATGGGAGCTGCTGGAAGCGGTGGCCAGTAAGTCCCTCAGCCCGAGCCGCTTCCAGCAGTTCCCATTGGCCTGGAGCAGTGAACTGCGGCCAATGGGAGCCGCGATCGGCCGGACCTGCAGACGGGGCAGGTAAACAAACCGGCCCGGCCCGCCAGGGGCTTTTCCTACACAAGCAGTGACCCAAGGGTGACCAAATGTTCCTATTTTATAGGGACAGTCCCGATATTTGGGGCATTTTCTTCTACAGGTGCCTATTACCCCCCACCCCCGTCCCGATTTTTCACACTTGCTGTCTGGTCACCCTATTTGCCCCTGCCCCTTTTAGAGCACTATGAATCTGGGGGAGTAGATTGGTAGCAGACTCCATAGCTAATTACTCTATAGCGGCAATGCTGTACTTATATGAGAATACAGGCCTTATAGAAACTTTAAAAAAATCTTTCTTAAATGGGTTTCATCTCGACAGGTTTTAAAGTAACATTCTCTGGCAAGGTGAAGAGTCCCGAAGACGAGCTGTTTGATTTATTGCCCAGTTCCAAACGCGAAAGATTATTGTACATTGTCTTGTTTGGGAGAAAAACAATGACATTGGTCAGAACATTGTTCCCTGATATGACACTGGTCATAACATTGTTCCCAAATATTTTTTTTATTTTGCTAATGGATGACTGATGAGTGACTGGTTGTTGGAAAAGAACACTACACGATTCTTGTGTTAAACTGTCCCTAAACCGGACAATGTCACTTCAAGCCCTGTTCACCTGCGTAAGATCATACCAGCTTCCTCAAGTGGTCTTGTTTCTGGATTTTTGATAGTTTTTTGAGGTGGGGATGGGAGGGGGCGAGGCATGTGTGTGAGAGAGTCAGGTTTACAGTAAGTAAAACAATGAATATGTTTGAAATTGCTGATTTAAACAGGACTTTCCCCAAAACTGATGCTAGCGAAGGTTGACATAAATATATTCTGATTGGACCAAATTACATAGATATCAGGTAGACCTCACATCTGAGTTGTCCAGAACTCTTCAAGGAAGGTGCTGCAAGGCTGAGGGTGCTAAATTCACAAACCATAAGGTTCAAGAATAGTGCTGAGAAGTCACCTAAAGGAAGACTGATGTTCCAGAATCTCCAAGATCTGGCTACCTTGGGGAAAAGAAGTCAAGACATCAACAAATAGGTTACTCCAGCCTTTGTGAACTTTTCAGCTCTTACAGTCTTCTGGACTCTTGCAGAGCAGAAGTTGGAACCAGAAGCTAGATTGTGATGTTCTGCTAGCACAGCGCACCTTGCTAACAGGCCTCCAGGTGCAGGGAGAGACTGGGCAAACACCCTATTGTTTTAAGTTCCTTATTTTTCCTTTTTTCTGCTTTTTTTTTTGTCCTTTGCTTCAAATTGGCTGGGAGATATCCCGGCCTTTTTATATCATTTGATTTTAGGGTGTGAAAGTGTGGCATGCACGTGTGTGAGAGCATAAAGTCTACACAGGGAAGACGCCAGAACGAAAATTCCCCGAATTTAAATAGCTCTAAATATTGTCTCATAAAACAACTAAAGTGTGTCTTTTGTTAAAAAGTCCTGAAAAGTTTGAAACTGGCATCTGTAACTTCCAGTAAACAAAAGTTGTCACATTTTTGTTTACCAAGAGTGGTCTGCTAAAGTCTGGATCGTTATATCTCTTTTAGTGGATGGGAAGGAAAGGGTTAGCCACCACACAACAAGAAAAAGCTTCAGAACTCGCTTTATGACTGTGGTTTTTATTAGCTAATTGGGTAATTATAATAATACGGAAACCAAATTCTTCTCTAATAAAATTATCATCATTATTAAGACACTTAACCAACTCCACATTATACAATTGAATTGATTTTGATAAAATTCTTTAGCCAGGATTTATAACCAAATGGACAGCCACTTTCTTAGAATCCACTTTCAAATGTAGAAGGACTGATTATAATTTGATGATTTAACTCATTTGATGATTTAATTCCAGTCCAGTGTTGAATCTTGTTGATTTTTTATTGGATGTTGTATTGCTTTTTTCTGGGTTTTTATATTAGTAAGAGTAGCTTAGCTTTGAACACACTGATTTTTATTTTTATGTGTTTTAATACAAATAATAAAAAAAACCCTGAGTCACTTGTCTTTCAATAACATGGGTCCAGAACCTTTGAGAGGTCTAGCTGTATATCAACTGGTCAGCCTAAAAGCCTGACCAATTTCCCCTCATTAGCCTTTGGTTCTCACAGCTGAGTCATGAGAATGGAGTTAAAGAAGAGGTTATTTTTCATTCTTAAGGAAATGAATCATGTATCCCTGAATGCTCTTCTGCCCTGACTTTAGTCCTGTGACCTTTCGCCATGTCATCCCAGGTTGCCTCCTACAGTGTGACCATGGCAGATTGTGGGAGGTCTGACTCAGTCTCTGAAATGGACCCCGCTCCAGGTGGTAGGTGTAAATAAAAGCTGGCAGACACAGGCCAATGCCAAACCATGGATGTTAGCATTGCAAAGAGGAAAGCCATTGACTTTCTGTTTGCATTCGGGAATGAAGTAGATTAATTAAACATGGCAATGACATGAAATGTTATCTTATCAGTAACATTCCACCCTTCCGAAAAAACAAAAAGATTGGGTCCCAGAACTGTCCTTCAACCCTGATCAATGTGACCTCTATTGGCTGAATACTATACAACAAGCACATATCATTATTACTACGGCTAGCCCCAAACCTGGAATTTTTCCTGCAAAATTCTTCTTGGTTAGATTCTCCTTTCAAATTTTTCCCACTGGGAAATAGAAAGACTATGCGAAAGTGGGAGGAAAAACACTTTTCACTTGTAAAAGAAACACTTCCAAGATTTTGATGCTGTTGTCTGACAAAACTTGGAAAATAATAAAAAAGTGTGTGTCTGAGATAACGGGACCCACAATTTTGAAATGAAACAATATCCCAAAATCTTCATGTTCCTCCTCAAAAAAACGTTTCTTTCGAAAAAATGAAAAATGTAGCTGAAAATATTTTTTCACCAAAACATTTGTCTTGATGAGACCCGATTAAGATTATTATCTCTTAACCAGAAACTTTTCAACTCTCTAATTATTACACACATTAACTAGCTTCACAGCAACCAAGCTTTTTGGGGTAGCGACATTCTGGTCTGCGTTTATACAACGCCAAGTACAATGGGTCTTGGTGCACGACTGGTGCACCAGAGCACTACAGCAATACTACTAGCAATAGTTTCATCGTTGTCATGCCTTGCTACTACGTTGCATCAGGGGGTAGGGGGTTGCCTAGATGGGTGCTCATCACTGCATTGACTCCCTGAGAAGCGCATGCAAGTCAGATAGGATGTAAGTGGATGCAGCCTTATAGCTGCCATCCTTTTTGCATTTGAAAATGAGAGTCTAGAAGATAATTTTCTAGGCATTTTCTTAGTCAGAGTTCATCAAACCGAGGAGGGAGGAAACCTTGCCTCTAACGTGAGGCAATTTTTAAAAAGAGTGGTGGAAGGCAAAGAAAGGTTAGAAAAGCAGAACTTGATAAACGTTGTCTAAACATGCTCCTCCCGCCCACTCGTCCCTGATGCAATCAGGAGAATATTGCAGATTTCTTTGCTTGTTGTTGTTGTTTTTTTTAAATTTGACCAACTTCTAATTTCCTGCTCCGGTGTTCACCTCTGCTGTGTCATTCCTGATAGCACTGTCTTAGAAGGTTCAAGATATCCCACAGGGCTAGATAAGCTTTCAAGGAAAACAAATGCAGCAATACTGTGAGCTTCTACAGTATTTCATGCTATATTGCTATGATCATAGAATCATAGAATAGCAGGGTTGGAAGGGACCTCAGGAGGTCATCTAGTCCAAAGCAGGACCAATTCCCAACTAAATCATCCCAGCCAGGGCTTTATCAAGCCTGACCTTAAAAACCTCTAAGGAAGGAGATTCCACCACCTCCCTAGGTAACCCATTCCAGTGCTTCACCACCCTCCTAGTGAAAAAGTTTTTCCTAATATCCAACTTAAACCTCCCCCACTGCAACTTGAGACCATTACTCCTTATTCTGTCATCTGGTACCACTGAGAACAGTCTGGAGATCCATCCTCTTTGGAACCCCCCTTCAGGTAGTTGAAAGCAGCTATCAAATCCCCCCTCATTCTTCTCTTCTGGAGACTAAACAATCCCAGTTCCTTCAGCCTCTCCTCATAAGTCATGTGCTCCAGCCCCCTAATAATTTTTGTTGCCCTCCGCTGGACTCTTTCCAATTTTTCCACATCCTTCTTGTAGTGTGGGGCCCAAAACTGGACACAGTACTCTAGATGAGGCCTCACCAATGTCGAATAGAGGGGAATGATCACGTTCCTCGATCTGCTGGCAATGCCCCTAATTATACAGCCCAAAATGCTGTTAGCCTTCTTGGCAACAAAGGCATGCTGTCGACTAATATCCAGCTTCTCGTCCACTGTAACCCCTAGGTCCTTTTCTGCAGAACTGCTGCCTAGCCACTCGGTCCCTAGTCTGTAGCAGTGCATTGGATTCTTCCGTCCTAAGTGCAGGACTCTGCACTTGTCCTTGTTGGCCCAATCCTCTACTTTGTCTAGGTCCCTCTGTATCCTATCCCTACCCTCCAGCTTCTCCCAGTTTAGTGTCATCTGCAAACTTGCTGAGAATGCAGTCCATGCCGTCCTCCAGATCATTAATGATGCTGCTCTGTGGTTGTGTCTGTTGGGCTGCCTAGTGGCTAGACAGGTAGCTCCATACTAAAGGTTACCAGAAGAGCAGTTCCTTTGAATAAGCCGCATGGTTAACATATTCCCAGTCACAAAATGGCTAGCATAAGATTATTTCCTGTCCAAATTCCTGAAGGGTGTGGAGAGATTGGTTTCTTTGAGGAAAGGTAGTCCAAACTGCATACAGCTTATAACCAAACATATAACCAAAGGCAGATAACTATCTACAAGTATTTGAAGGGGCCAAAAATAAGGTGAGGAGTGATTCTTTAATATTATTCCAGGGTTGTATAACTAAAGTAGGACTGCACAGTCAGATAGGAGAACTTAGGCCAGGTCTACACTATGGACTATATTGGTATAACTATGTCACTCAGGAGTGTGAAAAATCCACCCCCCTGAGCGATGTAGTTATACCGACCTAACAGTGTAGCTACCCCCTCTTGGGAAGGTGGATTAACTATGCCAGTGGGAGACGCTCTCCCGTTGGCATGGTAGCGTCTTCACTAAAGTGCCACAGCGGCGCTCCTGTAGCATTGTACGTGAAGACAAGCCCTTAGTAATGAAGACCAGGTCTAGACAAGGTCAGAGGTGTCAGCACCGTTTCAAGCCTCACTGTGGATTCCACCTGGGAACGATAGGCTGAAGTTAAGATGGAATATTAGGATAAGCGTACGCTTCTTGAGAGTGGGTTCTATTAGCCTATGCCATAGGGATCCAATGGAAGTGGTGGTGAAATGTCGATTAAATGAGACTGGAGAGCGCACCAGAGAAGATATTTTAGGGGACCATCCTGCTCTGGTTCAGAGATAGAAGGACTACTTAATTTTTCCCATCTTTAACTCCTCTCCATCTGTGATTCCTCCCAATGTTTATTCTTCTCCTTTCAGGAGACTGCCATGGACAAAAGAAGTGGGTGTTCTGCCCCAAAAGCCATCCTCGAGACCCACATGTGCACAGGCTCCTGAAGTGTGTCTTCAGCCACGCTGAGAGTGTACAATCCCAGCTGCAAATACGCAGAGACTTTGGAAACCCAGAGTTTAATTGGAAATGAGGTGGGATCAGACTTGCCCACATTATTTTCTTTTGTGCCAGGGTTAACAGACGTTTTGAGTTAAAGTGAGAAACAGCCAGGAAAAATGTGCAGATGCCTAATTCTCTGCAGGATTTATAATATTATATGGTAAGCATTTGCACCCTATACCATAAAACTGAGTTGGCTTTACTACATATAAAAGAAACCAAAACAAAAAATCACAAGTTTGACAGTAATTAGGGTGAATAGACATTTATTTTATCCTTCTACTAGCAGGACCAATTGTGATTTTATGCTCTGAAAAAGCTCATTTTAAAGTTTTAATGTCTGAAGCCGCTTTGCCAAATCTAGCCTAATATTGTTGCATTAAGTAGATGGTAAAACGCATTCTTAAAACCCTCCATCCTGTAAAGAACCTGGGAAATGCAGCTAATGAGAGTCAGGTCCTGAAACTAAGCCCTAGTGCGTGTGTGTTAGCTACAGCACTCAACGGCTTTGCCAGTCCGTCCCAGCATGAGTCCTCCTCGCTTTTCAGACTGCATAGGCCATCCAAGCTCCTGTTCATTTCGAACCACCCAGATCACAACCCTTTCCACAGCCAAAGCAGGAAACCAAAGCCCTTTGAAGTCTTGCTGGCACTGTGAAAATCCTTAAACCCTTACCGTCTTTAGAGGTAGATTCCCCAGTCCCTGTCCCCATTCCCACCCCCTCTCTGGGCCTTACAAAAAAATAAAAATATTCAGAGGTGACTTGGATGGAGCAGTTTCACAGCTGGCCGGAGTGTTCATATGAAAAATGTTCCTGAGAAATTAAATGTTGCAACATATGTATATTTTGATAATTGCTCTTCCCATTCTCTGCCCCCACCAGTTTTCTAAACGTCTCTGGTTAATGATGATTTTATTAGTAGTAGACAATCTTATTAATGGGTTATTTTTATCCTACGACTCCCATGAAAAAATAGAAAGAGGCAGAGCAGATTACCCAGTAACATGGCAGGATGTGGGAGACCAGCTTCAAGTCCTGATCCAAATCAGGGACTAGAACCTGAGTCTCCTATATTCCATGTGAGTGCCCCAACCACATGCTATTGACTAGTCTGGGGTGGGTTTCTATCTTTGGTTTTGACCAGAAATTCAATTCTATCCACTCTACTAGACACTTGTAAGGCCTCAGCTAGAGTACTGTATCCAATTTTGGGAGCACATTTCAGGAAAGATATGGCTCCTCTTGTATGGATACGTCTCCTCTTTGGCAAACACCAGTCAAGGATGGTCTAGGTATACATGGTCCAACCTCAATGCGGGGGGATGGATTAGATGACCTCTTGAGGTCCTATCTAGCCCTACATTTCTATGGTTCTATCCGGGACTTGAGAAATCTTTCCCAAAGAAAGCATTGTCAAAACTGTTACGTTTCCACAAAAAGTATGTTTCTTCGAAACCGCATTTTCTGACAAAAAACTATTTTGTTGAAAAATTCATGACCATCTCAACACAGGAGAGACTGCAGCTAAATGAATGTGTCTAAAGCACTTTTTGAACTTCAGACGGATGGTACTAGATAAATCCAAAGTAGAATTACATGGTGCAGCATTACTCTCAACAACTCTCACTTGGATAACAAGAATTGGCTTTATTTTTGTAGGGCTGCTCATGAGGACTGGGGTATGTGCACACATTGGTTGCTGCAGGAATGATAGCATTGGTGCTGGCCTGAGTTTCTGACATATAAATACATAATCCACATGTGCTGAAAAGAATTATGATTTTCCATCTTAAAAAGCGAAATAGCAAGGTAACTTAGTCTCTCCGGACCTACCAACCTTGACCCTGTGCCTTTAATAACATTGCCTTCTAACCTGTCCTAGGGCTTGTTTCTGCATGGCGAAGTTGGTTGGTGGACAGAAGAGAAGTAAAGGGAAATGTATATCTCAATAACAAGAAGCAGGACTATTGTTTCATCAGCTTGGCAATTTCCCATCCCCACTCCCCCTCCTTCTGGCACTTGTTACTGAGCTTGGGTTAGGCCAATGGTTTGAAGACTGCATTCAACCCAAGGGGGAAAAAATCCTGTTAAAACTAGACACATATTTCAAAACAGATCTTCACAAGTTTCATTATTAATCATGTAGGATCTAACATTTTATCAGGCCACCCTGCCAGTATTAATAAAGCTTATTAATCCCTTTTTTACAGGACAGAGTCTTTGGAAATACAAAATACCGTGTTGAGCAATTTTGCTTTAATTAGAACACAGACAGCCATTTCAAACCAGCGTTGGCTAACTTTCTTCACCGTGGACTTGTTTAAAGCTTTTTGAGCTTTCCTGGGTTGGCGATTTCCAGCCTGTTTGCTCAGTAGGCTCTTATGAAAAAATTTTTTTGATCGTCTTAAATGCAAACAGCAAGAGTGCAGTTACTGGGAAATGAAAACTATATTGGTAGCAGAATGACAAAGGCTCTTGTTTTTCCCATGAAGGGTTTGATAGTGTTTTATGTGAAAACGTAACTGTGCTTTAAACAAATAATGTTTAATGCTGACGTGGGCCATAAACCTTTGTTCGGGCTTTCAGTGAAAGGTTCTTAAATATGCAATTTATTTCAATATTTACAGTACTATTGTAACAACAGATTGTATGTTAACAGATGTTTTTAATAATCACTTGATATGTATTAGTGATTAAATATAGTAATTAGATAGGGATGTTACTTACATTGTTTTACTAACCAGTTGGTATTAAAACAGCTCATTGGAAAATGAGCCTGCTCTGTTACTTGGTACACCATAGTTCTATTGAGATATTTGTCGTTAATTCGTATTAGAATAATACCTAGAGGTCCCAGCTGAGAGCCAGACTCCATTGTGCTAGGTACTACTATACAGTAGTAAGAAACAGTCCCTGCCCCAAAGATCTCACAATCTGGGGCCCGAACACTGTAAACTCTTGGGAACTTGTCTACCTTTAAGCACATGAGCAGGCCTATTGACTTCATTTGCACTCATGTGGCACTGGTGCAGTGACGGCAGACGGAGCATGGCAATAGTGTAGTGAGCCCACGACCTTTAAAAAGCTACTCGACTCCATCCCCTCATTCATTTCAACAGGAACTCTGCTGGAATTCAATTCAGAGAATAGTCTGATTTGATCAGTCCACCAGGCTTAGGCTCTGCACCTCTATTTCTGTAGATAAGCATCTGAATCCATCCCCATCACCACCTGGCATATGTCATTGTTTTTAAGCACACCTTTATATTTGATGATACAGCCACCAGCCTTCTCCTTAGGAGTGTAGGAAGGTTGGGCAAGCTAAAAGGGCCTATGAAACAGTGCACCATTGCCAGTTCACTTGCTTAATTGAGGAAGTTGCACTGGGGGATAGTTGTGCGATGGTTATGTTCCAGGCAGCTGGTTTGTTGAATTCTGGATATTGGACTAATTCCATATTTCTTGTCCTCGACCCTTAGGAGGAAACTTCATGACACGCATGCATGAAATAACAGCCTTGTTGATTCAGTGGCATTTCTAAGGTTAATCACTAAAGCTTTTCCAGGATTGACATTAACAGGGCAGAAAAGAAGAATCAGCTAGCGTGAGCTGATATGACTTTGTTCTACATACATGTCAGTGGCAACCCAATTAAACACCTGTGTGATGATTAAGAACCAGTTTTTAAAGGGTCCCATCCAGCATTTTGTCAGTGCAATTTTGAGACTGCTATTTGGCTGGGCACTGATTCTAGCATATACATGGCTAAATTTGCAGGCACAATCAGGAAGTTAGATGGTAGCAGACACACCTTCTTCTCAACTGTGATGGCAAAAGTAGACACTAAAGTACTAGTCATACTTTCAAAAAATCAGGTAGTTAGAATGCAAATTCCCACTTTTAGACAAAGGCTGAGAGAGCCTTTTAATTAGATATGAGATGCATAGTTTTCTTCTTTTATTATTCTCATTTAATTTTTATTGTTTTAGTGGAAGGATACATGATGCTTGTCCCTTTTAAAATAAATCTTCAAGTTTTAACAAGTCATTCTAGTGGTAAGGTAACTGCTGGATTTCTAGGCTCATCGAAAATATGAGCATATGAAGATAACGGTACATGCTGATATTTATGAATGTTGGTATTCCATGAATTTGATGATCATCCCTATACTGAGTGAGGTTGTATTCGGGTGCTAAAAAATCTTTGTCCTGAACTCATCTGATCGGGTGGGTTAGGACTCTAATTAAACCTATGAATGAACAATCTGTGGATCTAAACTGATGTTGTCTGCAAAACCCTGGTTCCCAAATTATCATCCCAGATGAAATTGTTGTGATACTGAAAGTGTTTATATTTTGGGCCTTTTTTTTACCTGTAGAACCCTGTTTTATTACACCAGCCTGCTCTGAGATCCTAATAGCATGCCCTCTTCTCCGAGGATAAGGTATACTAATGCCATTGCCACAAAGATGTAGGAGATCTAGGGTTTGGTGTGAATTTCAGACTCTGCATGGAATTCAGAGTGTGGAAAGAACATTATTTTCTTGCTACAGAGAAGTAAGTCAACAAGTGTTTCTGTGGGGACAATCTCTTATGGCTGGTGGGGTGGGGAAATGTGGACTACACTATCATGGTATTTCTATATAGGATGGTGTACTAGTATGATGACAAAATGAAAAGACATAAGGGGAGGTTAAGAAAAGAAACCACCATTACAAAAGACTGTGTGTACAGAGGATTTGTGCTGAGGATGTATCAGTCTTCTAAATTTCACTGGGAAAGGTGACGACATCATGAGATGCAGTAGTACTTTTATTGAAGGCTGGCCTGTTGTTCTAGGTGACTTCAGAGCACAAACATGAATCTAAGGGACAAATTCTCTCACCTCTTTATTCACATTGAGTATCTTGCTCTACAAGTGATCCAACTGAAATCAACGGAACGGTCTGTGGAATGTGGAGCTAGTGAAGATGAGTAAAGATGGTGCAATCTGGACCTAAATCAATTGGAAAGGCTGACAAAGGCTAAAAATCATAGAATCATAGGACTGGAAGGGACCTTGAGAGGTCATTTAGTCCAGTCCCTTGCACTCAAGGCAGGACTAAGATTATCTAGACCATCCCTGACAGGTGTTTGTCTAAACTGCTCTTGAAAATCTCCAATGACAGAGATTCCACAACCTTCCTAGGCAATTTATTCAGTGCTCAACTACCATAGCAGTTAGGAAGTTTTTCCTAATGTCCAACCTCAACCACCCTTGCTGCATCAGACTGGGAGTCCCAGATTGAGAATTCATGTTTTTAGTTGAGATGGATGGTCAGAAAAGTCAATGGCAAACAATGGAATGGGTTGCCCCACGATTCAGTGCTAACTCCCTGGCTGTTTTGTCTACACAAATGACCCATCAGAATTCCTCAAAACATGAAGATTCATTTATCCAGATGATCTTTGCATTGTCACCCAATAGGCAATATCTGAGAACAGTGAGTATATTTTACCTGGCTTCCTGAGCATATAAAGAAAATGTCACTCATGATCCCTGAAGGCCAACCCTCGCAAGACACAAGTGTGCACCTTCCATCTGAAATACCATCAGGCAAACAAAGAATTCCAGATATTGTGGGATGGTGCAGTCCTTGAGCACTATGAACTTCTGGTGTACCTTGAAGTCACATTAGACTGAATGTTGATGTACAAAGAGTGCATCAAGAAGATGACCAAGGAAGTGAACTCTAGGAACTGTCAAAAGAACAGGAGGACTTGTGGCACCTTAGAGACTAACACATTTTTTTGAGCATAAGCTTTCGTGGGCTACAGCCCACTTGTACTTCAGAAATTGTCCAATACAAAATGGGGAGCTGACCCCCAAAAATTGAGAGCAACCAGCCTTGCGTTACTCAGCTGCAGAGTATGGTGCTCAGTAGGGTCATGCTCAAGTCATACACGCAAAACGATGCTGAACTCAATCAATCTTGTAGGCTCATCACAGGGGCTTTGCAACCGAGTGCCCCACTGTTTCTTTGCTGCCTCATAGGACTGCTTCACCATCAGTGAGGCAGGATGCTTTCAGTAGAAAGGAAAGACAAAAACAGGTGCATAATCCAAGACACCCACTGCATGGACATAGACTTAGAATCATAGACTTTAAGGTCAGAAGGGACCATTATGATCATCTAGTCTGACCTCCTGCACAACGCAGGCCACAGAATCTCACCCACCCACTCCTGTATCAAACCCCTAACCTATGTCTGAGCTATTGAACTCCTCAAATCGTGGTTTAAAGACTTCAAGGTGCAGAGAATCCTCCAGCAAGTGATCCGTGCCCCACATTGCAGAGGAAGGCGAAAAAAACCCAGGGCCTCTGCCAATCTGCCCTGGAGGAAAATTCCTTCTCGACCCCAAATATAGCGATCAGCTAAATCCTGAGCATGTGGGCAAGACTCACCAGTCAGACACCCAGAAAAGAGTTCTCTTTAGTAACTCAGATCCCACCCCATCTAACATCCCATCACAGGCCATTGGGCATATTTACCGCTAATAGTCAAAGATCAATTAATTGCCAAAATTAGGCTATCCCATAATACCATCCCTGAAGACATATTCCACCACCGAAGAGGCCGAAGTCCAGAAAGAACTTTGCTGCTGAAAATCCCTTACCTGAAAATACTCCCGTGAAAGGCTACAGAGTAAGAAAATGGTGAGAAACTCTGATGACTTTGGAGACCCTGGCTCCTTCAGAAGAACTTCCTCTTCTAGGCACTGACCTTGAATGAAAACACTGGTGTACTCTACATTGAATAGAGCTGGGGTGGCAAAGACTGGTGACAATATGAGTAAGTAGAAGCTGAGAAATTACCCTAAATGTGAATGTGGAGAGCTTAGACAAACACTTGAACAGTGCCAGATGCCATGCCCTCTATCAACATAATGCATTTCTGAGGAAGTAGGAGATAATTGACAACACAAGAACCTTCTTGCCGTTTTGCTATGATGAATGGAACATGCAGTTCTAATTACAATTGCAAATTACAGTGATTACTATGACACACGCAGTACTACTTTGGAGCACAATATGTTGTGGTACAGAGCTATTACCTTTTAATTAAAATACTGTATGCTGTGTTGTCATAGCCACGTTGGTCCCAGGATATTAGAGGGACAAGGTGGGTGAGGTAATATCTGTTAGTGGACCAAATTCTGTTGGTAAGAGAGAAGCTTTCAAGCTTACCCAGAGCTCTTCTTCAAGTCTGGGAAATTAATTCACAGTGTCACTGCTAAATACAAGGTGGAACAGGTTGTTTAGCATACATAGCTAACACACATTTCAAGGGGCCATTCAAGGTGAAGTGGCCTATTAATATTAATTAATTAATTAATTAATTATATTTCTTTATTAAAATACTGTTATTTATAATGTATGTTGCAGCAGACTAGAGGCTCCACTCAGGATCAGATTATCCCCCATGGTGCTAGGTGCTGTACAAGCTGTATATGTCAAGGTGTCACAAGAATTTCATTTCTATTCATTTAATTGTAGACTCTGCCCTGGAGGGCTTACAATGGAAGACGCCATCCTGGAATGGGATCTGCACCGGCTGATCCTTGAGTCCACAGGGATCCAGTTGTTTGATCCAGGCCTAAGCAAATCTCAGAGTTGGCTAACACGATGGAAGAGCAATGCCACTTGGAATTTTCTCTCCCAATACTTTCTGTTTAAATACACTATATAGAAGAAGTATCAGAGGGGTAGCCGTGTTAGTCTGGATCTGTAAAAAGCAACAGAGAGTCCTGTGGCATCTTACAGATTAACAGAAGTATTGGAGCATAAGCTTTCGTGGGTGAATACCCACTTCGTCAGACGTGGGTATTCACCCACGAAAGCTTATGCTCCAATACTTCTCTTAGTCAATAAGGTGTCACAGGACTCTTTGTCACTTTATATAGAAGAATGTAAATATAACAGAAGGTGAAAGTCCAGCCTTAGTGGACCTCTGTTTGAGGTGAAAAACAACCAGAACAAGAGCACTTGGTAAACTTGTTGGCTGTCTGAGCAGGGAGGCTTTGGGCTAACAAGTCAAAGAGACTCACCTACCCTAGTTCCTCCCAGACAGGGTTGAGGCTGATTGGCGGAGTGGTGCAACATTAGCTTGCGCTGCCAATGTACTATGGATAAACACAGGCAACTCTCTGGATAAACAGAGCAGTGCTGGAACTTCAGTTTCCAGTGATGTCAATCTGGCACTTTTCAGCAGCATTAAATTCACTTTAAAGGAGGTGTGTGTGGGGGGGGTGGAGAGTGGGAAGACTAACAATGCTAAAAAAAGGACAGCTATATTTAGACTAAATCTAAGACCTCATTGGTCAGTCTCCAAGGCAAGTGGTCCAATGACCTAATTTCCCTCCAGTAAAATAGATGGGAAAAGCTGAAGCTGGAAAACTGAATCCGTTTTGTGACCTTTAAGAACTGGAGTTAAAAAAGTGAAGTTAATGCCACGACTTTAACATTGTTTTTAATATTAATAGTTCCTAGGAGACAGCTAGTTTCATGTTGCCAGAGTCTGTCCTGGTTAAACTGAACTGCTCTGAACATTACAAAATGTGATTTAAAATAAAAGGGCAAGGATTATTCCCAGATGACTTGGCCTCTCTGAGGAAAAGCCCTTTTAAAAGAGTTTTAATTTAGGAGAGGCATTAAATAATTAATCTGACTATTGGTCCATAGAACAGTTGTACTGCAAGAAATGGCAGTCAAGTGAAAAATCTAATTGTTTTATTTTGTTAATTATATTTCAGTGGCGCCAAAAGGCCATAACTGAGATTGGGGCCCAGTTGTGCTGGATGCAATCTGAACACGGGAAGAGACAGTCCCTGCCCCCAAAGAACTTACAGATGAAATAGACAAGGAAGGCGAAAAGTGAGAAGAGAAACCGAGAGGTGGAATGACTTGACCAGCGTCACAAACAGTCAATGGCTGAGCTGGAGTAGTCTTGACCTGGACCATCTTACTATTTCTCAAAATTCTTGCCAATCTCAGTAGAAGTGCATGATAGCTCACAGTGTAGTAAACAGCCATCGCATGAACAACCACAGCCCCTGTGTTTTTTCAGGTTTTGAAGCCATCCTTGATGTATTGAGTTAAGTTTGCAACTTGGCCACAGCATGAACACGCTGGGAGGAAACCGGCTTCGTCATCAGTCAGCTGTCCCTTCAACTCCTGGTGCTAGTCTACCCTTTGCTCCACCTACAAGCTATATGAGTGGCTGACAGAGTAAGGATATTGGCTGGTAGCTCTTTGCAGAGATAGGGTCTTTATGTAGTTTGAGTAGTTCAACCATTTTGTCCCGACTCCAAAGCCTGGGTATCTGCATTTTCTCCATACAAAAGTTAAAGAAGTCAAGTTGCCATTTCTGTGCTCTCATCCCAAACTGTATCATTTGATATGCCACTGAGTCCAGCTGCCTTTCCTCATTCCAGGGTTTTCATAGCTATTGTCAGCTCCTCAGCGTTGAGCTGCTCACTGGGGACTTTGCTGTCTCTGAGGCGTGTTTCTCCCATTGACCCCCCGCGGTAACTCAACCCAAGGTATGTCGACTCCAGCTACATTATTCACATAGCTGGAGTTGTGTAGCATAGGTCGACTTACCGCGGTAGGGTAGACATAGCCTGAGTCTACCCTACAGCCTATGTTGGCAAAGCTTATGTCACTCGGGGGTGTGAATATACAACGCCTCCTGAGCAATATAAATTACACCGACATAAGCGTTCGTGTGCACAGCGCTATGTCAGTGGAAGAGCTTCGACCGACATAGCTTATGCCGCGCACGGAAGTGAACTCTCTCCCGTCAGCATCAAGCGTCTTCACCAGATGTATTTCAGCGGCAGAGCTGTCCTGGGTACAGGTGTGCTGCTGCAGCACTGTACATATAGACATGGCCTCAATCTTCCTGTGCCATTTCCCATCTGGATAATGGCAATTCCTTTCTCCAACCCTTCACCTGGCTTGTCTATTTATATTTAAACTGTAAACTGGGTTGGACAGGGATTGCCTTTTTTTCTTTTAGTACAGTGCCTCGCACAATGGGGTAATGCTCTGGTGTCAGCTAGAGACTTTAACTGAGGGTCTAAATACTATATTTATAATTGCTTTCACCTAATTCCTTAATCTGTGGGGAATGGAAGAGGGAGAGCTGTTTTCTTAAATGATGCAACTTTATTTTATTCTCTCAAAACAAACCCACACACTGTGCAAGCCATAGACAGACAGATATTTGTCACTCTATTATTGTTTTACAGTGTCAGTTCCAGATACTTAAGCATTGCTGGAATGCATGGGGGTGGGGGGTGGGGGGAGGGAATTGTGTTTTAAATCTCAGATGGGGTAATAAACTGCAGCCAGAAGCTAATTGTCATGAAACTCAATCCTTTATAATATGTTACTGCTGTAATGGGACTACTCAACACTACTGCACAGGGGGTTTATTTCACCATTAGTTGCATTTAAAAAAAAAAAAAAAGTTTTGCCCCAGATTAGAGTTGTGCTCCCAGCTGTAGACCGAAGCACAATTCTCAAAGCAATCAATGCATTTAGTACATTAAGCCAGTGATGGAGGGTATTATTTCCCATCACGTTTAATAGCTCACCGTGGATTTGCTTCCTACCCACTTTCTTCCACCCAAGATGTCCTGAGAATGCTCTGGCCCTCCTGTCAGGAGAAAATGAATCGTGACTAGGCGGGAGGCTGGAAGGCCAGAGGTGAATTAGAAGCAACAGCATGGAACACTCAGATTACAGTGTTATTATTTTCTTTTTATACCCGCATTAAATAATATTTGAGCTCAGGGTGGCCAGCCCAATGGGTGGTTTAGCAAGCTGAATACAGCTGAAGAAAGAGTACATCCATCATGCATTCGTTTTAGTTTTAGTTCAATCTTTTTGGTCCCAAACTGGGGTGAACTAACCATGTCATAAGATATAAACCTTCACCCAGTATTTGGACTGAACCTTGAATGGAAAATATTTTGATTACCCCAAAAATGAAATTTTGTTTGCAAATATTTTTCTCTTGTGTATTCTGGGCAAGACAGATAGCAGGTGTGGCCAATTAGCACCAGAGAAGCGATTCTAATAGTATTTTTGACCCAACCAGAAGAAAATTTAGTGGAGCTGGTAGAAAAAAAATTGAATTATTTTTATCAATTTCATTGCAATTTTGATTATTTTTTTTCAGAATTTTCCAATCAACTGTAAATTCTAGTGTGTGAATCTACTCTCATGAGATTTCCATTTCAATTCTTCTAGTTTCCAATCCTGCAAGCAGTTATGCATGTATCTTTACCCATGAGAATAGTAGCACTGAATTCCTCAGGACTACTCACATTGGTGTAATGTTTCTCACATGCAGCAGCATTTGCAGGATCAGAGGCTTAGTTTTGTTCTAAGCCTGCATTTTATTTGTGATGTTGGTTCTTCCTCTGACCAATGTATCTAAAGTTTTCCGTTTATTTAATTTGCATTATTTCTTTTTCCTTCTGATGGCAACTCCCCCAGAAAGGATCTCCACTGTTTATTGCAGGTATAGTAACTTTATCTAGGGTGGATTTCTAAAGTGTAGTTCTAGTTTAGAACATGGTACCTTTGAAATTCCAGCACTTGTTAAATCAATAGGATATTTGCCACTGATGAGTATCAGCCGCTTTGGATAACCCTGTTTGGGTCTACATGATTCTTTAACAAAATCTGCTTAGTTTATAATTAACAAGATGAGTTATCTAACTTGCCAGCTGAGCAAATTCAGCCACAGACCCAAAATCCAAACAATATCCTTTTAATATCATCTACGATGATCCATCCCCAGTAGAGATGCATTCTAGGTGTAGTTACGGTGCCACCGGGACATCTCTGTATGTCTCTAAGGGCTGGTCTACATTAGGGGGGGTCAATGTAAGATACGCAACTTCAGCTACGGGAATAGCGTAGCTGAAGTTGACGTATCTTATTTCAACTTACCTTGGGTCCTCACGGCGCGGGATCAATGGCCGCGGCTCCCCCGTCGACTCTGCTACCGCCATTCGCCCTGGTGGAGTTCCGGAATTGACGGGAGCGCGTTCGGGGATCGATATATCACGTCTAGATCCACCATAGATCGATTACTACCCGCCGAATCGGACGTACCCTAAGAAAAGATTTTGCAACTGAAACTTCGTTAACTGTTCTGTTGAACTTGTATTTTCTTTTGGCTCCGTACAGCACACCCTTCCATAGTTGGGTCAGCTCTGAAGTGCTTAATGCAGGAATGTATTTTTGACATCGAAATCAATATATCATCAATTTTATTATTTCCATTACAGAAATACCTACAAATCCCAATCAGTGATCAGGTCCCATTGATCTAGGCACTGGACAGAAAAATAGCAAAGAAGACAGACCCTCTCCCACAGAACTCAGACAGGGCATGACAGGTGGGCTAGCAGACATACAGAGTGATATAAGACTTACTATACCCATCAAAAGCTCAGAACCCAACCCACAGGGAACAGACCAGTTGAGTAAGTGGGTGCCATTTTATTACACAATCACTTGTCAGAGCATAACTGTTAAGCAGTGGACTGCAAGTTCTCTCTGCTCCCACTCTATCGAAGCTGGGATATATAATCCTATGGTTTATACAGAGCAAATTAGAAACTAATTACATTAAACCATTTAATTCCAATACAGAGGGAAAAAAGCTGTTGAAATTTGAAGCTGTTAATCTAGCATCCTCAGGGAACCAGCACCAAAATGAAAGAGCAGCACTCAACCCATGCTAACTCAAGGAGGTTTTTCTGTTTACGCTTTCTTTAACCATAAAAACACGTGTTTAGTCATAGGGGTCTTACTGTGGCTGTAATTATATGAAGCTTTCCAGGGGGCTCTTAGACTTTCAGTCCTGTCTGTGCATGTTAAATTAGCCTTCAATGAAACAAGAAATAGGGCCAGTTTCATCTCTGCTGTAACCGTATTGATAGCCATCAGGGATGGTTATGGCTCATAATGATTAGTGCTATGTGCAACATTCACAGATGTACGGACACCTAAGGTCTTCCCAAACGTGGGCAAATATTGTTGGCCCTATGGATACAAAGGGCAAAATCAAGGTGAAGGGTATGACAGATGTGGCAACTTCTTGCAATATATTGGGGAGATCTTACTGTATTAAGTTTATGTACCATTGTGGGCCACGGATGGCATGTAATTGCATGGGGGAGGGGGACCACAGCCCCTCCAGGAACTAAAAACAGTGGAGGTGATTAGACTAATGAACTCATTTTGTACCATCTCCTAGAGAATCTCACTTATCCTTGTTCAAACTGGATTCAGAGACCAACAGACACAGAAAGGACTTTTGGATAAATAGCCTGAGTTTAAACTGACTCGGGGCCTTCTTTGTGATACAGCAAACGGACAGGACCTTCTGTCCAACGGGGACCCTTATTCTTCCTGGGAAGGGCTGGAAGAATTTTGGCCTATGGGGGGGTCCCAGGAGATTGATGGGCAACCTCCAGTAAACTGTTAGCAGGCATATAGTTTCTGTTATTGCTTTTAATTTTTTTTTCCCTGTAGCCCTTTCGCCTTAGGGATAAATGTGCTTGTGTATAAAGTGCTGTATGGTAACTCATAATTTCTGGCAATTATATTGTTGGTAGCCTTTGAAGAGAAAGCAAAGTGCAGACTCTGGCCTGTCTAGGCTGTCTGGCTTGCTTGGGATATCACAATGTAGATGGGGAACAGTGCAACCTGGAAAAATCCTGGTCGAGAGAGACGTGAGTCTCTGCCCAAGAGAGGTGATGGCTGAGGACCCTGGAGTCTAGAGTGGGTGTCCTTTGTGGATCACGGAGGAGGAATACAGGTGTAGTTGCCCTGAACTGTGACATGGGGATTGTAATGGCCTTATTCTCCACTTCCTGTACCTTGTTTTATCATTTACACCTGGGCAATGTAGATGTAAAAATGCCACCATTATCTCAAGACAGTCACAACTGGTTCAAGATAACACAGCAAATCAAAGCGAAGGGCAGGGAAGAGAGCCCAGGTCTCCTGATTCCCAGTCCCCACCCTTCCCAATCTATTGTCCCTCTGAATAGACAAACAGAAACAATATCACAGTCTGATACATGGGAAGATTTTTTTCTATTTTCCAGGTGTAATAAGTATTAAGGACCTTATTCCATTAAAGATATGGCTTAAAAATTCAATAGTTGAACTAAGGACATCTCTTAAGTAAATTTAGTGTTGATAAAAGGTGAGAATCCATGGGCCCTGGAGACTGATGCCCTTGATATATGTAATAAATGTAGTGCATGCAGCAACAGTGCAAAGTTCCCCACTTCTCTCATAGAAGGACCTCTTATTAATATTCATCTGCAATGTCCATTCAAGCCTGAGTCTTTGCCTCTTGGCTGAGAATTCCTACAGAGGTGCCAGTTGTGGTGATGGTGGTTTATACTATTAGCCATTCTCTCTCCATTACAAACTAGACTTAGACCAACTCATCGCTTAGAAGCCAGTTGAAAAGTTGTCATAGGGTAATAATTGACACACTCAGTTAAACTGGAATCCATCAGTTAAAGGTGAAAAGTCTCTGTGTCCCGCTGCCAGTCAATGGATCATCTCACTGGGTGGAGAAGCTGGGGATGGGCATATTTGTTCCATTTAAGCACTTTAAATTTCGACTTTAAAAGTTATTTCATACAACAGGGGATTTATTTTGATCTTTCCAGTTTATTGAGATTTCAGAGAAGAATCTTCTCTGATCATCTTTAAGGAACTATCTCTATAGAACTTCATGCCTGTTTAAGGTTTGGTATAAATAATGCAGCTGGTCAAAGCATTTCAAATGTCATTGAAATATGCTGTCACAATTTAAAACGGCAAACCAAAAAATTGTATAATTTTGAAAAGTTAATGGGGGAACAGTATAAAAAATGTAAAAATTCCTATGTGAAAACAAGGGGGAAAATAAACAAAAAAAAATGGTCATTTCCCTTCCCACACTTGTTTTTCAACAATTTCTAATAAATAACCTTTAGGTTCTATTGAAGCTGGTTTAAAATTCTTACTTAAAGAGTAGTTATCATAGGTTTTCTGTCAGACTGGGAGGGTGTAACTAGTGGGGTCCCACAGGGTCAGTTGTAGGTCTGGTACAAGATGAAATTCAGTAAAGACAAGTGCAAAGTACAACACTTAAGAAGGAAAAGCCAAATGCACAACTACAAAATGGGAAATAACTGGTTAGGTAGTAGTTCTGCTGAAAAGAATCTGAGGACTGTAGTGGCTCACAAATTAAATCTGAGTCAACAATGTGATGCAGATGCAAAAAAGGCTAATATCATTTTGAGCTGTATTAAAAAGCGTGTCATAGGTAAGACACCGGAGGTAATTGTCCCACTCTACTTGGCATTGGTGAGGCCTCAGATGGAGTAATGTGTCCAATTCTGGACTCCACACTTCAGAAAAGGTGTGGCTAAATTGGAGACAGTCTAGAGGAGAGCAACAAAAATGATGAAAAAGTTTAGAAAACCTGACCTCTGAGGAAAAGTTTAAAAAACTGGACATGTTTAGTCTTAAGAAAAGAAGAGGAGGGACCTGATAACAGTCTTCAAATATGTTAAGGGTCATCATAAAGAGGATGGTGAACAATTGTTCTCCATGTCCACTGAAGGTAGGACAAGAAGTAATTGTCTTAATCTGCAGCAAGGGAGATTTAGGTTAGATATTAGGAAAATCTTTCTCGCTATATGTGTAGTTAAGCACCGGAATAGGCTGCTCAAGGTGTCTGCTTGATTTATCCTGTCTGAAAGACTTGGCCCAAGATTGTTTTGGCTGCAGAGCACTGAATTCTTGTACCTGAGGGCTGCAGGATCCTTCTTCCCACAAACTGAAGTTAATACGGGCAAAGGCATGCCTTGTACAAGTAACCATTGTGTTTGCGGCATTTCTAGCACGACTTATGAAAACTCCAGAACTGGTTCTCTTATTTTCCAGTCAATAGAGGTAAAGGGTTTTCTTCAGGAGAGGTGATGCAGGAATAAGGCCAAGCAGCTAAAGCAATATTGTTTGACACCCTTTTATAAGACCAGTCACTGACCACATTGTGAGCAAGTATACACATGCTTCTCCTACCAGACAGTCATGAGTGTTGCCAGGTGAAATACCCTGGATGTATATAAGTTGTCTGCCCAGCTGTGTTTTGGGATCTTCTGCTAGAAGTGCTCCCAATGTCTTCTCTCATGCTCCACTGAGTTTTACATACACCTGGTTGAGGGGATGTAACACTGCTTCCTCACACACCTACATTCATACAGGAGCTTTCCCGTCAAGTCAAGGGAGTTTTAGGTTCTATTTTGCATTGCTCAGGACCCAGAATTCCTGTTCCATGGGAAATCTGAAGCTTCAGTGATTTTTTTTCATTTTGAGACATTTTGACTTTAATATCATATTTTATTTGATCGTATTGTTAAAAAGTATAACAGGAAAGTCAAAATGGCACATTTCAACCTTATCAATACGTATCATTTTTATAATTATTCATCAGAATTTTTGGTTAAATCATCACACTCCTGCAGAATGTTTCCATTTAGTGGAATCAGCTTTTTTCCAATGAAAATCTGTTCTGTCCGAAAAATTTCAACCAGTTCTTTCTATCTGAACAATGGCGCTTTTTGCACGTGTGCGGAAGGGGTTCAAGGGACAAGCTCTTGGGTGAATTCTCTCTCCTCTTGCTTCTTCGTTGGTTTCATAAGTGGTCCAAAATAAACTTCAAGGGCACAATCACATTTTAGAATGAGTAGTGTGGCCAGTAGAACCATATTCCACAGGCATCAGGGGTGTACACAATTGTGTGTAAGCAGAGCCCATTTTAAATTCTGTACAAGAGAGGTTGATTATTTTGGCTTCTTTCCTTTGCTGTAGGGTAAAATAGAGGAGGCCCTCTTAGGATACTATTGGTGCAGAATTGAAAGTTGTCGTTTTTATAATCAATTGCTGTGTGCATGTATGTGAGAGAGACAGGGGAGGGAGGGGTATCTGAGAATATAATCAGTCTTTTATTCTTATGAATCCTGTTTGCTGACATGTGAACCCTTTCCCCCTTCTTCTCAAAAATTATATTTTTAGAATTGAATGAATGCTTCAATGTTATGCAGGTGAAAATGAAATAGAAAGTTACTGACCATGTGCTTTATTCTCTCTTTTCGTGCTGCTGTCCTTTATATGTCATATACATGAGAAAACACTCTATTAATAAAAGTCATTCCTATGATGCTGTTAATGTCGGTAGCATTTTCAAAGAATCGGGGGCCAGATCCTCAGCTGGTGTCAACTGTTGTCGTTTAAAGGTAACCAATTTATTCCAGCTAAGGATCTGGTCCAGAGACTGACATGTCCCCTCTCCCACTTAAATAGTCTTACTCTGAAACCCTTACAAAGATACCCATGCTCAAATATCACAGGGATGGACACAGAATAAAACGAAAGGCTTCCATAGAGTAGCACTTACCCACACATGCAGTCTCACTATGACTTAATAGGATTACTCACATAAGTGCTACTCAGCCTGAATAAGGGTTGTAGAACTGAGGGGCAGATGGAGACATTTTCCAAGGCACAAAGTGCAGTTAGGTGTCCAATCCCTAAGGCAGACAAGCGGGGGGGGGGAAAAGCGAGGGGGGGCGGGGAAAGGACAAGAATGAACAATTCAATTAACAGCGGATGTTGAGTATTGTTAAAAAGGTCATACGGCTTGCTGGAAGAAGAAAGGGGACTTGAAAGAGAAGGGTGTGTGTTTGGCAGAGGAGAATGTGTTATAAAACAGAAAAGAAGTGTATACAATGGTAAGGAAAAAAGCCAGACTGTTGAAAGGAGGAAAAGTAGGGCTTTTTTTAAATTTACGCTTGCAGTCCTTAACTGAGATACAGACCAGCCAAAATGCTTCCTTTAGTGTACCGGCATTCCATTCATTTCATAATGTTAGATTTTGCCTGTGCTTTGCCCATCTTTAATTTCTGCTAGTTCTGTGCACTACACGAAGGCAACACATGGGTTTGGCCAACCGTGGCTGTTCTCTCCCTGAGTGAGGTCGCTCTCGTCTATTGGAAAATGGCGGGGAGAAGAGGGGACGCAAAATGAAAATATAATTCTTCAACCCCTTTCCATGCACTATTCACTACAGTTAATTTAATGGCACAGCACTTCAGTGTTTTTCAAACTGAAGGATGTGTGGAAGATCATCTTCTCTGATGACTTAGGTTGTGTAGCAAGACATTCTTGAAGAGCGGGAATCCGAAATGGTGAGACCAGGATGCTAGGAGATAGGTAGCACGCACAGCAAAGGACTGAGGGGCACTTTCAAAAGTACCCGTATGAATAATTAATCATACGTTATGTTGAACCATCTAAAACACTGACCTAAAGCAGCCACTGTTTGCCATACAAAATGTCTCTTTCTGCTGCTCAGAGTTGCAGGATCTGTAACATATTTGTATTCAGTCACCAATGACGTTTTTCTTAAAGATGGGCCCAAGCTTCAAAGTGCTGAGAGATCCAGATCTGGGGGCTTGGTTCAGTCCCAGTAGAAAGGAGGCTCCAACTGTGAAATTTAGATCTGAAGCCAACCTTTTCCCAACTTCTGGATGTTTTGATCGATGGTTTTGCTTATGTCTCCTCTCTAATTTGTTGGTGTGGGCATTCCATGAGAAGTCCAGGCTAAGGTGTTCAACAGAGACTGAAATTTCTACAACAGGAACTTTTTCTTCCCAATTTGGTCTTCTGCCATCAGAAATAGGGAGCCTGTCTTACTCTACGTTTGAAAACAGCATAGTACGAGCTACCTCACCACCTCCCTGCCTCTCTCCTCACTGCGAGAAAGTTTAGCCACACCCTGTTCTGTATGTCCTTTTGTCCACAATTCTCCCTTCCAATACACCAACTATCTCCTTCCCCTCTCATAGCATGGGTAGGAATGGTGTCCCTAGCCTCTGTTTGCCAGAAGCTTGAAATGAACGACAGGGAATGGATCACTTGATGATTACCTGTTCTGTGAGTTCCCTCTGGGGCACCTGGCATTGGCCATGGTCAGAAAACAGGATACTGGGCTAGATGGACCTTTGGTCTGACCCAGTATGTCCATTCTTATGTTCTTAATAATCTGTGCCTGAGCTGTGCATGATCAGCAGGGAACCTGTGCCACAGGACCATGTAATCTGATGATGTATTTTAGAGAATAATCACCCATTAATTTTTAGTTCATTTACAAACAGGCCTTAACCGCCATTGAAATGATTTATGTATATCCCTCTAGTGTGTTTGGAAAAATATTAACTCGCCTTGAAGCAGTTAGGGGGCCGTTAGCGCTATTCTATGTTCAAGACCTGTCAGCCGACTTCACTCTGTGGTGGATGGAGCTTGGAAGCAGGACATGGGGAGACCAAATCACCTCGGGCAGAGCTGACCTTATCATGATGATTCGAAGCTTAGCTGGAGCCGAAGGGCGACGACTTTGCTGCTTGAGACACACTTTATATAAGGTCTAAATTTAGCAAACATTAAAGTCATTCAAGTACCTTTTTTTTTTATGATTGTTACAGTATTTTGTAACTTCTGTTCCCTTCTGGCTGTGATTCGAGAAACCTTTCTCCCCCCTCCTCCTTGACAGCAATCGCTAGTTGTAAAATAATAGACCATCAGCCAGCAATAATTTGCAATCCAAACAGACTTGACGCTCTCTGACATTTATTGAAACCTCAGACCCTGTTCGCTGGTTTCAGTTTTCCTCCCTTTGCTCTGTTTTTACAGACAGACAAGTACTTAGATTTGGGTTTAATAATGAGGAGAAATTTCGTCTTGGCCCAGCTTTGCTTGTGTTGGCTGCACTGGGGGCTTGCAGCAGACGGGCGGTTGGAGTTAATTACGCTAAATGGTGAGAACATTATTTGACCCCACTGGTTCGGCACCAGATGGTGTACGTTGCCTCTGAGAAACCAGCACAGACGTAACACTTTCAAGACTTCATGGGGAAGGATAACATATTTGGAGTTTAGTCATTGTTGTACAGCACTATCCATCCTGGAATAAGCCCGTGACAAACAAAGCAACAGATGACAGTGTTCGGCCTTAGCCACTGGGGGCGGATTAGGGCGTCGGTCTATTTATGCAAGCAAATGCATCAAAAGCCAAAAAAATCCCTCTTGCTAAACATGCACTTAACATCCTGCCAGCACAAGGTATCAACTTTGGTAAATCCTTCCTGGAAAGTGAACTTTACATTTATGGGCCAGACATGATGGAATTTAACGTTTGAAAATGATTAAAGGATTTTGTTCTTTCCTAGTAACAACTGCGTTTATCGAGGTGGCAGCCATGGTGGCCTTAAGAGAGTGTTGAAATGCAGCTGAACTGCTGAGCCTACAACGGTCTGGGGGTGGGGCCTTTGCACATTAGGGTTGAGGAAAGCCATCTTCAGATATGGGAGGCAGGGGCTTACTGATCCCATAGTGTGTTAATAAAGCATTATTGGTATTTACCCTACTCAGACATAGCTCATTGGGAAGTAAATTTTCACCGATTTAAAGGAAAGTAGAAATTCCAATTATTCCTTGAATGAAACAATATAAACTATTTTGTATTGTTCTCACAACACATCTGGAGACTTAAACAGTACAAGAAGACAGACATAAAAGCTTTTTAACTGCCAAGGCATTATTATTTTGATTGTTTGCACAGCACTGACAGAGTGGTTGAGGCTGTCCAATGCCCAGAAGAAGCTGAGTGAAGTTTTCCACGTGTCTCCTTTTCCATTGGATGAAATCACTCATCGGTCACTAAAGGACTAAAATTTCTTCCCCTGTTTTGAAGTTAACAGTAGGTTAAATCTTTCAGTAGATGCACAGAACTCTGGATTAAAGTCTAGGCAATTCAAATACCTTTCAATTCACCTTTGGAAAATATATGATCGTTCCTTTTAAGGGTTCAATTCCATTGGCATAACCCCTTTGGGTTCAATAGATGCAAGCCAGCAGAGAATCTGACCCTAAGTCAAACGTATTGTGTTAATAATGTGGGATCTCAAACGGTTTGGGGTATTTATATGTTTATACAACTCACTTCGTTTTTAACATTATTTCCGGAGCTTTCCCATAAAACATGCATTGTCCATTCTGCTTGTTGCTGGATGTGGGCTGTCCATAAATTACGTAACAAATTTGTTGGTAATTTCCAAGACCCACTCTCCCCTTGTAACACTTTATAACACCAACACAAACATGCAAAATAGAGGACCCATCCACCTCCTAATGCATTATGTAATTTATGGACAGCCCCATACAGTCCTCATTCCACCACAAAGCTGCAGCAGCAGCAGCAAAGTTAGAAGTAAGCTGTGGCCTCACCTTATCCCAATAGCTGTACTGAATGTTTGGAAAGAAGGCAATTAGGGGGGGCAGAGGGGAGGAAGTACAACCACCTTTTTCAGTTGAAGAGTTCAAAAGGTTCCTTTGCAACAAGTTTCTCCCTACCATGTTTCATTTTGAGTTTTGTCGTCTCTGAGTTCTTCTCCAGTAACATGCTTATGCATAATAAAACCATTGTTCACATAATGCCAAACACCCACACACAGGTACATTAGTGCAGTTATAGCTATTTCTTCTCTGTGTCAGTTGGGACGTCTGGGATATTCAGATCAACTTAACCTGTGAGTTTTGGCACATCCTGGGTATACGGGTGCCACTTTTCTTTAACTGTGTTGCATTCTTTGGCCTTAGGCTTATAGCAGTGGAGCACTATGAGCTATTAGGTAGACCATGTGAGTAAAAGCAAGGAGCTCCTGAGTTCTAATCATAGAGTCTACCCTTGACTTACTCTGCGAAATATGGCAAGAGATTTCACCTTCCTATGTCTCAATGTCTACATCTGTAAACTGTGCATAGTAATACTTACCACCCAGAAAGCTATAAGGCCTGTTTGCAGTCCAGCAAAATGGTGTTAGGGGACCTGCTGCTGGAGGGAACCACCTTTAAAATGGGATATAAACTCCCACGTGTGATAATCAAAGATCCCACGATGCTTTGCACAAAAGTAAGGATTTTGCCCTGCTATCCTGACTAAAATCCAGTAGGTTGACTCTCGTCGTACTTACAGTGATGTCAGTAAATCATAAGTCCCTTAAAATAAATGGAGTTATTCTGGAATTTCACCACTCTCGGTTTGAACAGAATCAGCACTCCAAAGTCCTGTGCATTGTTAAAGAGATGACATCTCCCACCCAAGAGGTGGCTGTATTTCCGTGGTGGTGAAGTGATGCTTTGGCAAAATTTTGTCAAGCACTTTGGGATCCTTCTGCATACATTGTTCTAGAAGACCAGATCCTGTATAACTGAAGTCAGTGAAGCTATGCTAACTTACATCATAGTATTTAAATGTTAATCATCCTAGGCTTAATTCTGCAACTCTCACCTTGAGTAGGTAGCATGTATACAAATAGTCTCATTAAACTCAGTAACTGAATTTCTACTCAGTTTGAATAAGGGTTGCACCATCCGTCCCTGTTCAAATGATTAACTACAAAACTTACTGTCTATATGTTAACCAAAATGGTATGCCCAACATTCTCACCTCAAGGCCTGCTTGTTTCAACTGTGAAGCTTCACAATCTTTTCTTAAAACCAGGAAAAAAATACTTTGGTGCAATGGGGCTTCCAAGGAGAGCTTTAGATTCACCCACACACTGTGACATTGGCTGTAATTTACTATGAAGCATGAGAGACATTAGCTCAAATTTTCAGAAGCAGATTAGGTTGAAAAGATTTATGACAGCATTTAGAAACATTAGACTTAAGACTGCATGCTGGAGCATGACAAAATGGCAGGTAATAACAGATCTCATTAAAGACTGTTTATTTAAATTGAACATTATCCTGTCAGGGATGTTTTCACTGCTGTATAGGTCTGATTTTCATCTAGATTAAATATTACCAACTACAGGCACCGAAGGATGTGCACCTGGGACAGCTCAATACACACATTTGTTCCAGTGTGCTCACAAAGCGTGGATTTTTCATGAATAATTTGTGGATCCTCTCTGGAAAGTACAATGCAATTTTCGATTCCTCTTTATTCTTCATCTCTGTTTATATTTGTTCATCTCCACATAATAAATTACAGTATATCTAAGGAGTAACATTTTCAAAAGCACCTAAATCCTAGTTCAAAGTCAATGGGAATTAGACTCCTAGGTGTCTAAATCACTTTTGCAAATGGGACTTCGTGTCCTAGGAGAATTTGGAAATTGTACTCAGTAAGTGAAATCCTCGACCCATTGAAGTCAATGGTAAAATTCTTATTGACTTCAATGGGGCCAGGATTTCACTGAAAATCTGTATATTCAAAAAGTCCAGTGGATTTGCAGAATCCCTAAAAGCAGACTAGGAGGTTTGGCTCAATCTCTCCTAAGATCATTGCTTACTGTGTACATTTTAAGTTCTCATTTTGCTCTCTCCTGAGCTGTGTTCCTTCTAACTCTCTCCTGATATCGTCCTCCTCTTCCCACTTCCCCAGCTCAGACACAAAACCAGCAGGGTCCCAGAGTCTGACTCCTCCCCAGATCCATAAAGATTACCCAGCCTCAACTAGCCTACCCCGCCTATCCCCCATTTGCCCTCCTATTGATGTGCATATTCCATTGGCTGGTCCTCGGATCTGTAATGTTCACCAGTGGGGTTTGGGAGACTACTCTAATCCACTCCAGTGACCTTGCATATCTTTCTTGGGTCAAAACGTTTAGCTCAATACGTGTTTTGTTGAACTGTTTTTACTGGTTTGGAGGTGGTACTTACAGGAATAATGTGATATAGGTAGCCAATAGTATCGCAGTGTTCAATGCCTTTTGTTCACATGCAGTTCTGGGGACTTCAAATGCCACCAGTGCTCTATGAAGTAAATCTCTTTATTATTTTTAAATAAGAGTTTGGTGTTGTGCAATGAAATTCAGCCTGCATATCAGTTAGTATTTTAAATCTCTGCGACTGTCAATACCAGCTTTCAGTCGCTACATTTTTATTTGCGATGAACAGAAATGTTGACAGCACAAATTGTTTTCATATGTAGGGTATTAGAAAAAAGGAAAAAGCTAGGAAGAAACAGCAGAGTTAAGGCAGCATAGCTATGAGTTATAGTAATTTTATTTATATATATATATATATATATAAATGAATATATCAGCTTGTATAAACTGGTGTTGCTCTGTTGAAGTCAGTGGAGCTATGTTGATTTATACCAGCTAGATATCTGCTTTTATAGACGTTTTATAGCATTACATTTTGTATCAGTCCCTCCCAGTTTTCCTCAAATCAGTCAATTATTAAGCTCATACAGGCAGTAAGACATTCCATTTCTCACAATTCTCTTATTCTGGTCAACCACATTTCTAAAGATGGTATTTTGGGGCTTTGCAACCATAGTGATGAAAAATGTCTTTAATGTGTGCAGTCAACGTATTCTAAACATTGATCTGTCTTTCTTTAATTGCAGAAAACCAGGATATTTTCCATACATATTAGTCATAGGGATTTTGGAGGGGTGGGGAGAGGGAGAGGTGTATATTCCTGGAATATCTTTTTAGGGCTTTTTTTCCAGGGCATGTTTCAGAGAGGGAGATGTTTCTTTAATTAGAAGTTGGCTGTTTAGGAAAATAGCACCCAAGGTGAAAACATACTTTCCTGGAGGCTGATGAATCGGAAGTGCCTGTAGGAAGGAAACCAAGGAGTTATAAAAATATGATGAAAGATCATTAAGGATTGAGAGAGGCCAATTTTCTCCTCTTTAGATTGGATTTTGGATGGCTATCATCTACTGAATTGTGGATATCAGAGTCACCATTCCAAGGGCCAATTCCTCAGCTGCGATAAATCAGCAAAATACTATTAACTTCAATAGAATTACATCAATTTACATCAGATTTAAGATTTGTCCCTCAAACATTCCAGGTCCTATCCCCAAATGGCCACAGTGAAGAACGTTTTAACCGATCACAGTTGACAAGGACCTGTTTGCCAAAAACCCATCAAATCCATTTACCAGTGACATAAATACCAATGACATCTAACCTTAATACACATTTTTTGCAAAGTGCTTTACCTTTACTTCCCTGAAAATCTTGCCACTGTATTAAGCCCCGTTGAGCAGCTGGCTAACAGCGCTCTGCTTTATTTGGCTGATCGGTACAGCTGGTCTTGTGATAGTGCCCACCTTGGCATCTCTCATTAGAACACTCAGCAGTTTGAAAAATGCCATTTAACAGCAGGTGAAACAACTGAATGGACGCCCCTCTTAGACTTCCCAAGAACGATCAACAACAATGGACAGGAGGGCGTGAATTAATGAAGTGACAGTGAGGAGGCGCACAATTTGCTTCTTGTAGACGGCGCAGCGGCCAGGTGGAAGGGACTTTCTCGGGAAGTTTTCAAACTGAATTTCAGAGTAGCTTGTGCAAAGCCTATCCTTGCTAATACCCCTTTATTATTTTGGGCCCAGTCTAATGTCCATTGGTATTAGTGGAAAGATTCCCATATGGGACAAACACAACAAACCAGAAATCCACAAAACAGTTAGCTTTTACCTTCAGCTGTGGATACAAAACTGTGTCTGACCAAAACTTTATCCAACTACATTTTTCTAGTCTTGTCCTAATTTCCTGATCATCCCTGAGTCCCATCCTCAGATCCTGTTGTGTTTTGGGTCCAGCTGGATGAATAATATAAATTATTTTCTGCAAATTTTCATTTGCCTTTTTTCAGTTTGCCTCAGCTGTGTCTGTGCCCCCCATTGAGTTAACCAACATTGAAGTGGTTGTGACTTACTAATACACATGCCTACATACATGGGGGGAAGATTCTAGATTTACAAGGCTCTGATCTAGCAGAGAAAGGCATGACAGGAGTCAGTATCTGGAGGTTGATATTAGAAAAATTCCAATACAATGCAACTTTTTACCAGGGAGGAAGTTAAACTTCAGAGCAGCTGATCCAAAGAAGTTCACTTGGAGTCTTTAAATCCAGACTGGATGTGTTCCTAAGAGAATTCAACCATTGGTTAATGAGCTTGATTGTGTCATTTAGATTCCCTCCATGATAGGGATCGCTGAGTGAAATTCTGTGGTCTGTGCTGTGCAGAAGCTCACACTGAATTCTCCCAACTGGCCCACCCTTGATGAATCTCTAGTGAATTTTCAGCTTGCATGCTCAAATATTTGTAGAAAGTGAATTATATATATAGTGAGGGTCAGTTCCTCAGCTGCAATGACAGCAGCAGAGGAAGCTTCGCGCGTGTTGCCCCAATAATGGTCCTCAACCCTGATCTAACAGGGTAAAAGTTCTACGACTTGTCCCCTGGGCCCCTTTGCTGAAGCAGCTAGCAAGGTAGCCCATTAGAGCCAGTTGTGGGGGATGTCCTACATTTTAAACAGAATTAAGTGAGTGGTCTTGGTGGGGAGTTCTCCCCTAATATTTTTGCTATGTTCTCATATTACATACAGTGAAAAGTACAGTGACTTTCATCCAAGAATAGCAATTCACTTTTGGTTTGGTTTGTTTTTTTCCTCCAAAGAAGGCAGTGAGGCTGCTTTCATTGAGGACAGCGTGGTATTCCTGTCATAAAGCAAACAGAAATATTGTATGAGTGTTGCTATTGTCATGTTGGTCCCCAGATATTAGAGAGACAAGATGGGTGAGGTAATATCTTTTATTGGACCAACTTCTGTTGGCAAGAGAGACAAGCTTTCGAGCTTACACAGAGCTCTTCTTCTTACTAGTGTTGAGGACCACCATTCTTACCTGAAGAAGAGCTCTGTGTAAGCTCGAAAGCTTGTCTCTCTCGCCAAGAGAAGTTGGTCCAATAAAAGATATTGCCTCACCCAACTGGTCTCTCAAATAGAGACAGTGTCACTCTGTAACATCCCAGTCTTCAGAATGCACGTAATAATTTTAAGTTGCTTTTCCCACCCTTTCCCCGTTTGCTCCTGTATCCATTTCATGCTTAACTCCCCCAAACCATTTTTAGTGACATTTTCCTCTGCGGTACGCACCAAAAGCCAATGAAAAAGGCCCCAGTTGAATCCAGGTGGGATCACACTTGACTGTTGCCATCTGTGGCTCTGGATGAAAACCATCAAATGCCTATTTAATGTAGGGTCTGACGGAGCATATGTGAAAAAGGAAGCATTGGCTTTCTGGGGCTGCTCTTTAATCCTGAGCTGTGCAGTGGAACATACCACACCAGCAAAATCAGATTGTGTTTTTTCTTTTCTGGTGAGAACTATCATTTCTTTTTGGTTTGAGCCGTATCTTGCCTAGGGAAAAGAGGGCAGCATCTGTGTTCTTGGTTACTAAACAACTCCAGTGCACCCAGCCAAGCCACAGAAGCAAATCTTAAACTGGGGAGCGAAATTCACAAAGGTATTCAGCCTCATAGTCTTAAATTGCCACTGAGCACAAGATCATTCTCATGGTAACTGGCAATATTTTCTCCCACCCTCCATATCCCACGTTTCTTGTGCCTAAATATCCAGATTTAGTTTCCTACTGTTTTTCTGATTCAGTCCCAGATTTCAAGGGGAAAAAATCATTTTAGCTTTGCCATTACATGTCAATTAATAGAGTCTCCTCATACTGGTTCTACACAAATTTGCTACCCTTCCTAATTGGGGAGTACTACTTCTGTGTGCATGAGTGGAGCTTGTTTTACAGTCTTGTTTAATAATTATTAGAGCTGATCAAAAATAAGGGAGGGGTGGGTTTCATGATTTTTTAAAATTTCTTGGTTTTGTTCTGGTTTTTCTTTTTTTTTAATCAACTAGCTCTGTAGGTGGTGGGGGGAAATGGGAATGGCAGTGAATTGTGAAAATTTCATTAAAAGTTTCCCTTTTTCTTTATTTCAAAATTTGAAACTTCAAAAAATTTCAGATTTTAGTCAGTTCCAACAATGCAAATAATGAATGAACATAGTGTACTTACATAATATTTTTTTATCCAGTTACATCAAACATTTATACAAAGATGAGCATGGATCATTGTCACCATTTCACAGATGGGAGGACTGAGGCATGGAGATTTATCCCAGAGGGGCAGTGTTATTCAGAGGTAAAGGTCTCTCAACATCTCCTAATTACTTTTGGGTTCAGCTGCGACCATCTGTTTGTTGCATCCTCCTATTGTCTTTCATCTTACATTCGGATTGGAAGCTCTTCAGGGCCGATCCCATCTATTTGTGATGTGTTTGTGCAGAGTCTAGTACAAGGGTACCCTGGTTCATGATTGGGACCCTTGGTGCTCCAGTAATAAAAATAAACAATATCCAAAGTGACATTTTCTGCAATGTAAACATCTGTCCAGTAACACTGGAGTGGAAACCACCAACACATTTCATATAGACCAACAAAAAAATCTTGATATTGCTAAAAAAAAGAGCCATGAACTGAAGTGGATTTGAGTCAGTTATCCAGACACAAGAAATAGCCTATATCCCAGTATCAGTCCCCTGAACTGTCCAGTTTCCCACCTAAATCCACTGTTTTACTAGATACATTCTAACCAAGATGCCCATCAGGAACAATGAGTATTAGGCCTCCAAACTACAACTCCCATGAGGCACCATGGCAGCTCAAGTGGATGCAGATATTAAATGTCAAACTGACCTGAGACAAAATATTTCCTTTCTATTTTCCATGGGGGAAATATTGATTTTGAATAAAAAAAATCTTATTTTCCACTGAAAAAAACATTTTTACAAAAAAATGTGTGGCCAGCTCTAGATGTTGCAAAATATTATTTAAATACAAGAGTAAAAGAAGAAAATGATTTATCATTTGACCTTCCAGCACTCTGCTCCCCAAACTACTCCCATTCTCCAAAGAGTTCTCTGCCTTTCCCTCTCTCTCATGGCTGGTCCACATAAAAGTCAATGGACGTAGTACCTGACCCAAAATCCATTGAAAACAATAGGATTCTTCGCAGTGATTTCACTCAAGTGTGTCTCAAGACTGTAATCTGTTAGCTTGCGGAGGAGATGCTTGCACTTTTAGGGTTGAAGGCTGACGACAGCCCAAATGGGCCAGGTACTTAGGCAAATGGAACACTTTATCCAAAGTGAATGCCTTATCTTGTGAAATGAGGGGAGGAGAGGACACTTTCGCCATTTTCACCAGAAACTGAGAAAATATATCTGAGTCTCTTCATGTAAGAGTTCAACATGATGACCACATTGTAATCCACAAAGCAGGCAGCGTGTGGTTACAGCTGGTCCTAGCTACAGCTGGAGGTTTGGACCTTTAAGAAGGAAGAAGTTGCCAATGTGCTAGAATCTGCTGTAAGGAATTCTCAGATGTTGGCACCTATTTCAATTAAACAGTAATGTGGCAGGCAGAAAACAAGCCTGGAGCAAAACAGCTCACATCTCATCTGCTTTGTGTCCTCCCCATTGCCTGAAAAGGCTTCCTTTAGCCAACACACTCCACTTGGCGGCTCTATTAATTAGTTAGAACTGCTGTATATTTGTTCAGATTTCCCAATCCTGAATCTCTCCTATTACTTGACACTGCTGAAACACTAGCAGAAAGAGGGTTAAAATTAATTATAGTCTTTGGCCAGGAGATCAACCACGGATGTTGGATTATTATTATGGTAATGTATTTGAGAATGACAGCAGGAATGTGTGGAGACTGACAGGACCTGTGAAATGAAACAGGAGTGTTTAAACAATATCTGAACCTTAATTCCCTTCCTTCTCCTAATAATAATAATAAAAGATAGGAAAGGACATATGAAGGGGGGGAGGGACAGCTCAGTGGTTTGAGCATTGGCCTGTTAAACCCAGCATTGTGAGTTCAATCCTTGAGGGGGCCACTTAGGGATTGGTCCTGCTAGTGAAGGCAGGGAGCTGGACTTGATGACCTTTTGAGGTCCCTTCCAGTTCTAGGAGATAGGATATCTCCATTTAAAAGAAAAAAAAAAGGCTGTGATTTGGGCAACAGCAACCTCGCCAGCACACCAGGAAGCAACCGCTACAATGTAATTGTTCAGTATCACTCCTCATTATTGTTGAATGGCCTGAAGTAGGAACCTGTCTGTGCTGACTTCCTTGATGCAATGCTTACTACTGAAACAGGTATATTTGATCCTGCCTCTGCATGGGGGGGATGGATTGAATAACCATTTGAGGTCCCTTCCCGCCCTGCACTTCTATGATGCTATGCTCCTCTCTAAGGTGATGTTCACCCCAGTGCAGGGACCAGTATAAGTGGCCCTTGTGCCCCACTTACTATAAGACCCACTTAAGACTTCAAAATGCTGTGTCTGATCCCTTGGTCTGTTACGCTACTTTGATGCTGGTGTAACTCCATCAAAGTCAGTGCATCTTTCCTCTCAAACTAGGACTTAAATGGCTCATGGGCCTTGTGTTGGTCCTCTGCAAAAGGGTGGTTTTCATGTTAGTGTCTTGCATGTGCCTCCAGGGATTGCCTTAAGTCTTCCCATTTCTAATTCAAATTGTCACACCTCTATTTAATGACCCCAAATATCCATTTAGGGCCCATGCCCATGGGTTGCTGTTTCCAAAGAGTGTTGAGAGTGTTCGTTAATTTTCAGAAGTTTCCCAGCATGTCACAGTCTCCGACCCTTAATACTGTTTTATTTAAAGTGTGAGATGTTCAGTAGAAGTGAGCGGATATTAATGGCTTGCCTCTATAAAGGGAGACATTTTCAAAGGGTGGCCTCCTATTGCACATACAGAATGAATCACAATCAGACACATGAGTCTTGGCATCTCTAACTTCCTGGGCACAGGCACAAAGTGGTGCCAGTACTCAGATTTGTACCTGCCGTTCATTTTGCAAATCACCCTGGCACAAGCAGAGACTCTACCTTAATCCCTGTGAACATTGACCCCCAAATGTGTCCCTAAAGAAGCAAATACACAGGGACAAATCATGTTCCTAGTGAGGTTAATGGCAAACGCTCAGCTACCAATTCTCCATTCTGACACTGGTGTCATTCCATTGATTTCAAATGTATCATTTTTCCTTCTGCTTAATTTCAATGAAGTTATCCAGGTATAACAAAACAGAGAATTACACTCCCGATAACTGCACTGGGTGCCAGAGCAAGACTTCTAGTGATAAAACTTCAGTAAACATATTCCAAGTATTAACTTAATATTCCATATCTGTACAAACGACCTAAAAATACCTATCCTATTGCATCTAAACTCTGAGATGTCACAGCGTTTGGTCACGTGTTCCTTTGACTAGGGATCAAAGTCGGGTTTTTTTCCTGGGCTCTGCAAAACAGGAGGCTGTTTGCACTCCCCGTCACAGGCTGTTTAACTTAATATGGTGCCTGCTTTGAATTTATGCCATGTGCCCGGCAATATAAATCAACAAATAAAGTAAGCTATTGTGTGTTTAAATAGGCAGGGATTGGCTGGTAAGAGCAGGTTTAAGGAGGATCATCACCAGCATTTTCAAGAGTGTCTAGAGATTTTGGGTGCACAGTTGAGACACTTTGCAGGCCGGGGTCTGGCTGACTTTGGGTGTGTGGTATAGCTCAGTGCTTTCTGAAAATTAGGCCCCTTGAAGGTGTCACAAATGGGACCCCCAACAACTGGGTCCCTCTAGTCACTTTTGAAAATCTTGCCATGTGTCTACAGCTGACCTTTTAAAGGGTTAACCCCTTTGCTTACTGTAAATTGGCCTAATCAATGGAGAGACACCAATTTACCCACGCTGAGGATCTGGCCCTCAGTCTTAAAATCCCATGCTGAGACTGTTGCAATTGCACAGGAGGTTAGTGCAGGCTGGCTGCTGATGTTTTGACCACATAACCCTGTTCCAGAGCCTTTTCTCCAAAGGCCTAATGCATAGCCCACTGAAGTCAGTCAGAGCTTTCCATTGCCTTCAGAGGGCTTTGGAGCCAGCCACAAGAGCACTCCTTGTTAGCACTAGTGAGGAATTTTAAGAAGAAAAAAAAAAAGCCTCGTGTAGACAAGGCCAAAGTGAATAACATCAGAAGCCTGGTCATTTGTCATGTACAGTCACCCAAAACCATTATTTCTTTTACACACTGTAATTTCGAATAGACTTGTATAAACAGTGCACAGATTTATTTTCTCAGAATATCAGAACCACTTAGCGTGAGTCACAAGCTAGATTTCAAGCAGATAATTTTCTTCTAATAGATTTTTGGGTTAACAAGATAAAAATTAACATGAAAATGATTATGTGCTGACTGAGGGAAACCTGGTTTTATTTTGTTCCCTATTTGTTTTACAAGGGAAGTCTTCAAATATCTTGCAGGGGCAAAATATTTAAAGTGTTTGCACATGTTTCCCATTTCCATTTTATACGATTCATTCACAGCCAGCCAAATGTATCTCTCTTTTGTACCTTTTTTAATTATCACAAAAGACTCCAGAGGTGCTTTTGTGCCTTTCTGTCTCTCTCTTTCTTCCAGCCCTGCAAAGCGGCAAGCAATCCTAGCAGCTAAGCAACAGGGCAGTAAGAAACGGCTCTGGACAAGCCTTCAAAGGGTTCTGGGGTGTCCTGTGAATTGCTTTGTCTACTCCGTGAAAAGGTGCAAAGCACAGAACTAAGGAATATGCACCATGGTGAACTACAGCGGCTACACTTTGATAATGCAGATTAAACATGATGCTTTTCCTGCCAAATCCTCGGCCCAGTGGGAGTTTTGCCATTGAGTTCATTGAGATAAGGATAGTGGCCTTTACCCTGATAAAAACTCCTTGGTATTCTACAAATTATTATTCTATATTATGGTAGCACCCAGAGCTCCAAAAGAGATCGGGGCTCCATCGTGCCAGATGTCATGCATACACGTAGTAAGGGATGTTCCTTGCCTTACGTGGTTACAATCTAAATGGATAAGCAGACAAAGGGTGATAGGAAAGAATTTTACTGATGGGAAACTAAGGCACAAAGAAATTAAATTACTACTCCCAGGGCATACAGTAGGTCTATGGCAGAGCCAGGAATAGAGTCCAGATCTCCTGTCCCCCAGGCCAGTGTTCTAACCAAAAGGAACACTTCCTCTCTGGAGCAATGTGTCACACCCCTACAGCTTACAGTAGTGTTGCTACCGTGTTTAAGCCCATTACTGTACAATACAGTGCAATTGCTTTATATGGGGAAGGAGCCCTCGGCCTCTTTGTCTGTCCCCGGGGAGTAGATGTTGCGCAGAGAACCTGCATTATGTATTGTAATGGGCACTGTTGGTGAAATCTCATAAAGGCTCCAGTTATATTTGACAACTGAAGCAGGCAAGGGCTGATCACTCCGCATTGAAACTCCAGTGAGAACATTGTAACCATAAGCACTCAAAGTAGCAAATACAAATGTTCAGGTCTGTCCCCAGATAGTGCTGCTGTAGATATGTTCACTGGCAGTTGTTGAAGAGACCTTGATCGTGTCGAGTTTTGAGGAGGAGAAGAACGTGATTAAAGTTGCATTATACTTTGAAATGTGATCATTTTCCCTCTACACCAAACGTCTGGCAGAGAGTTCTCTTCCTCTGTCAAGAAAAGGGGGGAAAGGATGAAACCAAGTGTGAGGAATGATTAGGCTAGCACATTTTCTTTTCCTCCCTCCGAATTATGATGGCAATTTCCTAAGCAGTACGGTAGAATGTGGTGGCGCACATTCTAATCTCTTTGAATTTACGCTAGGATAAAAGATATAGAGTCTAACTCCTTAAGGTAGGTAAGTGACTCTGGATTTATAATGATGTAAATGAGATACAAATTCAGCCTAGTGCAGGGGTCGGCAATGTTTGGCACGCGGCTTGCCGGGGTAAGCACCCTGGCTGGCTGGGCCAGTTTATTTACCTGCTGATGCGGCAGAGTTCGGCCGATCGCGGCTCCCACTGGTCACTGTCCCGGGCCAATGGGTGTGGCGGGAAGCGGCGTGGGCGAGGGATGTGCTGGCTGCGGCTTCCCGCCGCCCCCATTGGCCCGGGACAGTGACCCGCGGCCAGTGGGAGCCGCGATCGGCCGAACTCTGCCGCGTCAGCAGGTAAATAAACTGGCCTAGCCAGCCAGGGTGCTTACCCTGGCGAGCCGCGTGCCAAACGTTGCCGACCCCTGGCCTAGTGCTTTTAGCACGGAAGGCCAAACTGGTTCTGGCCCTCAGTGAGCCCAGTTTGTGTACGCAGCTATTTTCATGAGATTTCAGCTGCATCAGACGTAGGACCGGAAAATCAGCACCTTCTAGTTTGGATCAGACAAAGAACCAAACAACAACGAACAAATAAACCACCAAGCCCCATAAAGGTGGCTTTGGATGTGGGAATCTGACTCCATATCCTCCTGAAAACTGAAGAGGTTTGGATTCAAGGTTCCACGTTTGGCCATTTGGACAACAATATCCATCAGAGTCCATGTGCTTCATATTTCATATAACGTAAGACAAATGTTTCAAGGAAAGAGCCACAAATCCAAGAAAAGGAGCATAGGGCATTCTAGGGCCAGATCCTCAGCTGATGTAAATCAGTGTAGCTCCTTCAGCTTCTGGTTTACACCAGAGGATCTTGCCCCTAGGGTTTAAGTGATTTCTCCTGATCAACTTTAGCTTCCAGAGAAGTGCTGCAACAACTCCAGAGTAACATTCATTAGGCATCACCTGGAAGCAAATTTTCCCTCTTTTTCTCTTGGAACATTCTCAGCAGGCATTGTGGAGCTTTTACTAAACATGTCAGATTAAAGGTACAACCAGCCGAATGAATCCAGTCCGGTTCATAAAATCATGGGATCATTTCCTCTCACACATTCAACAGTTGTCAGCATTTTGAATGGGCTTCAGAAACATGTCCTTGAAGCTGGTTGGAATGTAGCTTAATGTATCAGGGGCAGCATTAGAAAAGAAGAAAAGAAAAAGGGTTCATGGAAACTTTTCTACTGTTGCATTTACTGTAAAGCAGAAATAAATGAATTGCATTAACAAAGAAAACAAGACACTTGTTATCTAGGTAGCTAGAGGGGTTAGTTTATGAAATCTTCTTCACCACAAAACTACACACACAATCTCTCCCTATGTAGTTCTCTTCCTTTATCTATAATAATGCCCCCTAGCTCTTATAAAGTGAATCTCATAGTGCTTTACAAAGGAGGTCGGTATCATTAGCCCTGCTTTAAAGGGGGGAGACTGAAGCACAGGGAGGCAAAGTGAGTTACCCAAATTCAACCAGTATAACTGGGAATTGAACCCAGGCTTTCTGAGGAGCTGTTCCATGCACTAGCCACTAGCCCACACTGCCTCCTTACTTCTCTTAGTCTAGTTCAACTGCCTATGTGAAAATCATCAATCCTCTCTCTCTCTGATTTTTTCCATCTTGGTGCCTGCTTTCTATTGATCTAGTTGCCAGCAGGAGCAGGCCCCTAATAAGCTGGTAAACTATGCCTTATTATTATCAATTCTTCGTAGCAGCACCTAGAGGTTGCAACACGTTAGGCACTGTACCGACAGGTCATAAGAGACAGTCCCTCTTCCAGAGAGTTTACAGTCTAAGTACACAAGATCAGAAAAGCAGCAAGGAAAACCAAGGCACAGACAGTTAAACTGACTTCCCCACAGCAGAGTACAGCCAGGGACGAGATCAGAGCCGATCTCTTTTGAGTACCTGCCCAGTGCATTAGAAGACACGGCCTTCTCCTTCCAGCCCAAGTTATGGAATGGCCATCGCATGGCAGAATAACAATTTCACAAGAGGAGGACCCGTGAAACATCTGTTTAAACTTCAATATATTTAACAGTGGCTTTAAATATGGAAGGAATAGGAGAGGGGGGAAAAACAAAGCTGTTTTCTTAATTTAACTTAAAATGTCTAATTTTTTTTTTCTTTTTCTTTTCCAAATCTTATTAAGGCAAATTTTATTCCATGAATAAAGCCTTGAGAGCTAAATTTCATTATCCTTCCTCCAACTTTATCTGGGGTTTGCATGGAAATCCTAGAAGCATAAACAGTGCAGCTAGAGCAAATGATCTATCCAGAATACCTACCCACTCTTTAGCATTTATCTCTCTATTCATCCATATGTATTTATATGAAGACAAAGTGTGGTGTTAGCGTGAAAGAAAAACCATACAGGCTCCTGTATGTTGTAGGGTACTTAAAATATCTCCTTAAAATGTAGATTTTGACTTTCTGCCCAGCACTGCACTGAAAGTTTTGCCACTAAGTCCTAATTGCTAAGTAAATGTTCACTCAGAATTTCTCCTAGGAGAACAAAGAGAAAGCATTTTAGTGATTTGTTTTAGTATCATTTTTTGCTTGGGGTAATCTGTTCCCTTTATTTTATGTGACATTCTCTGAATTGCAAGTTACTAATCTTCCATCTCGGAGCGGATTACAGCTCTCTGAAACCAAGGCGAAAAAATGTGTTAGATTTCCATGAGTTATTTACCCCTTCCCAACCAAAAGATGGATTTCTCTTCTCCAGAGCTGTGTGCACCACAATTTCCCCCTAAATATTCCTGACATGTCACAAATCACCGCTTGGTTCCCAATTTGGAAACAGACTCCTTTTTCCCTCTCTCATACAGATCAGGAAGCTAGTGGCTTAGATCCAGGACTGGGGCATAAGAAACACAGGGCTCAGGGATTTTATTTACTTAATAAGATGCATGAAATTAATGTAGTTAAGCTTGAATATGATAGTTCTGTTATGTGATCTGGTGGCTTAGCACAGCCATGCAACATCCCCAGGATAATGACACTGGGTATGAGCTTTATATGTTACTGGACAAACAGATTCCCTCTCTCCTCAGGGGATGAAGGCCACCCTTTTCCACTTCTGCTCAGACTTGCTTCCTGCAGAAGGGTCCTTACCATTTGGAAGACCCCACATCCATTAGGGGCTGTGTCTAGATATGCCACGTACACAGAACCAGCCAACCCAGTAACTCAGTTAAAGTTTGATATGATGTTCTAGAAAAAATGGCACGCATAAGTACCAAGGCCCAGGGTAGGACTTTCAAAGGGGACCAGCTTTCCCAGGCACCGTAGAATTGGACACCTTCCTTCCTTGGGCCCCTTGGAAAAATCCTTCTTAGATTGTCAGTACTTTGCGGCAAGACCCGTCTTTTTTTATTCTGTGTTTGTACAGCGCCTAGCACAATGGAATCCCGGTCCATGAGTTGGTCTCCTAGGTGTTACCACAATACAAATAAATAATAATGATTGTAAAAATAAGTATAAGTGGCCACAATATTATTTAAAAATTGCAGGCTCTGCTTGTGCCCTAAGGGATCTTCTCCCAGAGGGGACCTCAGGTGTGGGGATCTCCTTCCCCTCACAGGGAAATGATGGGAATTCATTCACCCCTGACAATGTTGACTCTTTCTCCTGGACCCCAAGGAGGGCATACTATTTGACTTGGAAGAGTAAGGCCGGGGAAGGAATACATGGACCAGGGGTGACCTCCAGAGCTCACCAGAACCACAGAAATCCCAAAGGAAATGTAATAAGACCAGAAGCTGTATTATCTTTCCTGCTGAAGCTGTGGTGAGGACCACTGCCCCTTTAAAAGAGGTGCCAGAGGCAACTACGGTTAATGGCCTTGTTGTGAAGCTACACTGAAGTGAAGGGCAGCGGTGTTGGGTGCAGCAGAGCAGCCCTGGAGATGCAAAGCTTCCACTTGGATGGTCCTAGCTGCTTGCAGATTTCTAATTTTTCAATGAAGAACAAAGATGATGTTTTGCAGGAGAACATTCCCGTATCTCAAACAGTTCTACCTGTTGCTGATCTGAGGATGGAGCCTGCATCTCCTGGCGCCCAGTACTGGTTTCAACCACGAAGATCCATTTTCTTCCTCTTCGCCCCTGAAAATGCCACCATGGAGGTTCCACAACTGAGTCACTTCTTTCCAGCTTTCTTGATAAAGAGGCAGCAAGTTCACATCTAGGGAGGGAGGGAATCAGGGCTTTTCATTGATCCTACTCCAGAGCGGTGGTCCTGTGACCGCCACCTCCTGGCCAACACAGTGAGAATGGTACCAGGGACCTCCAGAGCTAAAAGCATGAATGGTTACAGCTTGCAGAGTCTTCACTCAGGTTGTGGCAAAGTAAAGCTGTGTGAAGAATGGATTTTTTTGGTTTTGGTTGGATTTTTGGTTCACCGTCAGTTCCAAAAAAAAATCTAAACAAACAAACAAACAAATAAATAATAATCATTAATAACTAACCCTCATTTTTGGTCAAATGAAACATTTCCATTCAACCCAAAACAATGTTTCCGTTCCCTGGTGGGCCTTTTTCATCATTTTTCAAAAGGAAGGAAATTTCAAAACAAAATGTTATTTCAACCTGAAAAATCAAGACATTTTGCTTCAGAACTATTAAAACAAAACTCTCCGGAAGTTTTTGGTGGGAGGCAGTGGGACAAAGGGTGATGAAAACAATTCATCAAAATCAACACAAATTTGCTAAATCTTTTGGTTGACCTGAATCTGCATTTCCGCCCCAGCCCTCCTCCCCCCCAAAAAAAGTTTTGGGCATGAAAAATTTCACCCCTCTCTGTCACAGACATTCCTTTGTAGATGTGCACGGAGAGAGACCTGTATCACGCATTCATCAGTGGACAACAGTTAGTTTAGATCTGATCCTTCAATCCACCAGGGTACACGGGAAGAAGTGCCAACTGCCCTCCAACCTTCCCCACCTTGGTTTTCAACGTGAGGTGAGAGTGTTCAACATCTTGCAGGGATGAAGCTCTGTATGATGTGTAAATAGCAACTGATCCCTGGATCAGTAGGGAAAACTGGAAAACAGATCAGCAACTGGAAAAAAATCTCAGCTTCTGTTCTATGATACCATACACATGTATGTAATGAACCTATTACCAGTCATAATTTTTTGAACTTAAATCATCACTTGACACTTATTTGACATTATGATAATTATTTTATTAAAGTAATTAGAAGCTTATTTTGGAAACCGTAAATCATTATGAAGGTAGCATACAGCAAGAAATCCCTGCCTCCAATATACCTGCATTTTGCACTTTGACAGTGTCAGCCATGCTGGCAGTGATTAAATTTCTTGCTAATCCATCCAAGGCCGTGAAAGTTGCATTAGACTCTAGGGTGTGCAACTAAAATTGCACTATTTGCACCATACATGTGAAGTGCAATATATGGAAAATATTTTCAGTGCAGTCGTAATCTGATTCACAGTCACTTATGTGACTGTTGGAGTTTGGGGGGTAGGGGGAGATGGGAAGTACATTTTAAAGTGGAGGAACTGAGGACAGGGTAGTAAAACCATCTTCTGAAATATCTTTGGTTTTGTCTTAGGCTACGTCTACACTACGAGGGATCGATTTCAGATACGCAAATTCGCGTAGCTGAATTCGACGTATCTGATCCGACTTACCCCGCTGTGAGGACGGCGGCAAATCGACTGCTGCGGCTCCCCCGTCAACGGCGCTTACTCCTACCTGGGCTGGTGGAGTACGCGCGTCGATTCGGGTATCGATTATCGCGTCCCGATGAGACGCGATAAATCGATCCCCGAGAGATCGATTTTCTACCGCCGATCCGGGCGGGTAGTGAAGACCAGCCCTTAGATGGTAAATTTATTCAGAGATGAAGAATTCTCCTGAGTTATTTCAATAGACTTCATTCTTCTCTGATGTGAAGCATGAAAATATACATTCAGGCTGTAAGGAGTTTGGCATTTGCCTCCATCGGCAGATGATGCTTTGAGAGAAGAATCTATGATGGAAGTCCAGGTCTGGGGTTCAGTGGGGAGTACGGAAGAATGGCTTAGCCAGTTGAAGAAACTGTCAGCCAAAATGTAAATAAATAGAGGATCCTGTCCACATCCACCAGCACACAGAGAGAAGAAAATCCAATTCATTTGTGTGTTCACTCTCAAACCCTCCCACAACACAGGAAACTGTGGGCTATGTGAAGCCTATAAATAGCTGCATGACTTTAGGTTCCTTCTCAGACATGGAGTAAAAAAATAAAATGCTCCCTCGGGAAAAACATGATCTTTTCTCCATGTTCAAGTTGTCAGTTTTGACAGGAATGCTACAAGCTAATTAAATTTTTGTTAATTTATTTTGTCTGATTTGGTGACTGCCTGTCACACAAATTGCTCACTAAGTCAGACTTTTCTTTCCTCTAGATTTTCCACTCTTCCCCCCACCTTCCCCTCTGCTATTAGGTCAATGGAGAGAAAGCGGACCTGTTTAACTCAAATAAACACAAAGAGCACTTAAGTTCAATCCACCCTCAATACTTCAGCTTCTTGTGTCTGCTTCAGAGAGAAGTGACTCATTCCAATTTATAAATCTCCCATGGGTGGACCATTGCTTTCTCTCTTCAAACAGCTATGATCCGGATGAAATATGAAAATGGAATTAAGGAATGGACAGTGGGTGAAGGACAGAATATATTTCATTCCAGATTTAAGGCTGTCCTTGGATTTTCGCTAAACTCAGAATGGACTTCCTCCATCCTTCCACATCTAGTTCAGCCTTCTTGTCCTCACCTAGAAAGCTCTGTCCCAGCATATAAATCTCTGTTCTCCTCACTGGCCCTCTTCGCCCTCCTAGTGAAGATCACCTCACCAACCCCTGAAGATATTTCTGTCACATACCTGTGGGAGCTTTCTCCCACTCTAACCCCTATTCCTGGAACTGCTTCCTCATCCTAGTGTGCCAAGACACCCAGCCTTTCTTCGTTTGTATCTCACCTAAAAATCCATGTCTTCCACAGAGACTGATGCTCTGTTTTAGTCTATCAAAGAGGGAAACAAGAGAACAAGAAAACCTTCTGTGACTCAGTATTCTTCTGGGACACCTAGTGTTTTCCCTCTCTATCTACACTGTAAGCTCCTTGGTGCTCCTTATCTTCTGTGACTTGTACACCGCTACACAGATTGACAATGCTTAAATAATATGGAATAATGACCTCTGAAGAATGCTGGAGAAACCATGTGGCAATTCTTAGCCAGTCAGACTCAAGAACAATTATCCCAGTTCACCATGTGCTACCAAAGTATGTCACCACCCTTTCCATTTCTCATCGTCATGAAATTTTGTGCATGTAAAACAAATCCAAAGAAAGCATTCTAAGGTCTGATTGTCCTGAGATAATCATTCAAGGAACCAGGTAAAAAGAAGGACCCCAAGGTATTCCTTCCCCCCGCCCCCTTTCTTTAAAGGGGTGTGAACTATGCAGGCATTTTGCAGTTCAAAACATCTTTAATAAGGATTGACAACGATGAACTATGGCTAGGTTCAAAGCTGGAGGCAATCAGAGGACAAGATGTAATGAACAATTAGCAGAATTGTTCAAAGGATCAGGAGGCAGAAAAACAAACCACACACACCAACCTAGCCTACAGGGGCTCTCTTGCTCAAGTATAGTCTATTTACATAAATATCCAACTTGGGGGATTCATTCATCCCAGCAGAGCTTTGTGTTGTGTCATCACGCTTAATGCGGTAATTTCTGCATTAAAGGAATTGCAGTTTTAAATTAAACTCTAATGCTCTTTGGCACTGAGATCCCAACGTACGTGACTTTACACTCATAAACCTCTGGCAGCTCCAACCCCTTTCTTGTCAAACGGGAATGCACCCACGGTACATTCTGCACTTTCCCTCAACTCGCACGGCATATCTGGGGGCATGAAATCCGACAGGCGTGCTTCACAGGCGGAGGCGGTATCACAGGTTTGTAGAATCACAGCAAGAGATGAATGGCTTCCATAACAAGTCAGCTCCTCACAACTCATAAGCGGAATCAGACGTGATGTTGTTAGAAATGGCCAAGTGCTCTGCACAGTTACCTGCTGATCTGGTCTCCTCATAGGTCTCGCATGAATTCCGTAACATTTAAATCAAGGCAGGTGTGAGGCAAGGGACTAGGGTTACAAAAGTCACTAGGCACCAAGCGCTGCAAATGCCAACTTGTGTGACAGAAACTTTGTGAGATTTCCCAGAGCTTCATGGCAACTTAGCCAATGGGAGCTAGGATCTTCATTCACTTAGTAGCTTTCATAAATCCTAATAGACCTATGTGCATCTTTAGGTGCCCAAAGAGCTTCCCCCATCCCTTTTAATTTCTTTATTTTATTTATCGTTATTATTACAGTAGCGCCCGAGGGCCAGCTGAAAAGAGAGCCCCATTGTGCTGGGTGCTGTACAAATATAAAGTAAGAGTCAGTCTCTGCCCAGCGTAGCTTACAGTCAAACAAACAAGATTGACAAAGTGTAGGGGAAAGGAATAGAACGTACAAGCTGAGGGAACAATGCGCTGCCAGCAAACATCATGTTAGTTCTGGGGGGGCGGGTTGTTTGTTTTATTTTATTTTATTTAAATCCTTTGGGAGAGGAGTAGCTAGATGGAAAGACAAGGGGTTGGGGGGGTGGGCTGGAGACCCTGAGAGGGGGTGGGAGGGATTGGAGGAAACAGCCAATCAGCATAGGGGAGACAGTGTTCAGCGCAAAAACTGCAGACAACGGTCTGATGACATCATCGGAGTCTGTCACTCCTGCCTTGTACTGATGACATCATCAGCGTCCCTCAGTCCCTAGTGGATGTGAAGCTCGACAGGACTCTGACTCCAGTGCTGACCTTTGACCCGGCTTTTGATTCTGGCTCTGACTCTAGGTTTGACTCCCGGCTCTGACTCCCGTTCGCCCAAGCCCCAGTCATGAGACTTCAATTGCTTTCTGTAGCTGCTGTGCTTCCTTCAGGCTCCGGCTGGTTCCTCCCTGCAATTTCTTCCCCAAAGCTCACATGGTGAGGAGAAGAGGGGCTGCTGCATGGGCTCTGGGGCCTCAATGAGAAAGGGGGGTCCCTTGTACAGTTCTGGGTCCTGGAGTGCTTAACGGAGGGGTGGCAGACATTTATTGCAGCCTAAAGTTTTCCTTGTTATTAGTATGTACATAGTCCTTGGGGTAAGAAACAAAATAACTCTCCTGCAGAGTGCGTGGCAATGGGAGCCAGGAACTCGTGCAGTGAAATCCTGCAGTGCTATTGACTTCAAGGTTGCAACCTGAGCTTGAATCCTTACTTTGCCAATGACTTGCTAAAGTCACTTACCAGCTCTACACTTCCGTTGCTCCACCTGTAAAATTGCCAACCTCACAAGGGCATGGGCCATGATTCAGGAAATCACTTAACATGAGTCCACCCCTCCTCAGAGCAACCCTGGAGCCCATGCTTCACTCTAAGCACACGGGTTTTCCCAGTGATTACAATGTCATGGTCATTCTGAAGGCCGACGAGTGAGTTTTAGTATCTGACTATGAAGGGAAGCTATGTATCTCCGGTAGCTGAGGAAAGGAGACGGTTGTATTTTCTCTTTCCAGTGGGAACTTTAACATGGTTTGATGTAACGCTTTTGGCCATGGGGCAGTGTCATTAGCACTGTCCATGGAGGAAGAGATGCAGACTATAGAGGAAAGGAGGAAAGCATTCAGCTATCTGAATCCTTGCATGGTATTCTCTCAGTGAGTGGGATACACCTGAGTTTTTGAAGCTGTAAAGCAACATGAACCTTCTGGTTTAGAAACTCCAAGGAGATGACTAAGGCCTTAGAAAGATGCCTTGAATAAGCATTTAATAGTATATATATACATATGTATGGATCATAGAATCATAGAATACTAGGGTTGGAAGAGATTTCATCTAGTCCAATCCCCTGCTCAAAGCAGGACCAACACCAACTAAATTATCCCAGCCAGGGCTTTGTCAAGCTGGGCCTTAAAAACCTCTCAGGATTGAGATGCCACCACCTTCCTAGGGAACCCATTCCGGTGCTTCACCACCCTCCTAGTGAAATAGTGTTTCCTAATATCCAACCTAGACCTCCCCCACTGCAACTTGAGACCATTGCTCCTTGTTCTGTCATCTGCCAGCACTGAGAACAGCCGAGCTCCATCCTCTTTGGAACCCCCCTTCAGGTAGTTGAAGGCTGCTATCAAATCCCCCATCATTCTTCTCTTCTGCAGACTAAATAACCCCAGATCCCTCAGCCTCTCCTCGTAAGTCATGTGCCACAGCTCCCTAATAATTTTCATTGCCCTCCGCTGGACTTTCTCCAATTTGTCCACATTCCTTCTGTAGTGGGGGGGCCCAAAACTGGACGCAATACTCCAGGTGTGGCCTCACCAGTGCCGAATAGAGGGGAATAATCACTTCCCTCGATCTGCTGGCAATGCTCCTACCAATTCAGCCCAATATACCGTTAGCCTTCTTGGCAACAAGGTCACACTGCTGACTCATATCCAGCTTCTCGTACTCTGTAATCCCCAGGTCCTTTTCTGCAGAACTGCTGCTTAGCCAGTCAGTCCCCACCCTGTAGAGGATACACATACACAATAATCACAGTATCCTTAAACACTCCTCTGCATGAGACAAGCTACTTGGGTCACTAAGCCAGCAATCAAAAGTTCAGTAAGAAGTGAGAGAGACTTGCTGTATATTAATAAGTGCCATTTTAGATCGCATACCTGCAAATGTCTGTCTGTCTCTATTTTTCCAAAGCGATTGTCATTGTAACATGTGGGTGCTGCACATCAGTGAAGGATAAGCAGCAAGTGTGGTTTAAATGCCAGTAGTCCCACAGATTACCTTCTTTCACAGTGTCCGTGTCTGTCCCCTTCTTTCTTGGTTTTGTCTCATCTGCTTTGTCCTTTCCAACCTCCCCAATTTACCCACATGAGTAGTAAAGTCCCATGAGTAGTGCCATTGATTTCCGTGGAGTATTCAAGGGAGTAAGGCATACTCTATGGGATCAAAGGTCTGCAGGGTTTGAGACCCTTTTATTTTGGAGCTCAGTGATTCTTCACCTAGCCTGGCAGGGTATTGTGCCGTTAATGCAGGCGATCAGATTTTAGCTCACAAGTTCTCTGACTAGCAGGGTTTTGGAGGGGCGCTCAGGACGCAGCACATTCAGCCAGTGTTGGAAGAGAGCTCCCCATGGCTCACTTATGGATCTGCATCCAGATCTCCTTGGACTGGGCCTTCTTTTGACCTGGAGGGTGATGGGTGAGCAAACAAAGCCTTCAGCCTGTATAGAGTAATCCCTCTTTGAGGACGGAGGGGCGGGGGGGGGGGGGAGAAGGACTGTGCTGAATCTTTGATTCTATATCCCAAACTGACTGTGGCTTTCTCCTGTTGGCAGCTATTATCTGGCACCTATTATACAATAACAGTGATGCTTAAAGACCACAAAGCCTCGGAGTGTTTCTCTTGTGGGATGAAGTCCAGGATATTTTCAATGGAGGGACTATAATATTCCCCCCTCCCCCGATACTGTACATATCTAAACAGAGTTTAAGATGTAGGTATTGACCTGCAGAGCCCCGAGTAGCCTGGGACATGTCTATTGGAAAGATCACATCCTTCCCCATGCCTTGAGGCCAGTTGCAATCAGCATGGATGCTCAAAATGGAGGTCCCTCCTCAGTTTAAGAGGGAGGAGCGTTCTCTTAAAGGGACCCTCAACTTCAGATCTCTTCCTTCCACATCAGTCTGAAATAGTCTGTATCTGTTAACCTTCAGGACACTGAATGGCCCATCTTTTGAGCCAGGTTTTCGGTTGAGGTAGTGGGGAAAAAAGAGCTGGTATTGGTGGGCAGGTGGCACAGATCCTTTGAATTTGAAATCCGGGTTGATTATTATCTTATTTCCTAGTGTGGCAGAAAGTTACTGGTTTTCCCATTTATGCCCTTGTTCTTTTCACCTCCTCAAAGGTGCCTAAAAGCCCAGGATATGGGGCTTTTTTTATATGAGTGAAATAATGCTCCATTTCATAGTCACATACAGGAATGGATCTTGGTTCACGAGCAGCCACCTTTCCTGAGAGCTACTTTCATCTGAAGATGGCGGCTCTGGGTAACATTGGAACCAGCTTCACAAAAAGGATTTCAGAGGCTCAGACAAGTCAAAAGAAAAAAATGTGGTGGGCAAACAGAGAAATCATCTACAGGATGTGGCCCAGCTGTTTATCTTGCAATGTGCCTAGCTCACAAATCAGCCAGGCAGCGTAGAGCCTGGCACGGCGCATTTCCCCCCAAACAGCTCTGCCAAGCCACCTCTATCCTGACTTGCTGTTTCATTCCTCTGCCCTTCCAGAGCATGGACTGACAAGTGAGCCAAGCAATGTGTCAATTTATTACCAATCATGCCCCTCGCTCCTCATGCCTACTTGTCTTGCTCTGACGTGACATTCAAGATTTCAGCCTTAGGAGGAATTATTTTTTTAAAAACACATTTTGGAGAAAATAAAATGGAGACCCATCGAGCTGTGATGTGTAGGGCCAATGTGCTCCCTGTGACATCAATGGCATCATTCCTATCGGCCTCGTTGGGAGCGAGATCACATTTGTTTGGCCAGCTTGTCTTTCACATCTTTGAAACCTGTGTTCTAGTTCTGGCAGGTGAACTGGGTTTGATAGGTTTGCAACCTAATTCCCGTTTGTCTGCCATGCTAAAAGCAGTTACAGCTGTGTATTCCCAGCAGCCTCTGTTCTGGAGGAACAGGATTGGAATTAGCAGGGAGGTGATGCAGGTGAGGAGGCAACTGCTACGGTAGGGCTGTTGGGTGCAGGCAGGAGTGGAATTGCAGGTGCATATTTGGATATATATGCAGTAAGATCTTGCAATCGTATGTGGACACATAACTCCTAACAACCCAGTTGCTCTTGATTTCTCACTACTTCGCATGTCTCGCATGACATTCATTCCCAGATTATTTTAGCTGAAACCATTTTTCCTGTCCTTCTGACACTGAAACAAAAATAGCTTTGTGTTTTCACATTACGCTTCTGAACCTCTACGTCCATGATTTGTTTTAGCACCTTCAGATATGCAGGAAATAATATTATGTAAAGCAAACCAAAGGTTCTCTCCTTTTCTAGAGAAGCAGGCTTTGTAATATGCACTGACTCCTCCTTTATGCTGAGCTCTAGCTAAGCAGGGCCAGTCAGGGTATGTCTACACTGCAATTAGGCACTCGCGGCTGGCCCGTGCCAGATGATTCGGGCGCATGGGGCTTGGGCTGAGGGGCTGTTTAATTACAGTGTAGATGTCCAGGCTCATGCTGGCACCGGGGCTCTAGGACCCTACAAAGTGGGAGTATCTCAGAGCTTGGGCTGCAGCTCATGATGGAACTTCTACACCACAATTAAACAGGCCCGCAGCCCAAGTCCCGGGAGCCCAGGTCAGCTGGCATGGGCCAGCCACGGGTACCTAATTGCAGCGTAGACATACCCTCGGTGGCTGGGAAATCTCTAATCAATACCTGGGTGCTGCAAGGATTCCATAGGTGGCATGAGTCAGTGCTGGAGTTAAGCGGAGGGTGTTCGGGGGCATTCTACTGAAGAAAAATGCTCTCTTTCAGACGAGACATGAAAATGAGGGTCCTGACTATCGTGTTCAGCAAGGTTTAACGGCACTTTTCAGGGATGTTAGTCACCGAGTTCAGATCAAATAGTAACTCAGCAAACTGCATTCACTACAATTCACTTGAATTGGGTATCCTGCTTTTCTTCCTGTCCTAAATGGCAGTTGCAGTGTTGCTGTGAGGCGTTCAATGGCTGCAACATTCCACCCCAGCTGTGGCTGCATTTCATTGGTGGGCAAAATTCTCTCTCTCTCTCTCTTTGTAAGCTGCATATTTTATAAAAGCTTGTTGCATTAGAAAATACACAGGTAAATGGGTGATTGGACAGCCTAGGATGTGAGGGAGGGTGCATTTACAAAATGAGTCACTCCGAGATTTCAGAACCTGTAGCCCAGATCAAGGTTCTTCAGGAATTCATTGAGATACATCAAGTTCTGAAAGGACTTTCTAAGCACCTTGATCATCGCGTGTCTTATATGCTTCCCTGGAGCTCTCACCATATTGGTGAAATTTATTTCCTTCCGGACTACACAAAAACTCGTGTGTGGTTTTATCTGAAAAGTGACTATCAGAATATTGTCTTAATGAGCTGATCTGCTCCCTATGTTCAGTCAATTCTGGCTAGTTGATGCAAGTAATTTTTTTACTCCTCTTAGCAATGAAGGGCCAACGAAGCTATGGAATAACTAGTCGCTGAAGGCCTGAGCTGTCACATGGGTGTGACAGGTTGGCCAAATAACCCACCATCAAGTTCTCTGTATCTGATTCCGCGTTATATCGAACTTGCTTTGATCCACCGGAGTGCGCAGCTCCCCCCTCCCCTCCCTCCGGAGCACTGCTTTACCGCGTTCTATCCGAATTTGTGTTATATCAGGTTGCGTTATATAGGGGTAGCGGTGTACTTGTGGCACCTGCGTGCTATTTCACCAAACACCGTCGCAGGAAACACGCTGGTAAACATGCTAACACAACATAAAGTGTCGTGTATGAATGAGTGGGAAATCATATAGAGTAGCAGTAAAGCTACGCAGGTAGGTAATATGTAGGGGCTCTTGTTTCCGTGTGCTGTGTTGTAGTGAGCCATGTTCCTCATGTTTCCCAAAGTTTGTGCACTGACCTGTCCCCTTCTCTGATCAGCTGCCACAAAACCTTTGGACTCCAGCATCCAGTTCTCACAGGGACCACGATGACTGGACAAAAAGAGCCCTCAACCGTGCTTGCATCTGTTTCCATCACTTCACACTGACTCAGCCGACATTCTAGGCCTCGGAGCGCGAAACAGAGTGACAATCCTGGAAGATTTGTGTTGATTGTGCAGTTGGCAAAGGAGGAGTGGGTGCCGCAGTGAGAGGCTGTGCGTGATTGGGGTTATTGTGTGTGCTGGTTGTGTTGAGGTGTGGTTTTGAAGAACTGATGCCTGGTCTACACTGGGGAGAGGTGGGGGGTCGATCTAAGTTATGCAACTTCAGCTACGGGAATAACGTAGCTGAAGTCGGTGTACTTAGATCGATGGTGTTTTCACTGCAGTGAGTCGACTGCTGCCGCTCCCCCGTCGCCTCTGCCTGCGCCTCTGGTGCAGGTGAAGCACAGGAGTCAACGGGAGAGCGCTCGGGGGTTGATTTATCACGTCTAGACGTGATAAATCGACCCCTCCACTGGATCGATCGCTGCCCGCGGATCCGGCGGATAGTGTAGACATACCCAAAGTCAGTTAGGACAAGTAATCCACCCTCTGCAGTCTCCCACATACAACCAATGAAATTGGTGCATACAAATTAGCTGTAGAGCAATGGTGGTGATTGGTTGAGTTACGTCTGATATCAGAATGGTCTGGACTCTTGGCATGGCATACAGACATGCCTTCTTCCTATAGCCATAAACCACATGTGTGTAATTTGAAAAGTCAAAATGGCTGAGAAATTGGATGGTTATGGACCAGGAAACCTGGTGGTGATTTGATCTGGTGATAGTCTTAACAAAAAGAGATCTAAACTATGCTTGAAGCTGTTTCCATCACTTCACGCTGACTCAATAGACATTCTGGGCTTCAGAGTGACACACAGAGTGTCAGTCCTGGATTCTTATTATACAGATGAGCTGGGTCTCTCTTCTGCCTCACACCAACAGCATTTTCAGCCAAATTCTAATGGTAAGTAGGGTAGTTCCAAAAAATGGACAGTGGAAGGAATTTACAACAACAACAACAAAAGTCAAAATGTTTCCTTATGATTTTTCATCAACATTTGAAATTTTGGCCAAAAACATTGTTGACATTTCAAAACATGAAACATTTCAAGTTGCTCTAATTGCAACATCTTTGTGACATCGCAGGGAGAAGGAACCCAATCTGAATTGCTGGTCTCCGTTGAGGCCTTACTCCTGCAGACAAGTTAACTTTCAGCCAATTAAGTCAATGGGATGACTTAAACCTTGTCTAGAGTAGAAAGGGTTTGTTGGTCTAGTTTACATCAACCCTCCAAACAAAATAAGCTATACTGGAAAGAGCAGGTTTTTTGCTGGGGTAACTATATCTATACCAGGGTGCTGCTGATATAAAAATGTACTTAAAAAAATCACGCTCCTAAGTGACATTATTGCAATGCCAGTTGTGAAGGGTTAGAGCAGCCACTAGGGCTCCTAGAGCACAGAAGTTAAAGTCGGTGTAAACAGGAAATAAAGAGAGCCTTGTTTTCACTGCAACCATGGTGTGCAGGCTCTCAGTTATCTCTACAAATACTATGCCAGCAAAAGGTTTATAGACCTGTCCTTAGGTGCTTTGGGTTAAGCATGTGCATAAGTGTTTGCATATCTGGACCTGAGTTTGCAGCACAAGCAGTTGAGAAGACATCATCTTTTGACTTGGGCAAATGTTGATATGAATTCATTGTGGAAGGACACAGTTGAAGTCCCTCATTATTTTTAGAGACTCACTTCTCAGAATATAACCACACTTTAAGCCAGCAAAATTCCTGAAGGTGTGAAGTAATGGGCCCTGATTCACTAGTGCTTTTCTCCAGGTTTACACTGGTGTAAGTCTGTTGAAATCAATTGGTTTCCACTTTACTTTCAATATATGCACATGATGCCCGTGTATGGGAATAGATCCCTTTAGCATATACACTCATGCTAGTATACAGGCGGCAATACCTAGACAGAACATATGAGATAAGGAAGGTGTGGCAACCACATCTCTGCTTTGTTTGCGTTTGTTAATACCTAAAAGTTACTTAACATAGCTTTGTGTGTATGTGGGTGTTTGTGTGTGACTCTGTATTACTTGTGTTCTAGAGAACTAGGTAGAAAACAAAAGTTGCACACGATCTTTAACGAAACTCAGGGCTTTCCTGAAACAGCCCCAATGGTCTAGTTACACGTTACATCATTTGTCATTGGACACATTGAGAGTATGTCACGGGAAAAACCTTAAAAGCTGAGATGTAAGTGGTGTGGAGACAACCCCAGCCTCAGAAGGATAAAGAAGACTGTATCATTTGTAAATGTTTTCATGTATAATATTTACATTTGGATTTTTTTTTTAAAGCAACTTTTAACATCTGCCCAGATGTCAACTCAAGGGTTTGCTAGAATGACATTTTATGACCAAAGGGGAGCATTTCAGCTGCTCCACACACACCCTCCCCGCCGGATTAATTGAGCTGCATGTTGGTTCCATCACTCTTTACTCTTGGCCATATGGTTGTATGTCATTAACCCTGGAGACTAACAACCTCAGAAAGTGGAACCATATGTTCTTACCAAAGATAAATAATAAATATATTGCATATATTTTTGCAAAGAAAATTGGCACAAATATACTTTGCGCACGCGCACACACACACACACATATCCTGATTCAAAACTTAGTAATAGCGGTGACATCAGGCAAAGCAGATCTCTCTTCTCATGGTGGGCTTGCTGGGTCTGTGTGTCATCATGGACTCCTGCACTAAAACACTAGGAAAGGGTAGCGAAGGTGTTTTTTCCATTGGTACATTGAACTAATGCCTAAATCTGCAGGGAAAGTCCTCTGTCTGTCATCGCAGGGTCATTTTGTGCATGTCCCAAGATACTTGACACCAGCTGGAATCACCACTGCTTTCTGTAGATATAGGAGGTTCATGATGATCCCATTGAACAGATCGACCTTTTTTAAGCTAATTTTTCAGAACATTTTATTTCTTGCCAGTTTCATGGGCCAACAGACAGTCCGTGACTTATATTTTTTCTCTCTGATAGTCTTACCTGACTCTCATTGACCAGGGTAGCACATCGCGTTAGGCCAAGTGAGAAGCATGGTTGTCAACAGATGGCATAGTAATCTAAAGGTTACAGCAGGAGATTGAGAGTCAGGAGTTTGTTCCTGGTTTTTCCACTGGCTCTATGTGACATTCAACAAACCAAACCCCCACTCTGTGCCTCAGTGTAAACCCTCTCTAGAATGGGGGCGGGGGGCTTTAACACATACTTGCCTCATGGCATGTTGTGAAGGCATGATTAATTCCTGCTTTGTAGGAGGACAGGCACAACACAAGTGCAAAGTAAAATTATTTTATTTGGTGGTAGGAACCGAGATTCTCATTTTGAGACAAGCCCGGTGCTACTGCATGTCTTTTATAAAGCTGTTGTTTCTTGCTTGGAATAAAAAATGTGACTAAATATATCTGCCAAGTGTTTGTTTTTATAATAAAATGCCCATTTGTTTTATTTAAAATTAAAACAAACTAACTTTAAAGAATTAGTTGGACTTCACATAGAGAGATATAGTCTAGAAAAGAACCAGGGCCAAATTTTATACCCTATCAACTTTTATGTCTTCTCTTGGACCTCATTACAGATGTGTTACTATATTTGTCTACAAGAAGGGGAAACATTGTATTAGAAAAGGTTGCTTCCATTCCACATCCAAGAGAAGGCAAGGTCTGGAGTCCTATATTTAGAGCAGGTCGGGAGGGGGGCATGATAAGCAGATGCCTGAATAAAGGCCATTTTGTCTAACCCAAGATGTCTCGCATTCCACAGACCTTGTGCCCAGTAGCACCCGGGGAAGACACTGCAGCAGTCAGGCTTCCAAATCTTATTTCTCGTTTGTTTTTACATGAGCCGGATTTCAAGCGTGGCCCTGAACAACACGAAGTAGCGGTGAGCACTTATGACCCTGTTTGTTTGGCTAAATAGCCTATTGGTTAAAAAAAATAACACGAGTCTGCCAGTGGTGAAATGCAGAGCAAGAAACCTATAAAAGGACGCTGCCTATGTAGGTCCCAGAATGTACCTTTCCTAGTAGCTCTGTCCTACACAGTGTCCCAGGTTGCTCCTTTGCATGGGTAGAGCCTCATTATTCGAGACTTTTCTGACTGACATCCTCCCCCCACTTCAGAACTCCCCCACACAAACACAGGGGGTTTCCCACTTCTCAACAATGGATTAATAGCAAAGAGCTGTAGTGAGATCTCATACAATTTCATTAGGATAGGCTACAGTGTATTGATTAATTTAATACGAAACGTCATCAGAAACAAATGCACTAGAAATTAAATGGCGTGGTACAGCCCTGCTAATGCACATGAAGGTTACCTTCATTATCCACTGCTGTATCTGTCCTGAGCTCCCTAAACAAAGTTGTTCCAATGCACCTTTCTTCCAACCCTGCTATTCCTGCCTTGGGCCTCTCACAGCTCTGCCGGTGCCCTTCACTGCTGACCTCCAGCATTACGTGCCCCGTCTTCTATTCCAGTCTGGGGTTCCCTTTACAATGCACCTCACGCCTGGCCTGCAGCATTCCCTGCTAATCCAGTCCTGTCAGGCTTGGAATAGCAGAGATGACAGAACAAGGAGTGCATGGGCAAAGCTCTGAGATTCAGGGGCCAGGCCCTGCTAGTTAAATCTATATGGGATGGGGTCACTATTGGAACCTTCATTTAATTGAAATTGTACTTTTCACATTGGCCAGCAGATTTGCTCTGGAAATTGATAGACACTCAAGACTTTGTCTGAGCCCGACCCAATTTCAAGGAAAGTAGGGGAAATGGCTTCCCTTTTTGTGCCCCAGAAGTTCATACATAGTCCCAGCATGTCTTCCTCTTGGCATGTCTTCCATTTACTCTGTCTGGACTATGAGTACGATGCCTTTAGGGACAAAGCCTGAAATGTTAATCTCTCCTCCAACTACTCTGTGGGAATCCAAGCCACTTTTCTTCTCTTGGTGTTTAACATTATGGGCTAGTCAGAGCTGTCCTCTGCCACTGCGAACGTGCCTGTTTCTTTATCCTCACACATTTCACACAGCCGTGCTTTCCTCTAGAGCCTTGGTTACTTGTGTGCGTGCTTTCCCCCTTTGTAGAACTGCCCCATCTGTAAAGCAGTGGGGGAGCCCGGCTTGTCAAGTTTCTCTAAGCATTCTGGGATATCCTCTGTTGATTTGCTGGGCTGCGAGCTGCTTCTCAGAGCAGAGTTTAATTGGATCATATTTAACATGCATTCTTCACACGTGATCTTATTACAGCTCCAATGCTCTTGTTTTGGTTTATGCGGCCTGACCTTAGGCATCGCTTGCCATCCTCTGCCATGGTCAAGACCTCCCAGCTTGCTGCCTGGTGGCCCCCAAAGGAAGGTGTGAAGATTAACAGCCTAGAGGATGTATTTAATGAATAGCAACAAGGGATTAGTGACACAGTGTCACCTTTCATGGCCCTCTCTAACCAGGCAAGCTGACACCCGTTTATTTTTGTTTGCACTGTTGAGTAAACTCTGGAAACTAACTGGATTTACAGGCTACACTCCCCCAGCTCAGAGCCCCCTTCTGTCCAGTGGGCTTTGCTTGGTCTGATAATAAAACTTTTCCCCCCATGGGGACGTCAGGCCTAAAGTTTTCATGGTACTCTCGTCCCCTCTCAAAAGCAATCTTTTAAACCTTAGGAAGATTTGATTGACAGCTTGGATTTGCAACACCCAAAGTCTATCAAACACTGACTGTATTGTCCCCGCCTGCCCACCCTGGGACATGGCTACGGTGCACCTGAAAGCCTTGTTAACAGAACATTTTAGCTGCTCACACCATGTAGGACTGCGCAGCCAATATGTGGTGACATTATTCTGCAAAATACATTGGATAACAATGTCATGACACATCAGCTTTAACCTGCATCCCCAGGCTATAAGAATGTCAGGCCATTTCAAATTCTCAAAGGCAAGGGACTTTTTCTTCATGCCACAATAGCCCCTGTGCTGGGATGCAGCCACTAAACAAAGAAGCCATTTCATCATGGAAATTAGAACCAGAGCCAGCCTAGTCATTTAGGAGCTATATCCTCCTTCCATCAAAGTCAGTGACAGAACTCCCGTGGCTTTTGGATTAGGCCCTTTGGGATCAAGCTTGAAAGATGCTGAGAACTAACGGGAGACTATGAATAAAGTTGAAGTCAATGGGACTATGCGTGTGCTAACCATTAAGCATGCGCTTAAATGCTTTGCTGGACTGAGGCCGAAGAGAGCCCAGCACTTTGCAGGCTCAAGCCCATAGTCAATTTAGAATCCAGTGCCTGATTGTTCCTTAGCATAAATTCTGAAAGCCTTATCCAGTACAGTTTTAAATGCCTCGGCAATTGGGCTTCTAGCCATTCCGTTGAGAGGTTATTCTGCAGGGTAAGAAATCTCGCGACCCAAAATGTTTTCCTGATGGTGGCCTCCAGTTCTCCTTTTCTTAATTTCATCTCATTCCTGCAAACATGTCTCTCCCCCTCCATTCCTCCTAAACAAACCTTCTTCTTCGGAGTCTGCACCCTTCAAAGAGTGGCAGACTCTTATCTTGCTACTTCTCCACCTTAATCACAACCCTCCCTCCTAGCTGCAGGGTGAGGAAAGAAGCACCAAGAATGAAAGGACAAAGGCCAACCTGGCAGGAAAGTCCAGCTTGGGGGATGGTAGGCTGAAGGGAAAACCTGGTATGGGTAAACAGAGGTTGAACATAAAGATTGTGCATGGGAATCTACAAAAGAGGCAATGTCCATAGCTGGCAGTATCTTTTTTGTTTCCTTAGAAACCTAAGAAGAGATATATTGGAAGCATCACGTCCAGTGGAGAAGCAGCTGGGAAACTCGGAGGTCTTATCTGCTCCAAGCGCCTTACAATGACAAATTGCAACTGTGTCTGAAATGCTATGCAGAGATGAGTGATGTGTCTCCAAATGTGAAGCATTTTGAGTGTCTTTTCTCTCTCTCTCTCCCTCTCTGTCTAGGGAGCAAGGAATATCCCATGAGTCTACCTTATTTCATGCAAGGTCAGGGTCTGATAGTGCTTCATGCCTGGGGAAAAAAATGAAAAAGCTCACTCAGCAGCAGTGGAAAATATAATTGTTGGCTCCATGCAAAAATGGTCACTTTGGTGGGGTTTTTTTAAATTGTTCTCTAGAGACTGGTTAATTTATGTTACCATTGTGTCCATTTCAGAAAAGCCAGGACATGGGGGGGGCGCTTTTTGGTGGTGGTTGTTGTTGTTGCTTTTAACATTTCTGCATTCTTTGCAACATAGTGGGTTTTTTAGCATCGATGCATGAAAAATTATATCAAAGGGGTTGTTTTCAAAGTTACTCGTTCTCTGTTTTTTTTTCAGAGTAAATACTATACAGCATAGATGGTAAGATTTAAATCCTGGGCTTATAAGAGAAGATGAATTTGATTGGTTCCATGTAATCTGATTTGATTGCAAAACAACAACCTGATTAGCACTTTCCATTCAAGAGAGTCTTAGAAGTGAAAAATCAGGAGTGGCTGTGAATCAGGATTGCGGTGCATCCTCAGGACTGCGTGCATTCTGGGCAGGAATGATGGGCTCAGGACCAAGGTGCATCAGCGGAGCAGACCTAAAACTGGAACAACCAGGGGGGCTGCAGATCAGGAATGAGGTTTATCAGCAGAGCTGCGTGGGATGCCTAGAACTGGAATAGCAGAGGGTGCTACATATCATGTCTAATAGGGACTGGCAGAGCAAGGGAAAGAGATAAAAACTGACACAGGAACGGCTTTCAGTATGTCTGGAACAAGCTAATTCTATTAGACCTTTTCTTTTATTACTAATTAACCCCCCCCCCCACATAACACACTTTTTAAAAAAAAATAAAAAGACCACACTCCCAGAATGGTCCAGATGAGTGTTAGCGAGCCTGCACTCCATGCCAGTGGCATAAGGGGCAAGAAGCCATTGCCAATCCCATCAGAACCAATTCTCGCTGTGGAGGAAAGAAATGAGAATCAATCCAGATGACCCATCCCAATTGCTCCCGGTGAACACAGGGTCTGAAAAGAAACCCCGCAAGAGTCTTTTCCCCAAAGTCCTCTAGAGGAACGCACGCAACACACAAGAGCCATCTTTAGAAAAGCACCAATCAGCATTGCACAGGGTCAGCAGCCAGGTTCCTGGCAGTTGGCACTGCTGTTTTTCAGTGCCTCCGATGTTGTCTGTGAGTTTGCGTGGCTGGATTCCTGAGGCTTAGCACCTCGATTCCTGAAATGAGCCCCAGTCCTAATTCCCGATTTTAGGAAAACAACATTCCTCCCGTCGAATGAAAACACTCGTACACAGTTCATAAACCATCTTCCTGGGGGGGAGGATTGCAAGCTCATGGCAGCCTAGCATAGACGTATATTGTTTGTGGCCCTCTGACGTTGCCCGCGGTGGGAGCCAGCTGCTGTTTGGTTAAGTGCTCTGTTTAAATATTCAAATCCCCTTCTGGATAGAGCTGTGATCAATACACTATGTGAATGCTAATAAAAACGCTGCCAAGAAGCTGCTGGGCCAGATCTATAGAGTCCTCTACATCCGCAACTGACCTGACTCAAAACTCGGGTTCCGAACACCCTTGAACATCGCAGAGGTTCTGATTCAGAGCCAGACCCTAACTTTCTGGCTGGCCCCATCTCTATAAGGGGTCAGATATAAACAGCCCCAGACCTTGCAAAAAAATGGGTCTGGATTCAGATGCTTTGAAGCTTGAACTAATCTCTACTTTCCATTGATTTTTGCCCAGTGACAATAAGAAGTTAATACATGTTTTCCCTACAAAGCAATAGATCCTGTATGTGATGGATTCCTTCACTTCCCTCTCCTTTATTCCACATTCTCTCATGCATCCAGTTGTCCCTTCCGTCTCTTTGTCAGACATAGATTGCAGCACCCTTCCGAGTCTGGTTAATGCTGTCATTGTAACAGCTAGAAGGTGTCACCTAAGGTCAAGGTGAGGAGCTCTCTTCTCTCTTTGCCCAGGTTTGAGCACATCAGCCTTGACGAGTAATGGAGCCTGTTCAGGATCGCAGATTTCTTTTGTGTGGCAGCACAAGTAATGTACCGCTGGGCTAGTCCCAAGCACGACTTTCTGAGCACAATCCAGGCTTGATATGCAAGGGGGAAATGTCTTGTAGGCAGAGCCTCTTAGCCCTTGTGTTGCTATTCGATTTTCACTTACCCCTTTGGTGTGGAACTTGGCAATCCTGTCCCTGCTCCTACTGAAGTCAATGGCAAAAAAAAGCTATTCATTTTAGTGGTGTGAGCTCAGGTTTTATCTCCTCAAAATATTTTCTCCTAACTTGGATCTGTTTGTTCCTATTAAAATGTGCAGGATGGCAACTGCAGCTCAGTGCCTACGTTACGCACTGGTGAGAGAGAGAGAATTACAATTCCTCCTCTGTGCCCAGAGCAGAGAGTGAGTCTGTTACAGTTTCCAGCTACAAAGTCAGGCTATTTAGCTCAAGCTGCAGAGACTCATGCTGTCATCTCTGGAGGTCTCCAATCTCCAATATGTTGGCCATGATGGTTGCCATCACACCAGCCTCTCTCACACTGTCCCTGCCTGTCTGGTTTCATCCTGACCTGGAGGGGGATGACCCCCTGGGAAACAGAAGAGTCTGGCCTTCCATGGCCTGTCTAATCTTCGACCTCTCTGCTGATGTCCAGAAAAGATATCAGTAGAGAAAAGTTCAGTTTGGCAAGAACTGAAGGCCGAAGGAGCCACCGACTTGATCCTGGCTCCAAACCACCCATCATCCCACTCCCAAGAAAGGCTTCCTCTTTGCTGACGCTTTAGGAACAGAAAAAAACAAGACGGAACAAATATTGTTGGCCACAGATCCTCCTCCGTAGGAAGCTGCATTCCTGTCATAGTTGGTATCACTTTGTTCTGCTCCTGTAATCTCAAAGTTTTTGCTTCAGTTAGGGAATCGCATCAATGTAATGGCCGGGGGGGGAATGAAGATGCTTTATTTATATATATATAGGATTCCCATTTACAGCTATGTAATTCTACTGATTTTAATGGCGTTGCTCCTGATGTACACTGGAGAGGAAAATCAGGCACATACATTATATTCACTCACCATAAATCCTCTCTTTCATTTAGGGCACGATCCAAAGTGAAGGTCTTTCCATTGAAATCAGTGGACTTTGCATCAGGGCCCTGATGCTTGATGGTGCCCCTCTAAAATAATTTAACCATAGAGGCATTGGGCCAGGTAATTAGCTCCTGTAAATGCAAGAGAGCCATGCTGATTTACACCAGCTGAGGATCCAGCCCCTGGGTCTGAGCTCCAGCGGCTAGCCTACATCTCAGCTGGAGCCACCACATCCACACTGCTATTTTTAGCATGCTAGCCCCAGCCCTGCTAACACGAGTCTGTCCACTGACAATAGGAGGCACGCTTCCAGCTGCAGTGTAGACATACACCTAGAGTTTCTGGTGAATACGTGCAACAATAAAGTGAAATCTGATGTGATGGCAGACGGGGCACCGGCAGAGGGATTCTAGGAGAGGAATGACATGAGCTAATTGATGAGCAAGAGGGGTGATTTTAGCAGCTGCATTTTGTATGGATTAAAGGGGGTCTGATAAGGCTAAGCAAAACAATCATAATCCCAGTGCATGAGGTTTTGCAGCAGTATTGCATGTGTCACAGCTGTGATACTATTGTTACATCTCAGCGGTGGTCTTTCACATGACCAATTGTTCTTTCTCCACCGGTCAGCTTGGATACAATAAAATCCAAAGGAAACACACGGACTGTTTGCGTGGGACGAGATTTCAAAACCTTACTATGAAATAAAATAAAATTGGGGAACGTAACAAAACTTTAAAGCTTTAGTCTTTAATTCTGGCACTTGAATTAGACAACCCCTACATTGCCAGAACCACTGTTCATCCACTTTACATCAGGCTGCTTTTCCCATTGGTTTTTCAAACCAGAGCAGCCAAAACTTAGCCATAGGCGGAGACTTGGGAAGGTGGTCTGTATCCTGGCAACGATATTTCCCCAGTGAGGGCTGGGTACCCCCAACAGGTGCCGATCATGATGTTAGTCTCCTATGTCAGGAGATGTCGTGTATCTTCTGAAGTCTACTTTGATCAAATTTCACCTTAACTGTTGTGGGCTCTTCATGACACAGAACCAATTGCTGCCTTTAAGCAAGGTCTCATGGCTGTTATAGAAGTCTGAGATCTCAGGGAAGATCCTGGTTCTGAATTCAGACTGAGCCACTTACAATGGGGCAGATTCTGAGGTTCTTACGCATGCAAGCAGTTTCATTGACTTCCCTTGTGCTGCCGAGTAACCCTGCTCCCCAGTTGTGTAAGAGATTTACAAGCTCTGCAGTAAAGTGCATCAGCTTAACTCAGCTAGGAGCATGTGAACAGAAAGAGACACCTCAGTGGAAACAAGATGAGTCAAAGCTGTGCTTCCCAGGGTAAATAAATGGGGTGTGAGTTAGGGGGTGTTAGACATAGGGAAAGAAATTGTATCATAGCAGCTTGTTCCCTGTAAGCCTGCTCTCCCCAGTACCAAACTGATACTTTGTTGTACTGTGAGTTACAAACAGTCAGGAAGAGCACAAACTGCTTCACAATATGGGACTGGTAAACGACCTCTTTATCAGGCTGCCATGTGCTGGCGCTGACGCCTAGACAGACAAGGGAAATCACACGTATCTGCACTGACCTCAGCACAACCAGAACATTGGATCTGCATCTGCTCCTAAGCCCGGGACCCGAGGGTCAGGAATGAAGAACACAAGAGAGGATAACATGAGTCATCAAAGGTATATTATAACTCCATTGTCCAGTTCAGATCACATCAGCTGCTACGGGCACCAGCCTTTCCAGGTTTCTCCCAATGCATTATTATTTTTACCCACAAAACCTTTCCACATTCTCTCCCTCCCTGCCTGGGTTAGCTTTCAGGAGTGCAGAAGCGGGTATCTCTGTATGATCCAGCCCTTGTGTCATATTAAACTGTCTCTGAGTTCTTACAGCAATTGAACTGAATAAATGCCAGGTCGCAGAGATAACGAATCTAAACCATGCATTACTGCACTCTGGCAGAGAGACATTTCTGGCCCTCTATTTTAATCAGCTAGACAGTTTTGTTGTTGTCGTTGTTGTTGTTTTTGTATAGCGCTCCATGCACTTGTAAGATTGGAGTTTATAACTGCAGTAGCAACATAATAAACAATAGTTCCTAACTGGTAGAGTCCTTATTAGTCAATTATTTGGGCAACTTGCTAACTGGTGCAATTAGCATATTTTTAGGAGTCAAAATAATTTACTTCAGGTTATTTAGCCTGCTTTAGTACACTATAGAATTACTCGGGATATTGAGAACCTAGGCCCAAGTGCACTTCTAATGTCTCACACTATGCCCAATGCATTTCTTAAATCCACAATGCTGCAATTACCATGGTTTACTGTATTACAATTTTATAAGAGGATCTTTTCACAGATGTGGGGCTCTGAAAAACAATTTGATATATGCCTTGGCTCGGAAAATGGTCATACAAGATGAAATGCAGTTGCTGCAAAAAGGGAAAGAAAAAAAAAAGAATAAAATACCCCTGCCGCTAACTTTGCATCATTAATACCCTTCTCAGATGTCAGTGAAAACTTGCTCCTATGTCTTAAAAAGCTCAGTTGGAGTTTTACCATTACAGAATTCATTTGTGAAACTTGCTACCAGATGTCCCAGAGGGCTAACAAATTTGCTGGCGTGGTGGCTGATAGAAATGTATTGAGTGAGGGATCATGTCTGACTAGAAAACAGCTCTGTAGTATAAAATTAGTATGACTACGACAGCAGTACTTTTATGGGTCTGTTTACCACCCTGCTTATATGCACTGGCTTCTACCTGTACACATGCCTGTGCATACACCACACACATAATAACTCCCACTCCAAAACCTATCGCTGGATATTCTTAGGTTAGACAGTTTATACAAAAGGGACTGAAATGAAAGAAAAGCAGACTATGCAGAACACAGGGCGTGCATCTGATTGTTCTCTTGCTTGCATCAGAGTAAGACAGGCATAAATCCACTCAGCTTTATACTGGTGTAACCAAGATCAAATTCTGGCCCCTTGTTCTCATCCTTGTATGTAAAACATGTTGCAAATTGTTGTGCTATGTAAATAATAGATAACATCCTCCTCTGTTTTCAAATGGTTGAGAGCATTCTTCAAATGACATTTTTTGTAGTGACATTTTCTTTCTACTCATTTCCTTAGTCTTACCAATCAAATCCGATCTGTGCATCACTGAAGCAGCATGGCTTGCATTGGAATAGCTCCTGGCAGGAACTCTACCGTAGTTGCAGAGTTTATTATCACGTGATAGAAAAATCAATTCTTTTTCTCTAATAGAATGAGTGGCATTCGAGGTAGTATTTTACCGCGGTCGTCTGTGTCATAGCATCATGTCCAGTCACTGGGGAAATCAAAACAGATTCTTTCACTTTGCAGCAATGGATAGATTAAATGTTCAACTCTGATGATGAAGAAACGTGTTTACGGTTGTAGCTGAGTATTAGCTGGTTAAACAGAAAGAAAAGCATTGTCCTAATCGTCTACCTCTGGGTATTGGTATTTAGAATCCCTCCGTGTCACATGTGGTGAGGAATTTTTGAGGGGAGCGAGGTGGGAGGGATTCACACCTACAATAAAACTTACTAAGTGTTTGTGGACATTAAAAAGTCCAAATAGTGCTTAGCATGATTAGAAATCAGTACCTGGGCTAGAATAGCAGTGGGTGCTGCAGGTTAGCCCTGATGTGCTTTAGCAGAGATGGGCATGGGGAGGGGAAGACTCAAATATCAGGGTTGCTGCAGGTCAGGATTGAGGGGCATCAGCAGAGCTATATGTGGGTCCAGGAATAGTGGGGCTGGGGGTACAGCAGACTAGGTTTGAGTGCAGGGGCACAATTGTTAGGGGTAACTTTCACTTTACTTTACAAGACCCGAATCTGGCCAGTTCTATCATTTTCCATTGAGCATTAATATCATATACACAATTTGAAGGAGTAAGTAAATAGATCTAAATCTGAAACACAACCTGCATAAGAGAACTAGTCATTAGCTATTCTATTCTTTTCCTGGCTGCAGGTGGCTAATATGACCCTGGGTGAACCAGGGTCCATGCTGGGTGCGCATTGCAACATGCACCTACATGGGGGGAAAACATTCCTTTACTACCTCTTTCTTGAGGCTCTTTTCATGCCACATTATCTCCGAGAGACACTGGCTTTCTAGGCACTAGAGTGCTGTAGAGTACCCATTTGATGCAAGGCACAGATTTTTAACAGTGAGGATAATTAGCCATTGGAGCAACTTAACAAGGGATGTGGAGGGTTCTCCATCATGTGACGTGTTTAAATCAAGGCCGGCGATCTTTTTTTAAAGATATGCTGTAGCTCAAAGAGACGTTTCAGGCTTAATGCAGAAACTACTGGGTGATGTTTTTTGGTCTGTGTCTGCAGGAAGTCAGACTACATGATCATAATCATAAATGAGCATCTGGCTTTAAAATCTGGGTGTATGTATATAGATTCAGGAGGCCAGGATGATAATGCTCATCGCCACCTATCTCCTGCTGAAAGTTCTGCTATGATCTGCTCTTTTCCCCAGCTACAGTACAGTATGTTAATGCACCTTGTCTCTCATGCCTGGAAGCTCATAATCCACTCAACATCCTGCCAAGAACCTCATCCCAGTCATTCTGTCATAACAAACAGACCTTTTCCCCCCATGGGCTGTGTAAGAGCACCAAGGGTTGACAGAGGAGCTGACAAAAAGCAAGCAGAGGAGACAAAGTGAGCTCCAGTGGGTTCTAAGATATATATTTTTTCTAGCACACACTCCCTGTCAAATTGCAGGATACAGTCAATACAGGGAAATTACAGAGTCTTGCAAAAAAAAATTTATTCTGAATTGGGAGGATTAATGGTCAAAAGAATGTTCTTCTGGGAGTAATCTAAGTGTTATATTTACATTTGGCTTGGAATTATTTGCAGTGAGGAATTTCAAATGCAAATATTTTAAAAGCGTAGCATGTAGAGAGACACTGTGGGCACTTCTGTTTTCCTTTAAAAAAAAAAAAGGAGAAGAAGAAGAAAACGGTTTTCTAGACTTTTTTATTGGAATCTTAATGAGACCATAATTACGACAGCATAAGAGGAAAAAATGTAGCTCTTAGACACTTGCTCTTACTGTACATACAGGGCCCGGGATTTGAAAAAAAATTAAAATTATTTATTTTCTGAAGTGGTGCAAAGGGGGAAAAATGACTTAGCTAAGTAACTCTTGCCCCTTTATGTACTTAGTCTGTATTTTCTTTTCTTTTCTATGTATATATGACTAGATGTTGAAAGCAGGCATGACCCGGTTGCATTGACTCCCTCCTCTATCAGGTTTGATTGTGTTATGGCGACACAGCGTGTTAGCAACAACAGATTTTTCAGCCTCGCTTCCTATGCCGGACATCTCTGGGGTGGAGCCAGACTGGGTACTTTCATAAGCCTCTGACTTTCTGGACCATGTCTCAGGCATGGTTTCCATGTCTGTGGACACAATTTGCACCTGCAAAGTGAGTTGCACAAATCATAGTACGTTTACCTTTAGCTCCTTGATGTGCACTTATAGACAGGTAGTCAGAGTTGCAGCTGCGGACATCTGCATCTTTAATTCCATAAGGGACTTGAGGAACCAAAATGCCCTAAAACTGTTTCCTACATAAATGTGTCAGTTTCACTGCATGCTGGTGGTTTAAGGTCCCACTCAAATCAATCGCAAAACTCCCATTGACTTTAATGCTGCAGGATCATCCATGGAGGAAGTAGAGATACTCTTCATTTGAGGTCTTCTCACCTCGATGTACCATTATCCTGATGCTCATAGAAATCCGTCTTGTCTGAGGCAGAAAAATTGAAACCCAGGGTCAGATTCAGCTCTCGTGTATACGATTTTAGTGCCAATGTGCCTAAACAGAGATCAGATTTCAACAGATTTCAAATGTTATAGATCTGGGATGGATTTGAGGTCAATTGAGTTATTCTGAATTGAGCCCCCGGACTTTGAATGTCAGCTAGCACCAGCTGTTGTCTCTGGTTCTGTTCTGTGCTCTTGTAAGATCTCTTACTGCATTCCCCTTTTGGCTGTTTTATTTATTAATCTCTTAGCCATTTACATTGTCTTTAATTTTTCTGAAGTTTTACTCCATATCTTTATTTCGTTTTCTTTCCCCCTTTCTCTCTCTCTTTCCTCACAGACTCCACTATGTGAATGAAGTAGTTATTCCAGAATAAAGTCACGTTTGTTCCAGAATAGAGTGTCCACATGCGGAGTTATTCTGGAATAGTTTATTCTGCAATAGCTATGCCAGTCAGTTTTCCCGGACAGCCAAACCCTAAGAGGCAAAGCATGGAGAGACCTATCCTAGTCTCTTCACAGCAACTTGGACTGGATTTCACCCAGAGTCTTGGCTGGGGAATAAGTGTTGTGTCTGACATACTAGGACATCAGGAAATGGGAAGCCTAACCTGGAAAGGATCCACCTAGCTATCAGTCAGAAGGAGATAAACCTTGCATGAAACAGGACCTTCTACAGTCATTAGTTATCCACTTCTTCCAGAACCACTGGTGTGCAGCTCTGGAGGAAACCAAGGACACGCAGCCAAAGAGAACAGAGAACAAACATGAATGGCACTCTGCCTGCAAGGAAGCACCTAACACAAATGTGGAAAAGTCCCTGGCCTGAGCCAAAGAGGCCGCATAAAGATTTCCATACATGTAGTATTGATCCATGTGAAAAATGCATTGCCTGGGAAGACCTATAAACAAGAATATTAGATCAACTTCAGGGTGATGGAGGTAGCTCTAACGAAGGGGAAAATGAGATGAGCAGCCGTCGTTCAATAATCTGTTATTCAAACTCCAAGAGGATCATCTGCTAGGAAAAAAGTAGCTGTGAGAGGAGTACATGGAAAGCTGATAATGCATTTGGTATACATTAAATGAGCTGCAGCCATCTCCCCGCCTCTGCTTCACTGCTCATACAGAATGTTCTTTGAAATCCTGTCCTTAAACCTTAGTGCACTGGAAGATGCTCAGCTGGCTTCGCTTGCTGGACTGGGTACAGCATTTTGCATGTGAAATCCTTAGTCCACAAAGTTGTCATTCTTTATGCAACCAAAAGCACCGTACCATGACACACAGGCAGGGCTACTCTGGCTCACTTACGGGAGCAATTTCTCTGGACAAGGAGAGGAGAGGTGGGTTACGTGTCTGTCACGAGGTGCATGCAGGAAATAACAGCTGACGTTAGTGGAGATGTTTATTTAACACTGTCAGATAAATGTAAGAGGTCAGATGCACTGCTGGTGTAAATCAGCATAGATCCACTAAAACCAACGGAGCTACAGTTTATACCATTTAAGGGTTTTGATAAGGTGACAAAAAGAACGCCACTCTTCCCATCTTGCTTTGACGCCTTCGCTCCTGGATCTCTTGTGATAGCCACTCCAAGCAGAATGCTAAAATCCAGCCTGTAAGTTTCCATCCAATGGATCTTTCCCAGTGCCAGCCAATGACCCAGCAGGCTACAGGCATGTGTGTGTCTGCGCTGACTCAGTGATCTGAGTCTGGTTTTAATTTCCTTTCTCTAGTTTTCCTTCATCCTGCAAGGAATAACTGTGAAGTAAATCAAATGGCCTATCTCCACAGGCTGCCCTCGGCTTGGCACAGGAGGATCTGGGGGGTTTAGGGGGGGAAGAAGAGGCTGCCAATCCTGCGGTCACTAGACAAAGTGGGTTCTGTTAGCACAGTGTAACTTATTGTAATAACAATCAGCTCCAAAAGCTGTTTGGTCTTTGCTGCGATCGTGTCACGAGGCCAAGTGATCCCAGGCTCAGCACTCCCGCTTCCAGATGGGACCGAAATCAGGAATCACATGGAAACTTCTGAAAAATAGAAAGAACTGCTTAACTCGAGCTAGGCAAAGATTTGAGATGCTTCTCATTTTATCTTCAGTCGTTTGCTGCGAGGAGCCCCTTCGGCAAACTCTGAGTGGGGAAGTGAGAGTGGGGATTCTGTAGTTGGTGGTCTTTCCTCTGAATGAATTCAGAAGCCTGGTATTAGGAAACAGGAGGCTGGTGGAGGTGTCTCAGTGCAGATTCAGCATAACGCAAAGGACCCTGACCACTTGGGCTCATTAAAGGTCTGATGGCCCTTCTCAGGAGAGCAGAGGCGTTAAGTGGCCTGGCGAGATTCCAACTTTGCCAATTGCCTTGCACCTAAAACTCCCCTCTGCAAGATCAATCGGCTCTGGTGTTATCGGCTTCTTGTTCATGTAATGATCCTGTGCACCGTTAAACTGTTGTGCTCCATCCCAGAGATGGCTGCTTTTCATTAGTTAGTGAAGTGCTCCCTAAATACCCCTTCCTTCCTCACAGTCCATTTAATGCACCAAATCCTGCAGTTCTTATTCAGCCAAATATCCCACAGAAATGAAGGGGAGTATCAATAGTGTAATGAATACAGTATTTGGCCCAATGTTCGTAAAGGGTTTTGAGGTCCTCTGATGAAAGACACTGCAGACATGCCAAGAATTATTATTACTATTTAAATGTGTCAGTTCAGCCCACCCCAAGACCCCTATAGTGACAAGTACAGATGCAGGCTTGTCACAGAATAGTACCATGGGTAAACCCATATATGGGGATTTCTTTGCTCTTCAGCTGTGAAACCCACTGGCCCACTTTGTTTCCAAGTCCGACAGCTTCCATGCCTCCACAATTGTAGATGAGGCTGCAGGAAATAGCAAAGCCAGAACCCTGAAACTATCATTGTGTCTAATTCCATAAAGGGAAATTCAGTTATTATCTCTAATATAACACACGTGTTTAAGCGATGCTTCAACAGACTGCTGCTGACATACCGACCAGCAGAACAATAGTTTGCCAGCCATATTGTAATACTATCCTAAATGGGGTAGCTGAAAAATTCTCAACTGTATGACAACTGCCATTACCTTGAGAGTTTACCAATTCCCATAAGGATCCGAAGGACCTTTGGGTTGCTGTTTGTTTCAGCTTAGGTTACTTGGCTAAATTACATGCATTCAAGTGTGGGATTGGCAGAGGGCTAGTTATCTTGTCAAAAGCAATGTAGAAGCAAAGGGAGGGAAAAGCCATCAAAGAATTAACTTGCATTGTTGCAGGTTAGTAACAAATTCACATTCCATTCGACCTTATTTATTTCCTATCTCTACCTTTGCGCCCATAACATTTGCAAGGACAAATGCAAGGTCTTCCACTATATTTATGGGTACACCTTTAAGCAGGCTGGTGGAATAGGTGACCTGTATAGCTTTAGCCCCCCTATTAGGTTTCAATATGCCCGTTGTGCTCTATATTCAGTGGTTTTCTAATAGTGAACTGTACTACCTTTTGGATTTACTCTGTTGGTGTTTAACAGCGGTTTGACTGGTTTTTCTTGTTGAATATGTATGACTAAAACTTTTAATACAAATACTCCGGACGGCTCATCTTCGATGGGAGAGAGGTAAAGATAGGAAAAAGAAAAACATGATCTAATTCAATGTGCTTCATACATTTCAACTTTTTAAAATACTCATACAGAGTAACAGCATTGCTTAAGTAGCTGGTTCAGAGCGTTAACCCTGAATGACATGATGGCTGTTAGAGAAGCGCTCTGTGGGAGTCCGTACGTAAATAGTTTACGGATAAAGTGCCAATAGATGTCACTATAACTATTCTAGCTACCCAGTGCGGTGGTACGTCAACCCCCCTAAAGTACTAATTCTGTGCCACGGACCTGCAACTTGGAGCAAAGCCCAGAAAGTGTTTCAGCAGCGAGGCTCTGTAGGGTATGCCTACACTGCAAATAAACGCCCGTGGCTGGCCCACGCCAGCTGACTCAGGCTCCCAGGCCTCAGGCTGCAGACTGAACTCTGGGACATTCCCACCTCGCAGTGTCCTAGAGCCCGGGCTCCAGCCTGAGCCCGATTGTCTACACTGCAATTAAACACCCCCTTAGCCCAAGCCCTGAGTCAGCTGACATGGGCCATCTTCCGGAGTCCAATTACAGTGTAGACATCCCTGTAGTTGCTAGCCCTGATGGGGCCCAATAACCACTCCAATACTTGACTGAAGTGAAAGGGTATTTTACTAGGGCTGGCAAAACAGGGCATGTTTGCAAATTCCCTGTGTAGAGTGGCTTAAACCCTTACAGCTCAAAGTGAAACAACAGCAGTTCTTATTCGGGCTCCAGGGGGCAGTCCAATCAAGAGTTAGGACTCTAGTCCAAGGGATGCCCGCTCCAATCCAGGCTTCTATTCAAAACAAATAGGCACTTGCAAGTTTCCAGGCCAGGATCAGTTGGGGTCCCTCTGCACTGGCTCAGTGCCCAGTCTCTCTGTTTCCCCAGAAGTCCCACACAGCCTTAAGCAGCAATGTCCAGCAATCACATGCGTCTGCCCAGCTCCTGCTGCAGCCAGCTCTGTACACAGTTCCTGAGGGTTTCTCCCTGCGTCTGGTTTCCCCGCTGCTTCTGGCTAGCCATGCCGCTGCTGTCCTCAGGTCACTTCCAGGGTCAGGATATTTTTGTAGAGGTTCTGCCCTCTCCCACCTGGCAAGGGGGAGGGGATGTGCAGTGGGAAGGGGTTTGGTGGTCGTTCCCTGCGGACGCCTCAGGAATATGTAGTGTAGTTCCTGAGTTTTGGAGGACCAATAAAACGTCTTGTGTGCCCTGCAAATGGCTTCTTATGTTATACAGCTCTTCACAGCACCCACCTAAAACAGAGATTTGATCGTTTCTACAGGCTGGGAATATGAATGCTGATGGTTTCTGATAGACTTAAGTCGGTGATATTTACTTTAGTACTTGGAAAACCATCCATGAAATCCATGGATCCAGTTTCTCCCCTCTGTAGGTTATAAGTAAGGATGCAAGAATAAGCCTCCCTGTGTGATTTTGTTTACCCTGTTCCTTCTTGCTAATGGATCACTCTTGTGCATCTTTTTGGGAAGGCACCTTGATGAAAGCATGATGTGAAGTGGAAAGAAGGTGATTGGGGGCCACATACACCATCAACACTCCACAATGATGAAGAATAGTGGTCAAATTAGGAGTTCTTTTTCAGCCTCATCAGCTCAGGTCTGCTCTGTTCACACTGTCATCTTCTGAGCCTCTCACAGCATATTGTGCCCACACCTGAATCCCCAAGCCCTAGGATCATTCCCCTCAAGCAATTTATAACTGTTTGTTTTCATTTATGGTTTAACAGACCTGCCGGAATTAGGCCCTAATTACCCTGTTATGCAAAGTAGCTCCTTTCATTTTTATAATGTCAGCTCCAATATAAATTGTATTTGTTTTTAACTCTGACGTCAACCATAGCAACAGAAGGTAATGAGCTGCGTGTCTCACCACTGGATATGCTACCCCAGTGGCTCTCAACCTTTCCAGACGACTGTCCCCCTTTCAGAAGGCTGATTTGTCTTGCGTACCCACAAGGTTGACCTCACTTAAAAGCTATTTGCTTTCAAAGTCAGACATAAAAACACAAAAGCGTCACAGCCACACTATTACTGAAAAATGGATTACGTTCTCATTTTTACCATATAATTATAAAATAAATCAATTGGAATATAAACATTGTACTTACATTTCAGTGTATAGTAGGTAGAGCAATATAAACAAGTCATGGTGTGTATGAAATTTTAGTTTGTACTGACTTGGCTAGTGCTTTTTATGTAGCCTGTTGTAAAACTAGGCATCTATCTAAATGAGTTGATGTACCCCTTGGAAGACCTCTGCGTACCCCCAAGGGTACACGTACCGCGGGTTGAGAACCCCTGTGCTACCCAGCTTGGCTCAGGAAGGTGGAAGAAAGAAGGAAATGTTGGTGTTCGAGTCTCCAGTTAATACCAAGACAGATAGGACCCTCTGATAAGAATTCAGAGTATTTGGTCTGAAGAGGATGTCTCTCACTATAGTTCGTCCTTCTCCTCTTCTCGTTTCCCACCAAAAAAGCCCTGGCTATTATGGGCTAGCATACACAGAACTAAACACCTGCACACCAGCTATCTCCAGCCGTACATGTGCTGCTGTCTGGCACCAGTCTCGTTACAGAATATGCTACAAGGTAGTTCTTTCCATGCAAAGGAGGGAGCAGTACAGGATAGATAAGAAATAGCTTTTTCCTCCTTCAGTCTTGCCTCCTTCTCTAGTAGCTATTTTTCCCTTCATCTTTCAGTCCTTATTCCCCTCCCTGCTTCTCAGTTTTGAGGGTTGATATTCACCCTGTTCTTACCATGCTCCCATGTTTGAGGGGCCTTTTTCTCCTCTCCTGAGAGAAGGCATGGGGGATTCCCCAGGTACAGATCATTTCCCACCGCTGTGTCATCCCCTCTCAAAAATATACAAATCGAATCTGTGATGAATAGAATGTGTGATTTGAGATCTGTGGTCACAGATGGTTAAAAGTTAGGGTGTGGATCATGTATGAACTCAAACATTCAAATATGTATTGGCCAGAAACTCTACATTAACGTATATAACAAATAGAGCACCGTGGTATAATTTGTATATAATATTAGACAATATGAATGCTCTGAATGTAGATAAACTTCTTCATCTGTAGCTCTAAAAGTGCTCCATAGCAGAAGGATGGTCTTATGGCATTTGACTGGCCCTCAAGAGATCTGGGTTCAATTCCTGGTTCAGCCACAGACTTCTGGTGTGATCTCAGACAAGTCACCTAATCTATCTATTCCTTAGATCCCTATCTGTAAGATGAAGATGATGCCACTTCTTCCACTGTTGGACTGTCTTGTCTATTTAGATTGAAAACTCTTCAACTCAGGGACTGTCCCCTAGGTGTCTGTGCAGAGCCTAACACAATAGGGCCCCACACTCAACTGGTTCCCCTAGGTCCGCTGTAATCTAAATAATAATACAAAGGCAAAGTAGCCCAGTATTGTCCTCCTGGATTAAATGGGTAAACCAAGGCACAGTGTGTGATTTGCTCCTTGTCACTCAGCAACTTGGCGGCACAGTTGAGAATGGAAACCAGGTGTCACGACTCCCAGCCACAGTTCAATCTGTTGAGAATCATGAGAAAAAATGGAAACAAAACTTTGGGAAGGTTCCAGTCCCAACTGGCAATCTGCAAATGTGAAATACAGTCAAAACAATAATTTTGTAAAAAAGTGAGTGGTGTTTTCTCCCAGAAACTTGAAACAAAAATCATTTTGAGTTTAGCTTTAATACTGGGTGAATATCCTGGTGCTTTGTTTGTTTGTTTGTTCAGAACAGGTCTGTGGAAGTAACTAGGGGTGCATATAAATTAACACACACACACAATGCAGACAGCAAGAAGAAGTCATTCCACAGTCTAGCCTCATTAAAGAATATAGTCAGTTTCCAACAGCAAACCTCTCCCCCCTGCCTCTTTAGCCAGAGGAATTTATTTCACCTCCTCAGAAGCTGCTTATTAAAGCAAGGCTGGTGCTGGTTCCCAGGTAATAGAACATCAGCAAAGCTTAAATAATCTATCTTTTTATTGCTGTAATTAAACCGTGCACTGGCTAATAAAAAAGTAATACTTTAAATTAAGGCCTCGTTTCTAAATGTGGTATTAGTATTTATGAAATGATTACTGCATACAGTCACATTCTTTAAGGACTTATGAGAAAACATGTTCTAACACCCAATTGTAATAAATCCTTAATGGTTGTGCTCAGGCGAGCTGCTATTTTTCTACCCTTCAAATAGTGTCTTCTTAGCCTGGGAGGACAACACCCATTTCCCCCCCCCCCCCCAACCCCCCCGTCCTCAGATGTTCTGCATCTTGGCCATCTGAAGTCCTGTTGAATCAACGAGACATTCCATTGACTTCAGTGAATTTTGGATAAGGCCCTAAAAAGAGCCTCGTTATGGTTTCCTCTACAACCACCCAGTCTCCACCTCCAATCATGTTGCCTCTGCCATCTGGCCTGAGCGCAAACTGGGATCCCAGTCTTGAATTCCTCTGCCCAGGCCACTACGATTACAGGGCAGACCTGCTGCTGATAGTGGTCAAGCAAATCCCTGTGAAATACAAGGTATTGAGCCAAATTCTGCACAGCTTGGTTGGCTTCAGGGAGATGCCCTTGTGACTTCTACAAGCAGGGTTTGGCCCATTACGTTGTTATAAAGCGTTGGTTCCCAACTTGTTGACTAAGACGTCAGCTGTGCCAGCCAATAACCAATGCTTCTCATTAACATAATTGATGTTGAGTTTCTCTTACAGTATCTCCATTCTCCCAGTGAATAGCATACACCGTTGTTGCAGAAAGAGGCAGCTAGTGCTAATCACAAAAACCTGGAGCACCAGTGTTGGCACAGATTTGGAAACTGCTCTTTTAAAGAGTCCTAATGTAGAGATTGCAATGCTAGATCAGTACCAAAGCCATGGCTATGTGAGGTAACTTTTGGCCAATGCTGAATTTTTAATGGCAAGCACTCTGTGTAATAGATAATAATTATTTGTAAATTAGACTTTATTAGAAATTCCCATTAGTTATAGGTAAACTCTCAATGGGAATTATGCCATTGATATCAACAGGGCCAGGATTCCCCTGTTTGATTTCTTATTAGTTTGTTTTCTGGAAGCAACCACCATGTGCAATGGAAGGGAGTAACATGGACCAATTGACAGCCAGGCATGGGTGGCGGGTGAAGCTTCCTGCCTCTTCTGCCCACGGCGCCTGCCCACACTCCGCCCCAAGCCCCAGCCCCTCCCCCGCTCGCTCCCCTCCCCACTCGCCCCCCCACTGCTCCTCCTCCACCCCCTCCCGCACGAGGCCCCCACTGCTCGTGCTTTCCACGTCCCTCCTCTCCTCCACCCTACACCCCCGTGGAGGTGAGGGGGGGTGAGGAGGGACGCAACGGGGGGAGGGGAGTGGAGGAGAGGAGGGATGCATCGAGCGGCAGGGACCTCCAGAGAGTGGGGATGGAGTGGAGGAGAGGAAGGACTCAGCCAGGCTATGGCGGGCTGTGAGGACCTCGGGGAAGGGGCGGAGTAGGGAGGGGAAGAGGTGGAGCCACCATAGCCCAGGCGGCATGTCAGCAGTGGCAGTGCTAAGCCTCCCCTGGCCTATTATACCCGCCACCCATTCAGCCAGGCCAAAGGTTATCTGAACAACAGCATTTTGTATGGAGTGCAACAGGAAACATGGGTGTTGGGGGTTGGTTGAAGAGGGGAAGTTTCCTGGGGTCAGGACAGATGATGAGCTGGTGAGCTCTGAATGAGAGTTTTGTCTGTGGGGATAGAAATGGAGGGAAAGGAAGGGATGGATCTTGGAAATGATATGAGGAGAAAAAGGCCAGAATTTGGAAATAGTTTTGATATGTGGGGCACGGGAGACGGAAGTCGACCTATCACACAGGGCAGTGCAAGCTTTTCATGATGAAATCCAAAAGCAAATGCGTAACTCAGGCAGCTTGGTGTTTGAAATATGGATATGAAACCAGGTCGGGACCTGAAAACCTTTCATCAAAGCTAAGCTTCTTTCTTGTTTTCTGGGGAGGAGCATATTTGTCTGAGCCCGGGTTTTCAAACAAAAGATGCCAGTTAGTAACAAAGTGTGTCTTTTAAGCTAAGGGGAATCCCCACAAACTCACATATACTAGTTGAAAGACATGAAAAAACTAAAAATGATAGGATTTTGCTGAAAGGTGTGTGTTTTTTTACATTGCGCAATTCTTATTTGCAGTGCAAACATTTGCTCAATTTTGTTTAAGTAGGCAAATTTTGCAGTTATTTTCTGAAGTTGTTTAATTTTTCCCAGCGCTCTTAAAATGCACCATCGAAAATGTATTGGGGGGAAGGTTGCATTTAAGGTGATAACTTGCTGCTTTCACTTTATTTCCAAGGTTTTTCTTATCTTGGTTTTTCTTTTCCACAATTGTGTTTGTTAGGGAAGTAATTTGGCATGTCATGATATTCCACCTTCTGTTCCACCTTTTTATTAGACCTTAATAGAAAAATACATAGTAGGTTCCCAATCCTGCAAACACTTAACATATGTGAGTAGTCCAATTTAAGCCAGTGGGGGCTACTCATGCACCTAAAGTTACTCCTATGTATAAGTGTTTGAAGGATCGGAGTGTAAGTGATTAATCTTTTTTAATTAAAGCCTGCAAAAAAAAAAAAAGTCCAGTACAGCTCACAGACACCATAAAATCTGAAATAAATTCAGAGGAGAGGATTAAAGTGCTGCAGTAAAAAACAAAACCCCAACACCTTTAAGATCCAGAATGCAAAGAGTTTTGTTTTTGCTCAACCAGATCTAAGTTAAAGTGCACGCTTTATGGTCTAGTAACATAGCAACGTTTGTTATGTATAATAACAAGCATCCGAAATGACACAATAAAAAAAGAATTATCTGCGATTAGAACTAAACTATTGAAATTTCTCCAGCTGGAGCCAAAATTTGGAAGGGAGAGGGGACGGGGGCGGGGGAGGTGGGGGAGAGTTTATTATTTCAGTAGCTGCAGTGAAAATCCCCTCTGGGTGTTTTGCAAACCGCCCTCTGCTCCTTGAAACCATCCCCCTCATTGACATGGTAATGGGCTTTGTTGAATTCAAAGACGATTACATCAGACATGTGTGGCCTCTTGTGGGTTTTCCAAGGCTTATAAAGCACACAAATTATATGAAAATATTGGGCTGAAAAATTAGTAAGCCATAGGAGTTTGTGTTGTTTTAGCCATGCTTTACTGCAGGGAAAGAAAACTGTGGCTACTAGAGACCTCTGGCCCGTCTTTCCTAGCTACTTTCTTTATTATTTTTCTTTTCTGGTGGGCTCTCTTTGGATACACCATCTGTATTTTTAAAGGTCTTTCATACTGGGGGGCGGGCGGGGTGGACGGTGGACTTTTCAGTGTGTTAGGCTTAAAGACCAGACTTAATTCTCCTCTCCGTTACACTAGTGCAACTCTATTGACTACACGGCGTAACGGAGAGGAGAATTTGGGTGCACGTTGTTGTTTTTTTAAAGATTGCTCCCCAACGTTGCTGGTGCACTGTTGTGCTACCTACTCAACCAATATTTACACATGCAAAATGGGCCATGGCGGGTGTGACTGCTTTTTAACGTTTTCTTGGGGAAACGAGTGGATTCGCGGGGTTTTTTGCAGTGCGTTTTAAAAACCAACCTTTAAAAATGTGGCCCCACGCGCGTATCAATTTACATTCCATTTACGTTCGTTATTGTTTTCTAACAATGTTTGCCTAACAACCCAGGCCCAAAGTATTAACATTAGGCACAATACCTGGACAGCTAATTTCACATGTCGGCAACTAAATTCAGCCCAAGGTTGTGACCGCCACAAGCTTTGTGTAAGCGGTGGTATGTACAGCATTGCCAACTCTCATTCTTTTGTCATGAGTTACATGATCATTACTGTTTTCCTTAAAGCTCCAGCTCCTGGAGTCAAGTGGACATGTGATGATTTCAACCTTCATTCTTAAAGAAAACGTACATTTCTAGCCCTTGTGGCTGTGGAGAAAGCTTGAAAATGTGACCCCTCCAGTGCACCCTAAGGCCTGGTCTACACTAGGGGGGAGATCGATCTAAGATACGCAACTGCAGCTATGAGAATAGCGTAGCTGAAGTCGATGTATCTTAGATCGACTTAGAATCACTTACTTCGCGTCCTCGCGGTGCGGGATCGACGGCCGCGGCTCCCCCGTCGACTTTGCTTCCGCCTCTCGCCGAGCTGGAGTTCAGCAGTCGACGGGAGAGCGATCGGGGATCGATTTATCACGTCTACACTACACGCAATAAATTGATCCCCGATAGATTGATCGCTACCCGCCAATCTGGGTAGTGTAGACGTACTGTAAGGCTCAAAAAGCAGACGGCAAATAAAAAGAACACCAAATCTATTATTTTTACATAATCTCCTGATTTTCAAGCCAATCTCATGATTTTTGGTGAGTATGACTCGTGATTTTTGAATATTTGGGGTTGGCAATCCTACATGTAAGTGCATCTTCCCAGGTACAGTCCAGGGCAGGACTTGCGCCTCTGAAGAAGCAAACATTCCTTCCAGCTTCCACCCTTATTCTAAGCTGTATCAACAGCAAATGGCATCATATCAATAACCAGCTCAACTGTCCTGACAAGTGAATCGTTAAGGGAATTACCAAGGCATCATACACTCCCTACTTACCAATGCGAGGGAATTGCATGTACCCAGCATCTGTTTATCCCTTTGTGCCTAGATCCAAGGACTGTGTTTCCTATGCTGGAAGTAATGGGTTGACTTGACCTTACTTCCCCTTTACAGCTTCGGAGTCCCAGGGATGACTGAGTGCTAAGTATGGCTTCCTTATCAGAGGGGGGAGGGATAGCTCAGTGGTTTGAGCATTAGCCTGCTCAACTCAGCATTGTGAGCTCAATCCTTGAGGGGGGCATTTAGGGATCTGGGGCAAAAATCTGATCTCTCTGGGGATTGGTCCTGCTTTGAGTAGGAGGTTGGATTAGATGATCTCCTGAGGTCCCTTCCAACCCTGATATTCTATGATCAGGTGCTGAACTCAGCTGGGTGTTATGGGTGCTAAGCACCTTCACAAATCAGACCAAACTCAACTAGGTGCTTAAATATGGATTCAAGGACTTAAAATTTCCAGACAGTTTGAAAATTTTACCCAGGGGTATTTTGGTTCCCCAAAAACTCAAACCCAAAGGAACATTTCTCACCCAGCCCAGCTTCTCTTCTGAGCTGGTCACAGAGCAAAGTCCAGCGTTGCTCAAACTGGGACATCACATGGCATTACACTGTGAAACATCCTGTATCTAGCAGAGAGGACAGTTCAGTTGTGGGGGTTGGGGAGACAGCTCTTATTGGGGAGGGAGTTCATCTAATGGTTAATGTCAGGGAACCCGGACACCTGAGTTCCCTTCCCAGCTCTGTCTAAACTTGGGCAAGTGACCCCACCTGACTGTGCCTAAGTTATTGTTCTATGAAATGGATATCTCATATGTCATGGTGGGGAGGTAGGTTACTTCTGTATATATTCCCGGAGTGAATGGGTTATTTGAGTTGATCACGGGATAATTGATGGGTCTCTCTCTCTTTTATGGCAGCTTCTTGAAAATTGAAATACATTAACAAAAAGAGGGGTTGTGAGGCTTCACTAGCTATATGTAAAATGTTTTGAGGGCTTACACTAAATGAAGCTACAGTGACACCTCTGACATTTTTTTGCTCTCCAGTTCTCTTCTTGCTACGGCGCGAATGCCCCTTTCTAAGAATTCTGCGTGATTGAATGTTAAAGGCCGATTATACAGTTATCCCAAAATGCAAGAATGCAGTTCCGAAGGTTACAATCCAGGAGGGGTTGATACAACAGTGTTGATACAGGTTATTGACATACTTTATCAGGAGTTAACAAATGCAATGCAAGTCCTCCTGTTTCCATTCGGGTTACCATGTAATCAGGCAAATTGTCCACACCTCAGAGGCAAATAAAAGAGGCTGCTTATGTAAAGGAACTTGCTGTGGGTAACATTTATTTGATCTTGTCTGTCTATAGTTTCTGTAGTGATCAAGTTTATTCGTGTGTTGGTTCCGGTGTGACAGGGCGAGGCAGAAACTGTCCAGTTAGATTTGAGAAGTTTCCTGTTCACCCAAGCAAGAGGTGGTGGTCCCAGGTGTTGTCATGTGAGAGAAAAGAAAACATTTTCCTAAGAGGACAGGGTCATAGACCTACAGCTCAGAAATAATCAATACATTCATGAGCCCGAGAGTGACAACACCAGAGTGTTGCCCAGAATGAAAAGGAAGGATGGTCTCACAGACTCATAGACTTTTAGTTCAGCAGGGACCATCGTGATCATCTAGTCTGACCTCCTGCAGATTGCAGGCCACAGAACCTCACGCACCTACTCCTGTAACAGACCCCTCACCTCTGGCTGAGTTACTGAAGTCCTCAAATCATGGTTTAAAGACTTCCAAGTTACAGAGAATTCACCATTTACAGTAGTTTAAACCTGCAAGTGACCCATGCCCCATGCTGCAGAGGAAGGCGGAAAAAAAACCCAGGGTCTCTGCCAATGTGACCCAGGGGAATATTCTTTCAAAACCCCAGATATGGTGATCAGTTAGACCCTGAGCATGTGGGCGAGACCCACCAGCCAGACACCAGGGAAAGAATTCTCTGTAGTAACTCAGAGCCCTCCCCATGTAGTGTCCCATCTCTAGCCATTGGGAATTTTTGCTATTGGCAGTCGCCGATGGGCCACATGCCATTGTAGGCAGGCTTGTAATTAACATGGTGTTTTAGGGTTCAGAAGATCCATGCTCAATTGCTTACTTTGCTACAGACTTCCAGTAGGACCTTAGGCAAGTCATGTTCCTTACCTGGTGCCCAGCGAGCTGCCGGCTGCACTGCTAGGCGTGCTCTTCCGGCATGGCCAGGGCTTCCATATGCCCGCCCGGCAGGGTTGCCAAGTGTCTAATTGCGCAAACCTAAAGACCCTTGTCCTGCCCCCTGCCCCGCCCCTTCCCTGAGATCACGCCGCTGTCCTGCCCCTTCTCCGAGGTCCTGTTCCCTGCTCACTCCATCCCCCCTCCCTCCGTCCATCAGTCACTCTCCTCCACCCTCACTCACTTTCACCAGGCTGGGACAGGGGGTTGGGGTGCAGGACGGGGTGTGGGGTGCAGGCTCTGGGAGGGAGTTTGGATGTGGGAGGAGGTGCGGGGTGCAGGCTCTAGGAGGGAGTTTGGGTGCGGGAGGAGGTGCGGGGTGCAGGCTCTAGATTGGAGCAGGGGGTTGGGGGTGCAGGAGGGGGTCAGGGGGTCAGCACTTTCCTCGGGCGGCTCCTGAAAGCGACGGGAACACCCCTCAGGCAGCAGCTCCTAGGTGAGGGGCCCAGGGGGTCTCCGCTGCCCACAGGCACCACCCGCGTAGCTCCCATTGGCTGCAGTTCCCGGCCAATGGGAGCTGTGGAGTTGGCGCTGGGGGGGGCAGCGTGCAGAGACCCCCTGTCCCGCAGGGGCCGTAGGGCCATTCCAGACGCTTCTGGGAGTGGCGCAGAGTGAGGGCCGCCAGGAAGCCTGCCTTAGCTCCACTGCGCTGCTGGCACTGGTGGCTGGGGGCCCCCAGGCCCTTTTAAATCGCCCGGGCCCCTGGGTAATTGCCCCCATCTCTCCCCCCTCTGCCTCCGTTGGTGGGCCTGATCATAATGGTCCCTTCTGGCTTTAATCTATAAACATTTGATTAGATTATGGAGATCACATAGTTGTTCCTCATCCCATTCCTATGTGGAGGGAGGACCAACTCAATTCCATCACCAAGTCCTTTCAGTCCCACCAGAGCAGCTCGGTTACCAGCATGCTGTTCAGTAAAGCAAGTTTGCCAGGAAGAGGTATTCATATATGGTTGCTACATAAACACAACATGCTCACCAGTGCCGCCATTGCCACAGACCTAATGGGAGCTTCAGCTCTGCCTGTGTTAGGGGCAGATCGATTTAGAAGTGAGAGAGTCTGTTTTGACTACCAGTTAGGTGGGTCTGAAGACAGGAGGAGATTTGAAGGGGAGGCTTTCCCCCTCTGTGACTTCTGGCACTGTTTCATTAGCCCAAGCATGCATGATTAATTGCCCATCATTTAAATAGCTCTTTTTATTCCGGCCACTCACAATATTATTATTATGAGCTACTGGTTTTCCAAAGCCAATTATTGTAGGATTAAAACACGGTATCTGCCCGTATATGTGTGTAGATGCATAAATAAAGAACGAGCAATCAAATAAAAATATATATATATATATTTGCAGCACATCATGTATGTCTATAAAACTCCTTGTAAGGAAAGGTTCAGACTTGAACAAGCAATGGGCTGCAGGTTTGTAAAAGGAGTAGTCAGTGGGGGGACCCTTTAGAGCAAACACATGTGTCAAGCTTTTGTTCTTAAGTGGACTAACGCTGGAGCCTTTGGGGAGAACCTTTTGGCATTGGCCATTTTTAAAGGGCTGGGGAGAAGGAGGAAAGTGAGAAAACAATTCTCCCTAGGAAGCTGTGGCAGACTAAATGGAGCTTGTTGTTATTGGCAAAGATCTCGATGCTGAGGACAGCAGCATCGTCGCTGGAGCTGGAGGCAGTGGAGGTTTAAATAAATAAGGAGCGATCCATGAACCACGATAAGTGTAATCTAGCTGTGTGGGTCTGTCTGCTCTTTGAACCAAGGGGGTATCAGTGGGGATGCGAGGAAAGGGAGGTGAATGGGTATTATTTTACTGTGGATTAAGAAGCAAATTAGGACACATTTATCTTGCTAGCAAATGTAATGTTTGTCGGGGGGGGATCAATTAGCCCTGCTCCTCCGTAATATCAAACGATCACGTGAACGCACACACACAAAGCTAGCTTCTGGGAAAGTCACAATCAGGGCACTACTGGGTGTCAAAGGGCAATGCCCTTAATGCAAAGCCCACTAAACTCAGTAGGAGTTTCTACGCTGATTTTAGTGGGTTCTTACTCAGTTTTGCTCAATCTTTACTGCAGTAAGTACCAGTGAAGTTAATGGGGATTTTGGCTCACAATCTGGCCCAAAGACTCACGTGCAGATACAGACGCTCTCCGACTTACGCAAGCATTCTGTTCCAGAACGCCTTGCGTAACTCGAATTTTGCATAAGTCGTAAACGTTACCCGACCATTACACAAAAATAAAATTAAAAAAAAACCAAACCTATTTCTAGCTTACGGAACTTTATCCGTAAGTGCGGATTTGCATAAGTCGGGTTTGCGTAAGTCGGGGGCGTCTGTACGGAATAATAATAATACTAACGAGGCCTACAAAATGCGTGAGACACCAGTGGCCAGTGCTGTGCAGAAAGGCAAGTCTAATATCTAGTTCTCTGTTCAGGATGGATTTTAAAGAATACATTCACTGACACTAAGGGTACGTCTACACTACCCGCCGGATCGCGATAAAATCGATCCCCGATAAAATCGAGCCCCGATCACGCTGCCGTCAACTCCGGAACTCCACCGTGGTGAGAGGCGGAAGCAGAGTCGACGGGGGAGCAGCAGTGGTTGACTCGCTGCCATTCTCACGGCCAGGTAAATCGACCTAAGATACGCCCACTTCAGCTACACTATTTGCGTAGCTGAAGTTGCGTATCTTAGGTCGACCCCCTGCCCCCGGTGTAGACCTAGCCTTACACTCACCAAAGCAGTGTACACAGAGGTTTAGTGCCATGGGACCAAATGCATTCTGCCTGTCTAATGCAACAGGCTTGTTACAGACCTCCATGCAGGGAACTTTCTTAGAGGTTCAGTGCCCATTGGCTTGCTGAGCAAAAATTTTAAAAGTGCCTAAGTCCCGAAATATTGATTTTGATTTTTTTTCTGATGAAAAACATCAAGACAAAAATTGTGTCTTGAATTAACATTTCAAAGCAAAACTAATATTTTAACTTCATTTTGATGATAAAATGTCATTTCGTTTCAGGTTTTGGAAACGTAAACTATTTTGCTCTTTCATGTTCAGTTTGGCAATTTGGGGTACTAGGAGGTTAAAAAATAAGAGCAAATGTCAGAAAAAAAAATTCCCTGATTCACTTTTTTACTTTTTACTTTTTTTTGGTCTGTTTTCTTTTCTTTTCTTTTTGTTTTTTACTATTTTCTTTCACTTTTTAATTTCTCCTTCCTAAGTTTTTCTAGTGAAAAAAAATCTAGAAGATGTAAAAATAGTAAGGGGGAGGGGAGAATCCCAAATCCTCAAAGTGAAAATGGAAAATGGAAATTGTTCAGCTTCCAGGAAAAAAAACCACAAAATTTTAAGTGGAAATGAATATTTTTATTTCATATAGAAATATCCTGTAAAAAAACAAAATTTCTTGACAAAAAATATTGAAGGGAAATTTTTCTCATAGAATTTTCCATGGAAATGTTTTAGGTTTTTGTCACCAGCTCTGAAAAGAACATACAATAGTGACCCAGATGTAGCAGAAATGAACAATGATCAAAATCTATGCACAAGTCTTCTTCTTTGGAGGCCCTTTAACCACTTCATTTCTTAGATACTTACTACCCCTTGAAATATTGAAACCTTTTGCTCTCCCATTGATGTTGTATTATGCTTGCAGGCTCTCTGAGCTGGGACTTGTTAACTGTTTGGCACAGCTGTTGTGCATTGATGCTATAGCCACACATACATACAATGTATATAAAACTAGGCTTGGAAGGGTTCCATTTTTATCGGTAAATGTCGGTAAACAACAATTTCACCATACACACAAAACAATATTTCCATCTATAATAATCAAAATGTGCAGAGGCAAAGTCCAAAAATACTGCCTGAGAACTTATTAAAGTCCTACCTTAATGTGTGTAAAACCTGTTGTAATGAATGCGGCATAAAGCGTGTATTTACCACTCTGCTAAAACAGCTGGCTTATAAAGCTTTATTTAATGACAGACAATCATTAACTTTTTGAATCTCAATGTCTACTAACTCCTCTGGCCCATTATTTGGCACAACTGTGAAAATTTATATCAATAAAAATTAAAAAGGCTTCAAAATAAACACTGATACCTGTAGAAACTATAAAAAAATAATTGAATTCTACCAAGCCTATATAAAACAGGTCAGTTACATTTGGAGTATATCGCAAAGAACTGTCATACTGGCCTGCCCCGGAATCCTCAGCAAGTCCTGTGTATAGTGCTGTGATGAAACCCAACAAGAATCTTACTTCCGGGGATTTGCCCACCAAAAAAAAAAAAATTAACAAAGTTTAAACTCAGTCTTCTGCTGATTGTTTAGCCTCCGCACGTACACAGAGAATATTTAAAAAAGAAGGGAACATTAATTCCCCACCTAATAATGATAGTAAAAGTCCTTGACACATTCCATTGCCACGCACCTGATTCCTGCAGCCAGAACCAACAGCAGGTCTAGGTTAAGCTGCTTGAATACAGGGAGCCAAGAATCAAGAGCCTGTTTGTAATTTTTCCATGTAAATAAGAGCAGCATTAGTGCCCTTACAGGCTATATAAAGAAGCCTTCGTTTAGCAGTAAAACAGAACTATTTTTACAGAAGCAAGCGTGAAAAACTGGATCCACAAATTTAGCAAGATCACAATGAATCAAAAAAGTCCCATCTGGGACTGTTTATTTCTTCATTTGGGGGTGGCAGGAAAGGGAAGATATTGTTACTACGGATTAAAGCAACAGGACAAGGTTTGTAGAGCAATTCTAATTGAACGGCACAAACTGTGCTGCAAAATTTTTTGCCTCAGGGCTACCCATTGTATATCTTCTCACATAGGATGCGGGGGGGAGTCGTGAAATGAATCGAAGCTGTTCTGGCACCTGAAAACGGGTCAGAGAGAACATCAGGCGGCCATCAGATGGGACAGGCTTTGAGTCTGTTTTGAGCCACCTTTGAACCAGCAACACAGCTCCAAAAGGCCCATTACCCTGACCCACCAGTAATAAAGGACTGGCGAATGGCAAGTAGAGCCTGCTCCCATAAACTGAGCTGCACTTCCTGTAAGATACTGAACCTCTCATCTCCTGTTCCAGTCACTGTGGGGCAGAGGGGCAGGGAGGGAACCATTCAATACCTCACAGGATTAGGCCTTTGCATGACGCTGGTTCATCCTTAAAACACTTTTCAAACAATAACTTCACAACAATGTTTGTGAGGTGGGAAAGTATCATTACCTCCATCTCAGGGACTTGGACGAGGTCACCGAAGAAGTCAGCATCAAAGACACCCAAAAATCATAAGACCAAACTCTACTCTACTCCATTCGGACGGAAGTAACGCCATGTACTTCAAATGGAGTCACTCTGGATTTCTAGCTGCTGTTGGATTTGTGCCCGTAACTTCTGGCCTTATATAGAATCATAGAAATATAGGGCTGGCAGGGACCTCATCAAGACTAGCACCCTGCCCTGAGGCAGAACTAAGTCAGCTCAGGCCATCCCTGACAGGTGGACAGGCCATCTCAGGTGGACAGGTCAGCTCAGGCCATCCCTGACAGGCCATCCCTGACAACCTGTTCTAAAAATCCTCCATTGGGCACTAAGGTGCAACATATCACTCATTCCCCACTGCCCTACTGAAAACACAGTGATGGCCAGAAAGGGTCATGTTTGTCATGACTTTGCCTGATGGCATGTTTGTGTTTCTGCCATTTATTCTCCAGCGGTGTCTTCCATATGAAATGGACTCAGCCTGTGAATCAAATCAAACTTTCTCCAATTGCCAGCACTTGAAATGCAACCTGCGTTCTTTCTGCTTCCTTCGTCACTGCCACCCGGTAAAGCTCTGCAAGCAGAACACAGGGCCTGATCCAAAGGCACCTCTTGGCCACTACACCCCATCTTAGAATACCCTTCCACAGACTCTGTCATGGAGGGGTCTGCTATGCAGGTGTCACCTCGTTTTTGAGACAGGTCAGGATTATGGAAGTAAATTTCTCCTTTGTGCTTCCTCTGTTGGGTGCCAGTTTTCTGGCAGGCACCTATGCCCGAGTTTGAAGCGGATGTACAAAGGGAAGATGTCTATTGGACTCAGAATTCCAGGGCAAATTCTGGTTTCCATCACACTAGCATAAACCAGCTGTAAATCTAGTAATGGCTTTAGTGGAGCTCCTCGTGATATAGGATGACATAGCAGACAGCAACAGCATGTCTCCTGGGAGCCAGGTTCTTCAGATGGTGTAAGTCAGCACAGCCTGATTGATTTCAGTGCTGATTTATGCCACCTTGAGCACAAAGCGTCCTACTTTTAATCCCTCCTTGATTTCTGTTTTACATGCTTGTCTTAATTCCTGCATTTTTGTTAAAATCGCCCCTGCTCCCCCAACGTGTAGGTGAATTGCACTTTTTGTTCTTCTTTTGGTTTGGCTTTGGACACAGGGAATTCCAAACAAGCTGAGTGATGAAAATCAGACCATAAGCTGCAATTACCCGTGTCTGTTGAGCGATGTCACCCAAAAGGGATCAGAGCGTAAATAGTCTTCTCTGCGCACACAGCAGTTCCCATTCCTGCAAATGTGTCAGGCTCACGTCGGAGTCCAGATCCAACAGCACGTTAGTTACAGTGCAAAAACAAGATCTACAAATATTTTCTATAGCGTAATTATACAAAATGAGTGGAAATTTCTACCCCCACCCCAAAAAAAACATATCCCACTATGAACACAGAGCCGGACTGCCAACTATGCAAGAACATAAATATCATTTAAGTTGTTTCGTACAGGGTAGTAGCTGGAAAGTGGAAAAATGATTGAGGGACAAGTGGTTTTAAAAATCCCCCAGAGGCCTGTAACTTACCTGTTTATTTCAAGAAGAGCTGCAACTGCCAAAAAGAAAGGAGTTACTTGAGCTGATATCATGTTCTGTTTTCACAGCAAATTTCAAAATAAACAGGCATCAAGTCATTGATTCTCTCTCTCTTCTCTCTCACTCTGAATATATATATATGTGGTGTCACAGGCGCTGACTTTTCATTTGGCAGGTGGGTGCCCCACACCGGCTCTGCCCCCTCCCCCCAAGGCCCCACCCCCATTCCACCTCTTCCCGCCCCTGCTCCTCCCCCTCTCCTGAGACTCCCTCCCCTGAGTGCCTCCCGCCCACCGCTCCCACTTTCTCTGCCCCCTCCTGCCTTAAGGTGAGAGTGGCAGGGGGCAGAGAGGAGTGAGTGGTGGGGCAGCCCCACTGAACAGCTGATGGGGGAGCCACTAAAGAGCTGCTGGGAGCAGAGGTCCAGCCACTGAAATTGGCGGCCAACCCCAGGGCCAGCAGAGCAGCAGCCCCGGTTAGCCCAGTGGGTGCTGATCACCCCCTGTTTTTTCTCCATGGGTACTTGAGCCCCTGAGCACCCACAGAGTCAGCCCCAATGTGTGGTGTATACATAGAAGTATAGGTATGTATAAGCATATACAGGTATACCCGCACACAGGCTTAGATCCTACAATGGAACTACTCACATGAGTAAAGTTAAACATGTGTGTAAGTATTTGCAAGATCAGGGCCATGAATACATCTGCACCACAGCTCCCAAGATGTGGCCATCTGGAAATTCAGAATAAAGAGCATAGCAGTCTTCCTCTCAGGCCTCAGGTGTGATGGGCAGCTAGCTTAAGTTTTGGTCCTCAGAAAAAAAATTGGTTTGGAAGTCTCCTCTCCCAGCAACTTTGGGGATATCAAGGATAGTCCCTCTGTTTTTATAGTACACACACACACAGATTCCATGGAGAGCGAGCAGCTAGAGTCCTTTGAAAACATTTGGCATTATCCCCTGAAAGGGGAAAAGAGAGAAAGACATGAAATAAATGTAATGAGCAACAACACCGCTGTGATATCCCGGGAAACGGAAACGGAATTTGTCATCATCAAACTTGACAGGGTTAGCCATAGAAATGTCATGCTCTTTCATCACTGACATAGTAAAGTCTGGGTGATGATAAGTCCCACGGGATGGTGATAACTAAGGGACCAAAGATGACTCCAGTTTTTTAAAATGACATAAATAATATAATAAATCAGTCAATAACCCCTTCATAGTTGATGGGTCAGACAATAGTGACTAGGATGAAAACAACATTCATTATTGCATCTAATTATCAAAGCCTGCTTTAATTGTTACCTGGTACCCTTTGGCTAGGAAGGAGAGCGCACACTGGCGCCATCTTCATTTGTACAATTTTTTATGGAAGTGTGAATTTGATGCTCAAAAAAATGCGAGGAATTAATATTGAGACACAGGAGGCCTTACATTAGCTTCCCTCTTCAGTTCTGCCAACCTGAATCCTCATCACCAATATGTGGTGCTGTCCTGAGCAGAGACTACAGCGGACAAACTTTTCTTTGACTATTGACCTGTGCTGGCTCCAAACTAGAGAAACCAACTCAAGATTCCGCATCCCATCTTCTGTCCCCTAAGCCATGGAGTTTCCTGAGTGCTTCAGTGGTTGACCCTAGCAATGAATTGTACTATGTATGGAGAATTAAAGAATTAATGCTCTGATCTTTCATTTAACCAGAAAAAGAGATTGAGTCAACAGGGCAACAGCCACTTAAGGGCCTGATCCTGTAGCCTTTACTGATGTGATTAGCTCCATTTGGGACAACAAGAGCTGAGCATCTAAGAGGAGTATCCATCAACACCATGGTAGGCTGTGGATCTGAAAACAACGGGGTATATTTATAGCACTTGAAATATCCAAAGCCATCTGTTAACATTAATAGCCATAAAACCCCAGAGAAGAAGTGGAATTTATCCTCATATAGCATCTCATTACACAGGGCAGTCATATGACACTCTCACGGCCCCCACCCTATGCGGATTATGCACCTTCAGTCTGTCTAGCTGCATTTATACCTAACTCATCACCATGTTATCTGAGCTGTCTTTCAGAGGTGTTGACCAAGATATGTAGACGGTTCATATAAGAGATTAATGACCTACTAAGTCCTTAGGCACCTGCACCTTTCCAAAGACTGTAAGAGCACTGGAAAGTTTGAACCCTCTGATAACAAGTGCAACCCGGCCATGATAAGAAGTATGACTGGAACTCGGTGAAGTGAGGTAGACATAAAAGAATGAGGAAAAAGAGGTGGGTGACTGTTGAAACCTTAGCTCGCTCTTGTAATGACGAATAAGCTCGAATAAGAGAGGACCAGAGAGCTGCCAGATCAAACACTGGGTGCCTCATGCGGTGAGGAGAAAGGGCTCAGCTGTGAACAGCCTCGGTGGGATGGCCCCTAGTAACTTCCCTGCCTGCCCAGAGCCACTGCAAGGAAATCTGGGACTCCCTTTTGAAACCATTCATTTTGGGCTCCTGGCTGGAAGGATAAAGAGCTTTCTCACCCACTTCATCTACGGTCAAACATTGGCCATGCCAGCCTGAGGGCCGGGGATGGAGGTGGAAAAGGAAATGAGTACGTGGCTCATCACTGGTGGGTATGTTCGTGGAGGGAGCTAATGGCAAAGTGGATGGAGGTTCCCTTTTAAGCAATTATAATATGCCCCCCCACACCAGAGCTACAGGAAAAAGGAAATGTTCTAATTCCCCAGGGAGTGCACCCACATCTAAGGTAGCCATAACGGTAATAAACATTCATTGTTTAATAGATTTTTAAGGCCAGAGGGAACCAATAGATCATCTAATCTGGCCTCCAGTATAACCCCAGCCATAGAATTTCATCCCATTACTCCTGTGTTGAGCCCCATAACTTGTGTGTGACTAAAGCATCTCTTCCAGCAAAGGATAGAGTCTGGATGTGAAGACACCTAGAGATGGAGAACCCACCACTTCCCTTAGCAGCTTGTGCCAATGGTTAACCACCCTCGCTGTTGAAAATCTGTGCCTTATTTCTAATTTGAATGTGTCTGATTTAACTTCCAGCCATTTAATCTATCTAAGAGGGCATGATAAGAACTAAAGAGTCTTTTATTACCCAGCAGACAGCTTGATGGCACCTAACAGGTTCAGCATAGTCCAAACAATTGTATTGTATTTTGTTTTGGTAATTTGTAGATGTTTGGTTTGATTTTGATTTTTTTTAATAGCCTTTTGTTTTTAAGCAAAAAAATTGCAGGGGGATTTTTATTTCTTTCTACATTTTCTGGGTTTTTACAAAAAAAAAAAAGCAAAAATATTTGGCCCTAGCGATTGCACTACTGGTACTTACCTCCCTATCATGTAGCAGATTTATTTCAGTATGAAAGGCATACTATAAAACTACATTCCACAGTTATATCCCATTTGTCAGAAATTTGATACCCACAGACATGGTGTTACAAAAAGAAAAGTGAGCTGGGTAATGATTATTGATACTGGAATTGCAAAAGATCTCTGGTTGTGCATTTTAACCAGCAAAATGGTAACAAGAAAATAAAGAACTAACTTGTAGCTTGTTTGTTTCTTCTTTCCCTGACTACAGAACTAGTTGTTCCAGATAAATTGGCACAGTATTAAGAAAGTAAACAGTTAACTGTCTGAAGTTCTGAAGTGCCGTCATGTTTTTTTCTCTAACTCTTACACCCTTATCTCAATTGCCATTATAAACCATCACCTGCAACAGCTATCTAGCTAGTCCAAGCAACTTTCATCTGGCATCAATTGAGGTTGTAAAAGAAGTTCATAAGTGCACAGCCCAGGTGTCTGCAATTTTACTCCACTGATCCATTCGAAAGCCCCCAACCAATTTCAACTGACTTGCTTCGTACCTTCAGAGATGGCAGTAAAGTATATTATGGGATAGTCCCAAGATCATTATGGCAATTTAGCTAAAGATTTGCTGATTTCTCTTCTAATGAGCTGAGCTTGCAAATGATCAAAGATCATTAAGAAAATATGAGTGTTGGAAATCGAAATCAAATGTGCTAAAATAGATTATGTTCTTCACATTTCTGGGGACTGTATATTCTCAGGGAGAGAGAGAATTGTCTTGACTTGTTAATATATATTCTGTACCCAACACATGACTATACAGTTGCCTGTATCCCGGCAGATGATTTGTGCGTTAGCATGTCACACACTGAATATTTTGGAAACAGAGTAATTATGGTCATTGATTTGCTTTCATTGAGAAGTGACAATAATAAACCAAATGACACCTCATGTCCGCTGAGTCAGGCTCAAGGGCTTGCCATGGTTTTGAAGACCACTAATCGAATGAGCGAGGGTAGAGCTAATGTGAAACAAATTAAAGTAGAAATTCATATCATGTGTTGCTATGATAGCTAAAGACCTCTTCAGTTGCTGTATGTCCCTGCAACTTTTCAACTGAGCATGGGTTCCAGACAGTTGTTTGGGCCACTGAATCACACTTACATGCTTAGTATTTACCATGTATAGATTTAAATTTCCTGAAGCAGTACTACTGGAAGCCTGATGGCTACTCCCCAGTGCTTCTCCCTTGACCACATAGTGATACCTTTGATTGATCTGTGTGATCAGTCCAAACAGTGGAGTGGTTCATGGGAATCAGGATAATGGATGAGTATTGGATGAGTTATGATTTCTGAATGGTTGGGGTTGGCAATTCTGCTGACAGCTCTTCAGTGCCTCTAGTAAATGAACTTGTTAGTCTCAGTCCAGTTCCTAATGGAAATCATTAAATCAGCCACTTTATTTGGCGTTAATTCGCACTCCTCATTGCCAGTCTCAGTAGAGAAACCAGGCTTTTAATGGATCATGCAAACGGAACTCTGCTTTCAAGCCCAAAGGTGGAACTTCCTGCTCACGGATGAGGCATATTGCTCGTAGTGACCCGGAGAAAGCTTGCGCTGTCACTTTGTGCCATATAGGCTCAATCCTGAGCCCTGCTCTGGTCCTTTTGCAACATTCCCGCGATGCAAAGGAGCGGGAAAGCAGCCAAGCCTCCCCTTGGGTACAGCCCAAGTAGCATACTCCTATGCCAACCATCCTGGTATAGAGTGAGCTGGGGTCATCCTCAGCAGGGTGGGAGATATACCCATCCAGACATAGCTTAAAGCATTCTGGCATTGCTCTAAACTACCCAGAGCCCAGGACTGATGAGCAACAAACACCCATCCACCTAGCTGCACCCAACAGATACTGGAGGATTGAGGCCTCTCAGCAATTTGGATACATAGAAGAATTCAGACTCCAGCACTTAATTCACTTAGATTCTTCTGTAGCTGTCGTTGACTTTGAGCTCATGATCCGGCTCAGCGTGGCTCTGGGTTTTTTCAATCTCAGTGGAAATTTCATTTTGGAAATGATGCCGGGAGCGCAAACAGGAAGCAGGAAGGACTTTTTGCAAAAATGCGAGAATCTGAAGGAGCTGCAGTTTCACTTTTTGGATCCAACCCACCGCTTAGTTTTGCAACAACAGCAAGAACTGAGTGGCGAGGTCAAGAGAAAAGCAAACATGTAGCAGCCGCAGAGAGCGACTTTCAAAATCGCTTTTTGGAACTCTGAGTCATTTTATGTGCTGCATGCAGCCAAGATGCCTAGAAAAATAAAGAAAGATGCTGACCAGTCCCCGCAGAGCAGCCGTCTATTGACAGATGGGATTAAGTGGTAGGAGTGCTCAAAGTGGGTTTGGGGGTTTTTTATAGGCCTATTGCCTTTGTTTATTGTAATTTTGATTTTAGTTATTTCTGTTAAGACATTTGGGGGCTTCTGGGCATAGTGCCTATTAACCAAAATGTGTCGTTCCTGCTAATATTGTTGTTCGTTTATTTGGGAGCGCATCTATAATTCTGTGGTGCCGTTCTGAGCTGGAGTGTAAAGTGCTGGAAAAAGATGGGGAACCAGGGTCCTGTAATGCAGCAGCACATGCTGGGCGACAAACAGAGCACAGGGGTAGGATATGGCAAAAAAGGATAATTTCCGTAATGGTTCAGGGCAGGTCTGGGCTTGGGAGCAGAGCAGTAGGGGAAACTGTGCAGCAGGAGAAAGCAGGAGAAAGGACCCAATCCTGCAAGCTCCTATGACCAAGTACATGGGTCCAGAAGGCCCATCTTAGGTGATCAAACCATGGACCTGGTCCTGTAGGCCCTTTCTATGGGATATATTGCTTCCTATCTAGAATATGCCTGTTAAAGTCACTGTGCCTGATAATAAGCATTTGCAGGATCAAGTCCTATTGCTCTTTGGAAAATATTTGTAACATATTCATCAGCTTTGTTTTCCTTTCAGATATTTGCAAAGGATTATAAATAAAACTAATACATTTGGGGGTTGATCCTGCTGCCTCCAATTTACCCTGAGTAAGGACTGCAGGATTAGGTCCGACATGGTACATCTCTAGGTGTCTGTTGTACTTAATGGGCTTGATTATCCCCTGTGCCCACGCACAGAGAAAGAGAGGGAGGAGCATGAGGGAGCCTGTTATGGTTCTCTGATCGAGTCAGCTAGAGCAAGCGTGAAGCTGCTCTAACTTACACCACTGACATAAAATTCCAAATGGACCTTACATACTGGGAAATCACAGTAGCAGACCTCCACTTTACCCCACACTATGCTCCTTCCCTCCCTTAGGATGCCCCCTATACAAAGGTGGCATAGGGGGAAAGAGGATTCATGAGCTGCCTCTACTAGGTTTCTTTAATTCTCCGCTAGGAGAATTCTCCACTGGCCATTTACAGCCTGACTCTTGCCTTTCTGCCCCATCTAAGTGGGACCCAGATCATGCAGGAGAATCTGACCTAGTGATTTTATCTCCACCACATGCTTATTCTTATTAGTTTGTAAAGCACTTTGGACTCCTTCAGTATCAAAGGTGTGATTCCATATTTATTGGTTGTAGAGTAATATATCTTTTAGAGCTGCAAGTGACTTTAACAGATAAAGAAAAGTGTCGCAAAGAGCTGTTCAGAGTATTATATTTCTCAGATCTGTGAATATAGAGGAGCTAGCCAGGAAATGTCCTCTCCCCCCGCCCCCTCAAAAACTATGTTTTTCTCAAAAAAAACTGAAAACCAAAAAAGTTGGAGGAGGGGGGGTTGGCAATGAAAAACTGAAATTTTTTGGTCGCTGAAAACTAAAAAATGTCCAGCTCTTGGTTTTTCAATGCTAACCTAGATAACTTTGTTGCAGATATTTTTTTTTTCCCCGTGAGGCACCATTTTTTGATGAAAAAGCTGTTTGCTGAAAATCTTTTGACCAACTCATATATGAATGAATGTGTTGTGACAAAGTTCCTCCTCTACCTCGGTGGGTCCTGCGCTTATTGGCGGATTTGCTCGCTTCACAGATTCATCCTGAGGGTCAGGAAACAGTCCAGAGACCTTCCCCTCTGGTAGAAGCTATAGTCCAGGTCAATTCCTCCTGTGGTTGATCAGGAGTTGGGAGGTATGGGGGGAACCCAGGCCCGCCCTCTACTCCGGGTTCCAGCCCAGGGCCCTGTGGACTGCAGCTGTTTAGAGTGTCTGCTGGTATAGTTGCACGACACCTACAACTCCCTGGGCTACTTCCCCATGGCCTCCTCCCAACACCTTCTTTGTCCTCACCACCGGACCTTCCTCCTGATGTCTGATAACGCTTGTACTCCTCAGTCCTCCAGCAGTACGCCTACTCACTCTCAGCTTCTTGCACACCTCTTGCTCCCAGTTCCTCTCACATACTTCCTCTCCTCTGGCTCCATGGCTCCCCCTGGCTTGACTGGAGTGAGCCCTTTTATAGCATCAGAGGGGCCTTTAATTAGAGTCAGGTGCTTAACTGCCTCACCTGACTCTTAGCCGGTTAATTGGAGTCAGGTGGTCTATTAGCCTGGAGCAGCCCCTGCTCTGGTCACTCAGGGAACAGAAAACTACTTATCCAGTGGCCAGTATATCTCCCTTCCGCTACTCTGCTGTTCCCAGCTGGTCTGGGTCTATCACAGTATATATTCTTTCCTTCAGGGAAGACCTGAACTTTTCCAGGTTATCTTTCAGATATTGTTATGTGTGACATAACAATAAAAGTCGGGGACATGCAAAGGCAGTAGAAAAGGTTTCTCGAAAATGGACTCACAGGTCACAGGAGTAGCAGGAACAAGGGAAGTTTACCTGTTTATCTTCAAGCAGGTGACTCACCACCCCACCAAAACATTACCCTTGACCAAGTTTTATAGCTGATAGATAAGAATTTTTATCACATTCAGTTTAATATTATTGCTTAACTTTCGGAGGTGTGACGCAGTTCCTGGACTGCTGATTGGCTCAGGGGGATCTTGCCATAGGCAGTCCTACATCAATCAGTGACAGCCATCAGTATTTGCTTTTTCACAGCCACCGAGAGATTAAAGAGGCACTCCCCACCTTTTCACAGTCAGTCAACTCTTTTCCCTTTCTGCCAGCCTTTGTGATTGGCAAATTGCAGTGCAAACTTATCAAATATTAAATGATAATTAATAGAGGACTTCCGTACTGGGGGAAAATAACAGGATTAGACAGGCCATTACCTTCTAGTGGTGTGTTTATCCTTTATAGCAAAGATAACTCTATGTACTTTAAGGGATTTCTCCTTCCTTCTGAACAATGCATATGTATGTGCAAACAGATGCATTATAAAATATTTTATACACTCTCTTACAGATCACCAGTTAAAAACACATATTAATGGGCCAGATCTCCAGCTGATGTAGCTCTCCTGATGTCATTTTATTTATACTAGCTGTGGAACTGAGTTATCATCCCAGCTTGCATTCGTTTTGGATTCAGTGACATCACAGGAGACTCAGAACCTGTATCTAGTTAAGCAGAGCCAAAATCTGCCCTTATATAAGAAAATGAAATCTTATGGCACGAATCACTGGCAAATGTAAGTTAGTGGAGCTGGAGCCAGGGATCTGGCCCATATACTTCCCAGGGAGTTGAAGGTATATATCTCAGGGCAGAACTTGAGCCTATACTATATATGCAGGGGAAATATTTGCTTATGGGTTCCCCGCTTTCAGATTAACAAGATATGTGTATCCTTCACACTTCGACTCTCACCTCTTCGGGAACCAGTCTCACAGAGTGTGGACATTCGGCACAAGCTGAACCATCTTCTTCATGCTGCCCTGGTTAAAGTGTTTTTTAGCTGTTGAGTAGAAACAGGTGTTAGCTAATCAAGGTTGCATGTTGATGTTTGCTCAGTAAAAGAAACAAAATAATAATCAAAGCGAGACCAGGTTCTTTTCCACTCTTTTATTCCAAGAAACACTTGAAATCAACAGAGGTGGGGCTTGTTTTTTTCCATCCCTGGAAATTTACCAAGGTTTCCAAAAAAGATGAAGTCTCTTATTTTTTAATTTGATTGATATCATGCCTTCAAATGAGCTAATCTGACTGGCTACCTGCCAAGGGCTTAATCCTGCAAGCATCTATTGCTGGGCGAGTAGAATCATCGCACTAGAGCAAATAGGCCAGAAATTTAGGGCAACATTATGAAATGAATATCCATTGGAAAGGGAAGAACCAAATGTCCTTGTTATCCCTGCAATGGGGCCGGATCCTCCGCTGATGTAAATCAATATAACGATGCTTAGACTTCAGTGGAGATACCCTGAATAATGCCACCTAAGTGCACTCCAAGGTCAGCATTATCACTTACTTACAGAACCAGTTGTTTTGTTCTCCCCACGCCCCTGCCATGGTTTTGCTTGTGAACGTCTCCACTCTCAAGTTGATGGCTCATTGTGGCTTTTGTTGCTACAGTATTCTGGGAGTATTCTGGGAGGTTCTTCATGCTGTTGGCTTCTTGAGATTCTGTGAGGCCCAAACAAAATGTTTCTAATGCTAAGCTGTCATTAGAGATTAGGGGAGCGGAGAAAGCAGATCTGATTTCATATCTAATTTACTGTAAAACGAGAGGCAGGGAAGAAGGGAGTTATTTTTAATTGGGAGAAAGATTGTTGTGATACTGCTAGGTTGCTTTCTTTTTCCAGTGTGGGATCTCTCATGTATTTAACTTAGGCCTGTATCTTTCCAAAGAAGGAAAGATTATAAACTTTGTACTCTGTTCCATCTCTAGGGCTATTTCTGCTCGGAGCACTTTGGAACCCTGCATTTTCCAGACTGCCTGACACGTGAACATTTAAGAGAAAATGTAGCTATGGGTCAAATTCTCCTCTGTCATAACTTCACTGACGTCGATATAGTTATGCCAGTAGACCCTATATATGTCCATATATAGTAGTTATGGGCTTGCTATGTCTTGTGGGAAACAGTGCAGTCAGCAATAACACATGGCAGGGTGCAGTGATATAGCCATCTTTAGTCTTCAGGGACACATCAGACCTTACCAACTACATACGGACGCTCGGACCAAGATGGAGACTTGACTGCTGGGATCGGTAGTCTCCGCAATGTATTCCTCTGCATGACAGCTGAAATTTACTCTATGTTATATGATTTAGGTATGGTCCATGGGCATCCTCGGTTAGGCCAGTTTGGGGTGATGCCCTTAGGTAAGACAAGTTTGAGCACTTCTGTGGAACTTGGAAGACTATAGCAATACTCTATCTGGCAAACTTATACTTAAAGATCTGCCCTGTTATGTACATGGAAAATTTAACCTAGCACAGAGAGTCTTTAAGACATTACTGATATTAGAATAGGCAGTTTTTAACGGCAAAGCCAGCTCCCAATTAATGGAAATACTTATTTAGGTGACTGGCGGATTATGCATCCTGCCAATTAGCTCCATCTCAATGTTCTATTTCTTGCCTTAAATCAATAAACAGTTCAAGATTTCCTGGAGTCAGAAAATGAATGTCAATGCCAAGAACTGTGGGTATATGAAAACCATACCTACAACAATAGCCCTCAACTAGGAAGTTCAACTAATCGCTCCCTTGTACAGCTGAGTGTCTGACAGAGAAGTTAGAAAGCTGAAACTGGTATACACCCCCAGTAAAGAAACCGCAGCTAACAGAGCCCATGAAAAATAGTTACTAACCTTCGGGTGCCCTTTGTTCTCTATCCTTTCTGACAAGCACTTTTCTTCAGCAGTGCATACCTTAAATGCCTTGGCAATATGATTTGATTGTGGGGCTTACTAAGGTGGATTGAGATGAGTGAGTCATTATCTTCCATTTATCTTTCATTTAAAGAAAAGAAAAACTCAGAACAAAACAGGACATAGGGTTTCATACCATAATTTGGCCAAATTATTTCACATTCCTTCAAAAAAAAAAAAAAAAAACAGAAGCAATCTAGGAGGGTCAAACAACCCCAGAAACGGGGGGGGGGGGAGAGGGCGGGAATTGAATCAATAGGCACCTAAAATGCTGTAGTATAGAGACTCAGGAGATTTGTAAATAGCAGCAGAGTGGTGGCCCTGCATTACATTGGATGAACCTTTTATAGAATCCATAGGGAAGTTATGTTCTTCTCTTAATTTTGTTATGTCTGGATAACTCGGGGAGTAGGGCTGCGGAATCTTGCACTTCTGTGTCACTTGATCCGTTGCCACCCAGGGTGGTATCGTCTAAAAGCCATTGTCAATTAATAGCTCTCTGGAGGCCGATGTGAAACGAATTAGTGTGTAGTCATGCATTGCCAAGGGGATGTGTATCCACATGAGGTTAATCCAAGGACGGGATGGGCCTGGAGACTGTAATCACTTTTTTAACTCTGTATATAGTCTCTCCATGTCAGAGTTGAAGTACATTGGCAGTGTCTGTTTTAAGAGAGAACCAGGTCTTGAATAGCAGGTGGTGCTGCAGTTCAGGGTTGTGGTTTAACAGCAGTGCTATGGGGACTTCAGGTGTGGGATATGATACATGCTGTGGGTCAGGAGTCAGGACTGAGATGTGTTAGCAAACCTAGTTGCGGAGTGGCGGGAGGCAAGACTGGCATAGAACAGAAGTTCTGTAGGTCAGGAATAAGACACATTTGCAGAGCTGTTTTGGACCCCAGGAGTGGAGGAGCATCAGGATTCTGTGAGTCAGGACTGAGCTGCACTAGCCGAGATCAGTGTGGGCCCAGAAGTGAAGCATCAGGAGATTGCTACAGCTTAGCAATGATGGACAATGGATGCGCTGTGGTGCACCGGGCCTGCCCGCTATACCACTGACTGGAGCCAGTCTCTCACTGTAATGACCATCAAATCAACTTCCCTTTTCTAAAAATCACAATGGAAAGAGCCGTAAATTGCACGGTATGTCCCTCCATCGGGGTGCAGTTTGACCTCCCCACCGAAGTTTCCTATCACGATAACATCAGCAAAAAATATACATACATGCTACAGTTCAGACACTTCCCCTTCTTCTCAGCACTTCACCCCATCCCCAAGGCTCTGGGCTGGGATATCCGCATGGCCAGGTCAATCGCTGGCCGCTTGCAACATCTTGCAATCTTTGCCACAACACCGTGTTGCAACCATGCTGCCAAGAGGAGAAACCCAAGATGGAGAAGAGGAAGGTGAGGGATGAGACCATGATTTGGCACTTTTGCGATGTGCAGTCTGGGCTGACTTGGCAGTGCTGAGATGTTAGTGGTCCGAATAGTCCTGGGTCCAATTTCATCCACACTGGATGGTTTTCTAATAAATAAATCTCAACTTCATACCCTGTACAAACCATTCTATTGTCCATGTATGGGTCAAGAGAAATTTTGCAGTTCTCAAAATTATTTTTTTACTGAGACTTTAAACTGGATTCAGTTTCCTAAAAGAAGGTGTTTTTATTTCTTCTTCTACTGCAGCTATATCACCTCAGGCCGTGATCTCATTAGGTCATCCTTGCTAAGTAATATCAGAGCTGTTCAGTACTTGAATAGGAGACCACCAGGTAAAACCCAGATGGTGTTAATGCTGCTACACTCAGTGGTGCTCTTCCTGTCTCCAGTGAATCAGTACTGCTCGAATGTCCCTGTTTAGCGCAAAGGGTCTTTATGTTGCCTTTGGAATGTGGTATAAAAATTAAGTTCTGATCAATCCCAGTTGTTGAAGATTCCATTGTAGTTTTCACTAGAGCTGGGCAGGAAATGGTTTTCCTGTCCCGTGAACATTTTCAAAATTTTGAAAAATGTTCGTATCCCAAACTGTGACAGAAAGTTGGACTCTTGAAACTTTTCACAAACTGAAAACACAAAAATAATTGGTTTGTTTCAGTTGTTACTTTTTGTTTGAACCATTTTTACTCTGATTGGCCTACATTTCAAAAACAAGTCATTTCAAATCAAAAAACTACAAATTTTCATTTTAAAAATGTTTCGATGGGATGTTTCAACTATTTCAATTTTTTTTCCCAATAATTTTGCCATTTGAGAACTTCATGGTAATCAAGCCTTTTCTGCAAAAAGTTTTGGTTTTGATGACCACCATTTTTCGATCCAAAACCTTTTTGTCAAAAAATTCACAACCAGCTCTACTTTTCTCAAGTGTAGGGCTGCCAAATGGATTCCAATTTTGAATTGGCAGCATTTTACTGCTCCTTTTCAGTGATGTAAAGGACCGTGCAAGGTACAGAGCATTAAAGACTCAGGCCTATCCCTTTCAGTTAGGAGCTAGCCGATCAGGTACAAAATAAAGAGCGAAGTGGGTGAGTCTGACAAATGTGACTGAAATTGCTTTTGAAAATTAGTTATTCCTTTCCCCTACTGGCCATCTAATCCCCTCTTAACCCCACTGTATGATGTCATCATAGCCACAGGCGTAGCACTCTGGGCAAAATCTGAAATTCACCAAGACCAGAGGCCCCTCCCAAGCGGATCATTTTGGCGCACAGGACGGGCAGGGAGGTGGGGAAGCACATTCACACATATATCAAAAGTTTTGTCCTCTTCCCTTTGGTGAAGAAAATGGATGAAAAACGGGGACATTGGAGCAGCCCATCCTAGTTCCGGAGCATCTGCAGAGCATAGCTGAGCCAAGAAAGGACACATGGTAGTTGTGTGTTGTAGTGACACCTCAAGAAAAATCACTCTGAGTTGTGAGCCTGATCACTTAACTGCTATGGGCACCTTCCCAGATTTCCTGAGTTGAATGTAAATTACTGAAAGAACTTTCTCTCTCTCTCTCTTCCCCCTTTTGACTGAACACCATGTCTCACGGCTATTTTACTGTGTTTACCAATTATGAAAATTCTGGTCAGTTAATTATGAAAATGTTGGTAAGTCTGTAACACTGGCTCCTGGATGGAGCCAAAGCAAAAAACAGACTGGAAAGCCCTTGAAAAATGAGCTGCTTTCTCTCCGTTCTTATTGCCAGTGGATTTTGCTGTTCTAGGGTATGACTCTACTAGTCTGCAAAAGTGTCTTTACAAGCTGAAACACAGGAGGCTAAACCGAAAGCTTGATTTACTTTGTACATTTGTCCTGTGTTAAGCAGAGACAGAGAGAGAAAAAGTCGGACAGAGGGCTAAAGTGTGTCTCTCTTACACCAATGTAAATCTAGAGTAATTCCAATTATATCTGTGGACCTAGGGCCAGATCCTTATCTGGGGAAATCGATGGAGCTTTGTAGCTGCACAGCAGCTGAGGATTTGGCCCCTAATTCTTATCTCACACTGGTTGAAACCCAGAATGATTCCGCTGAACACTAAGATCTGGTTCTGATTCCATTACGGAGGTTTTCACAGAGTGCAACGCCACTTAACTTCAATGGCGTTATTTTGCGATATGCATGGGGAGTGCATAACCAAGGTGAGTGAGAGGAGACTTAGTCTCACTGAGCTAGGGTGACCAGATGTCCCGATTTTATAGGGACAGTCCCAATTTTGGGGTCTTTTTCTTATATAGGTTCCTATTACCTCCCACCCCCGTCCCGATTTTTCACATTTGCAGTCTGGTCACCCTACACTGGGCTAAACTCTGAAGTCAACGGCGTTATGCCAGCAAAGAATTTGGCCCATTGTCCTCCATACAGCACCAGTGCAGGTACGAGGAAATAAACCTCAGCCCGCAGCATCATTGATTTCAAACCAGTGTTAGTGATTTATTCTAACTGGAGATATAGCCTGCTGACTGCAGTGGAGTTACACAAGCAGAACTGAGAGCAGAATTAGCGCTAGACTGAAAAGGGAAATTCTCTGATTGATCTCATTTTCTTTACACACATTAACAAAAGTGGAGAGGTTTTTTTAAGGTTAATGGAAGAAAAATCATCTCTGCGCATTTGTTATGTCTTTTGTAAACTGCATTGCATGTACATGTAAATAAAGTGGGAGGATAATATATGCAAAGTGCAGTGTAGTCACAGTATGACAAAATTGGTCAATTTTCATTTTATTTAAATTATATGGTATGACACAATACATTTAACAATAATGTGCAGCACCACATATTTCAACCAGCATGAAAATTGACCAATTTTGTAATATTTAACATATGGCTTATACGTTGTTGAATATGTTAGAAATACATTTACCATGTATTTTACTAAAAAAAAAGTGTGTATATTTAGAATGTATATTATATTTTGCTGGCATTTTACCATTCTGGTTGATATTTAATTCATATTTTATTAAAAGAGCTGTTGTAAAGACAAGTTGACTATTGGGAACATATTTCCTGGGCTTTAATAACTACATAATAGATACATATCTCCTTACATAGCTGTTAAACTTACTGCATGAAATTATGCTCCTAGGGTCTGATCCTATGTTCATTGAAGTCAATAGCAAAGCTCCCGTTTACTTTCATGGTGCAGAATCAATGCCCAATTCATAATAGTGTAACCCCACTGAATTCAATGAAGTTATACTGGTGGTGTAAAGAACAGAATTTGCTTTGCAAATTCAAGTGGTTTAATAAAACGAAGATTTGGGGTTAGATCCTGCACGGTGCTGAATGTCGTTGAAGTGTATAGGTTTTGAAGAAGTTCAGCATACTGCAGGATCAGAATGTTGTCAGCACATTATCATATTTTCATTAAGGCTCTGATTGATGCACATGATTAAAGTTAATCCCATGCTTAAATACTTTGCTGAACAGAGTTGAATGTAAGCACATTCTTAAAGTTAAGCCTGGGCTAACTGACACCTAAAAAGACCTTGTCAGGGTATGGTATTCAATTTCTAGAATAATTTTTCCTTTGGTTTTGTAGGTTGGAAATTTACAACTGAAATCTGTTTCATTTTTGCAACTAATGCTATATTCCATGTCACATTTGACATGTGGTAACCGGGCGTGCCAATACATTGCTAAGTCCCATTGCTGTGAAATCTATTGAACATTTCCCAGTATTGTAGGAGATAACACTCATATGTCCCCACTGAATTCCAACATTGCTTCATATTGGACTTATCATGACTTAGGGAAACAAAGTGTAGGACTGAAATATACAATAATCTTGAGTGCAATAGTTTCCTTCATCGAAAACACTCGTGAGAACTTTAGTTAAATAGTCTGTTCAACCACAGCACAATCCAATTTAATAACAGATTGCAGTTTGAGCAGTTGTATCTTATAGCAAAGCAAATTATTTATTAAAAATGAAAAGGCACTTGGTATCTCCTGAATAATCAACAATATCGTTTTCTAGGAAGAAAGCATTTAGCGAAAGAAAAAGTTGAGCTGCCTTTCCTCTAATTACAACAATAGGGTGTAATTTAGAAAACAAGTCTCCTTATCTAACTACACTGAGTAATTTCTTTTGTTCTCTGAAAGAGGATAGTTGGGACTAAATCATTTAATTTCCAAGAACTGTCTTGGATCCATCCAATATTTGATGGCCGTGGTATGAAACCAAGAGTCTTTTTCAAGAAAGTCCAATTGCAAGTAATAAAGAATGATGTCTAGACATGGACCAAGCTGGTTTAGAAAAAAAAATTGAGATCACAGGGTTTTGGCTCAGAAGTTAAATATTTCACAACCCTCCTTATTTCGAAACAGTGGTAGGAATGATTACGGGTAGACTGAAATTATGACTGCGATCTGATGTAGGCTATTATATACACCTCTTTCTGCTGTGGTCATCTCAGCTGGAACACGGTGAATAAAGAAGCTGTAAAACTGGATGTAGAATTTAAGGTGAGCAAGGAAACAATTTGATTTGTTATGGTCTTTTCTTCTGGTGGCCATGTATGAGGCTATGACAGTCTCCAGTTCATGTAATCTCAGAATGACACGGCAGTATTGTTAGGGCACAGCGGAGTTGATGAGGGAATGACTAGAAATGCTAACTCTAGCTAAAAAAAAAATGGTTGGACTTTTTTAAATGAAATATGGCTTTTTGCGCAACATGAATATTTTGGTGAAAACATATCACGGTGTTTGAAATGTTCTGATTTTTTGACAAAACAATTTGAAATGGACATTTTAAATTTGGATTCTAATCAAATAGCATCAAAATTAACTTTTTTTTTAGGTTTGGGGGTTCATTTTTTTAGGTTTTTCGTTCCATCCTCTTCCCTTTTTTTCCCCTTTTCCTCTTTCCTGGAGGGGGTGGGGGGAAGGAAGGAAGGTAAAGGGGACAGAAAGGAGGGAAAACAAGCAAGCCAAAAACCCCTTAAAACCAAAGGCCTATTTTTTTTTATTTTGAGCCCATCTGATTCAAGACTATTTTTTTCTTTTTCAATCAATGTTAAATTAAATGTTTTGTTTCTAAACATTTCATCAAAAGATCAGAACAAATTCATTATGAGAAATTTAAAATATTGGGAATCATAGGTGCTGGAACTAAAGGTGATGGGGTGCTGCCGCACCTCCTGGTTTGAAGTGGTTTCCATTATATATAAGGTTTACAGTTTGTATAGTGTGGGTCCTGAGAGCCATTGAACCAAACTGTTCCAGCACCTCTGCTGGGAATAGTGAGAAAATATGTTCAATTTTTTTTTTCAGAAAATATTTCCCATTTTTTGATCAGCCTGTAGAGGTACTCCAAGTGTACTGGGTGCTTTGATTCTGTAAATGTCTAGTTATATGTTCTTGAAGAGATATAGATGTATTTAATACATCAGAAACTACATTCCATTTGTGCTATTAGGGGCTGATTCTCTTCTGGTTTACATGGATTTTACACCAGTGCGGCTCGGTTGACATCAGAAGAATGACACCAGTGTACACAACAAAAGAATCAAGCCCCATGTCTTTTGCTACTCTGCGCCACCCAGTCATATGGGACCAGTTCATCTGAAAGCCCACGTATCACTCTCTGATAATTGAAACTGAGGAACAATTGAGCTTCCCTCGGTTTGGTATAACAAAGGGAGAGGGGAGAAAGCTCTTCCAATCAATATTTTACAAAGTGCATCTGTGGTCTCTTCCAGGGGCAATGTTCAACACTCCTTCCTCTTTCCTTAATGGTTTATGAGTCTTGTTCTTGGGTTGTGTGTATTTTATGTTTATGGAGGTGGCGATAGAGTTTCTCACTGACTCAAGCACACTGCTTTATTGGTGATTTTATATATATATATGTAGTTTTATATATATATATATATATATATATATGCAGTTAAGCTGCCCAGATGCCTTCATCTATTATTATTATTATTGTTCGATATTCTGAAATTGGGTGCATGCTGATCATTGTGTTCCAAGGGTGGTTAATATTTTGCAACATCAATTCCTGTACGGGCATTTGTTGGATTAAAGGGAGGCTGCCTCTAAAATCAGCTTAGAGCTGTATAAATCAATAATTAATGGCCATCGCTTTGCTCTGCGAACATGATTTGCTCATAAAATTGAATTTCAGTGGCAAGTGCCTCCAATATTCCCGTTCTCATTAAAGCGCTATTTGGCTATAGTGTAGAAAATACCAGCTTGGCCCCATTATTCTAAAGTTAAATTGAGCCATATGACTGGAATATTGCCCAGAGTTAAAAGAAAAAAACAATCATTTTGAAATTAACATTATCAATACCCTAATGCATGTTGAAGGCTGGTTGGGTCTGCCACAGGAAGTGATGCAATAAGGGAGCCCTTAAAACTCACAGTCCTCAAACAGGAAATGTTTTCCTCAAGGAATAGTATACTTGAAAACTGCAGATTACAATTTAATACTAACCAGATTTCTACATTAAACGTGATTTCCGAGAACAATTTGATTTTTCTTTTTTTTTTTCTTCTTCTTCTTCTTTTTTAAATGATCAAAACTGTGTCCAACCGCCAGCAGCTCCTGGAATGAGCCCGTGGCTGCCTGCAATTTAAATGTCAGACTTCACAATTGCTGAACTGCATCAGATTGCTCTCAGAACCCTCTGTCACTCACCACTCGCCTGTCAATCTTAATCTGCTTCTGAGGCTTGCACCTTTCAGTATACCTTTACTTCATTCTCATTGCATGGTTAGACATATTTTGAGTGGGGATAGCATGGAGTTGCCCCTGGTGTTATGATGCAGAGGTCAGCTCCCCGTTTAATGCACAGTAAGATTCAGCTGATTGGAATAATTCAGAAACAACAGCAATTAAACCCTGCTGTATTTCTGGGGACCATAGCAGAACCTGTGATCTCCATTCAGGTGCTAGGGATGGAATGAAGGGAAATTCTTTTAAAGATTTTTTTCTTAGTTGATTGGGTAGTTGATTTCCTGGTCTGTCTCCAGCAATATCATGATAATAATAATAATTATTATTTGTATTGCAGTAGTAGCTAGGAACCCCAGTCTTGGGCCAGACGTAGGCGCTGTACAAACACAGAAACAAAAAGACAGTCCCGGCCCCAAAGAGTTTACAATCTAAGTAACCGACACCTCGATGAATGTTGGCGTCACTGTTTAAAGAGTCACTGTACTTCGAGGAGTGATGTGACATTAGGGGGTATCTGTGATTGTTTAATCTCACATCGTCATTCTAGAGACTGCCACATTTTTGAAGCAGGGACAGGTCAGTTCCTCATTAATATGGTCACGTTATTTTTTGTGGTGAACAGCACTCCTGGCTATCAGCACCTACTCTGATAAGGAATTTCAGCATCTATTCACTTCTAGGAGGAAATCTGCTTCATGGTCACCACAAAAAAATAACTGGCGCATGTTAATGGGGAACTGACCAGTCCCTGCTTCAAAAAGGGACCTTCTCATACACTCCATCCCGTACAGCAAGGAGCACGTTGCCAGAGATGGTTAACAAAGAGTAATTACAATAGAAGACTGCGGAAATGATCTGAATATGGTGAAAGTCATTACCATTATTATTTATTATCTGTATTAACATAAGTACCTAAGAGCCCTGCTCATGGAAGTGGACCCAATAGTGCTCCATGCAGTACAAACACAGATCAAAAAGGAAGACTAGAATCCATGGCTAATAAAGTTGTCATTAGAGAAAGGAATTGGGTGAGGCAGAGGGGCTACAGAAGATTCCTCAGAGAAAATATTCTGACCGAACAGAAATTCTCTTTGGAAATGTCTGATTGCTGGACAGTAGCAGGTTCCCTTAAAACTAAAGGCATCTGCTACCAGAGTGTGGAGGTTGCAGGACGAAGCAATTCTCTACAGTGCAATCAGCCACTGGCCACTCGTGCGGCTTACTGGAGCAAAGGAAAAGATGGGCAAGAGGCACAATTGGCTCAACTTGATGATTTGGCTGGTAGCCCAAATTCTGCTTTATAAGAGCTTAGGAAAACTCATCTGCTGAGAACCTCTGTCTCTGTGGGTTTCTGAAAGCTTTTGAAAAGCTCGGTGGCCACATGGTAGTCTTCCGTACAGCACACATAAATCATCTTGATTTGATTCCTGGCCCCAGTCTATCACTCCTGTGGCTAAGACGCACCCTGAGGGATATGGGAATGGAGTTCCTCACTTTAATTAACCTCCCCAGACAATTAAGGAACAAAACTGGCAAGCTCCAAAATGAGTTCTTGCCATTCCTCCACCACCTTGTAATGGGAGGCCTTGAAGATGGAGGGATTCAAGAGAGGGAAAACAGTGAAGGATCTTCTCTGAGCTCCATGGGGATACAGAGGACCTGCTAGAGAAACATCCCCTCTCTGAAGTCAAAATACCTTGTTCCATGGATGAATCTGAATGATCTTCTCTGTTCTCACATTCAGGAATGGAAACTATTGTTCTCCAGCCAGAACTGAAAGGCAAACCAGGAACCCTATAGAGCAATGTGACAATGTAACATTAATCCAACCCTCTGCTGCTGATATGATGGTAATGGAGGAGAAGATTAAGCACAATAATGCGTCCCGTGATGAGCAATCACTGTAAATTGTGACTTTCAGACATCTGCTCATTGGAAACATTTACATTGAGACTAAATCCCTCCCAGGTTGCACGATAGCACCAACTCTGTTTTCTTAGGCTGTAGTTCCATATTTGGCATACAGAACAAAGCCATCCAGAGGCTACAGAATCCATGAAGCACAGGCTTGGACGACCCACATATTGCCAACAAAGTTGACAAGCATGCAGGAAACGCTCCCCAAAGCTGCCAAGTCATACAGCTCTTGAATGAACCAGCTTCTCCATGCAAACCTATTGCTTTCTTGAGCATTAAATATTATTGCTCTCCAGATGTGTCATGAAATTCTCCCACTTGTAACAGTGTCTAGAAAAAGGAATATGCAGTGAGACTTCTGGTCCCAGACCATTACTTTTAGCTTTGTTCTGTCCATGTTTAAATTCATATATGGTGCTCCTATACCTCACTATTCTGTGGGTGATTAGAAGGAGGACTGATGAGGGGCATTAAAGCATTTCAGATGAAAGGGACTAGTACCTTATTTGCATGTGTCCACATCAGACTCATATACACAAGACACTAATTGTCAGCTTTGTTGTCAATTCCAAAGAATGAATGGACATGGAGACCAAATTAGCTTAAAAGGAGAACACTACCATTTTTTTCCGTATTTTAAAAATAGGTTTAGTGATCAAGATAGTACTTGATTAAAGTGTAGTAATGGTCCAAATTTAGCCTGAAATCTAGATTTTGAACATGCCATCTCTGGGGTCTACAGATGCCAAAACTTGCTTTGCCCAATTACAGATAGGGTTTTATTGTGAAATTCAAGTCAGGTTCCAGATTCTGATCCCAACCTACATGTGTGGGCATACACCCATATACATACACACACACATGTAGATCAAAGTTTAGAAGAATGTTTGAGTCCATGGTTTTGGTGTCGGCCAATTTATAATCGTAGTTTGAAACCCTCTCTTACATGCAATCCAAGACTTGATCTGGTCCCCTTTTCATTCAAGGAGATGTCAGTTTTCATGTTCATGTGGACCTACTGAGAATGTTTCCTATCTTTACAACATACAGAGGATTCCCAACACAGCTGTGAAAAACCCTTGTTAACACCCTTGTTTCTTTCCTAAAATTGGATGCAATTGCATAATTCCAGTGTGCTCTGCCCTAGTTTTAGGTCTGTGGCTTTGGATAACCACCTATGTGTGCCTATTTTTTTCTAATTAGGTGTCAGGTAACAAGCTGTTCTGAAACAGAATGTACCGGCATGGGAACAGCAGGGATGGAAACCAATGCCAGTAAATCAGGGAGAATTTCTTCATCCTTATCCTTACTTCGACTGCAACATATTTGTTAGAGACTGACGCTAGAACAAACCACAAAGTGTTGCAGCCTGTATCTGTATATACAGTCTGTATGTGTGTACTTTCCATGCTCAAAAGAGCTGAGGAGAAAGTACAAGATATGAGCATTTTATTTTTATCGAGCATTTCTTGAACAAACATAAACCTCAGGAGTGAAGCACTCGTTTTGTCTTCCACTGTCCCCAGAAGCTTACGATAAAATAAAAATACATAAAACATACCATTTGAGTCTATTTTATGTTTTTAATCATATCTGATTACCAACAAAAAATCATGGGCAATCGGTACAGGCTTGGATCCTCAGCTGGCATAACTTCGTATAGCTTTAGTTACTTCTCAGGAACAAGGCTGAGCCACACCAAATGAAAATCTGACCTATGTATATTTTTTACCCAATACTTTGTGGCATCCCTTACTGTCTTCCTTAATATAGTTACAGTTTCTTCAGTATCATTTTCTGCAGGTGTGGGTTTCAAAGAAAACTGTAAATGGACATTCTTGCCGCAGAAATAGAGGGGAAAGGAAGAAGAAAGGAGAGATGTAAGGAGGAACAGTCCAGATCCTTCTTAATTAATCACAAGAGATGCAATTTCTAAGTAAAATTAAGCCTGACTCATGATTTCAGGATAGAACTTTCAAGTATCTGGATTTTTTTTTTCCAACCTGAAAAAAAAATCTGGACATTTGAGAGTTCTATCCTGAAATCATGAGTCAGGTTTAATAATTTTACTTGGAACTCAGGCCTCTTGGGGCTGGCTGACAGCGATTTCTGACTGTCAACCAATCCCAGGGACCGGAGCTCCCACTGTCAGCCAGATGTGTGACCTGAGAGCACCTTAAAGACTCAGAAACCAGAAAGGAAATAAAGGGAGCCCGCATTTCATTTTAAAAAATCCTCATGATTTTTAAGCCACTCTCATGATTTTGGGGGGGGGCTGACTCATGATTTCCAATGGCAAGAGTTGGCAACATTGAGACCACTTGGTGAGTCCTGATGCAGGAAACAGTGAAGTCTCTGGGCCATTGTTATTTCCTTAATGGAGGTAGTTGGCACTTCGCTATCATGAAGATGGGTGAATTAGAGAGAGAGAAAGAAAGAGAGGCAGGCCTGATATTTCTCATTGTTACAACTACATGGGTGAAACCAATCATTACGCTCTCAAACGAACTCACACAGTATCAACCGTGGACGAACACTTTTCACGATGTGATCACTCTATAGCTGACCTTTCCACACTCCTCCTCAAAGGAAACCTGCACAAGGTGAGCCTGGGAACTTATAGTCAGAACCCTGCTAGACACAAACAACCATGGACTCAACAGGGACAGTGGTTTTATGGCTCATTACAACAATTTGTAACACACCACACTGCTTGCTACCCTTAGTTGCCCACTTCAAACCCGTTATGCATGACAATCTAACCCTCAATTGCCCGCTTCATTTAAAGTGACCATGTGTTACCTCTTATGCTTAACAATCTGTCCCATCTTGTATTTAGCTCAGACACTCTGATTTCCTTCCCCAGACCTGAAAAAGAGTTTCATGTAGGCCAAAAGCTTGTACCCTCCACCAACAGAACTTGGTCCAATAAACGATAATATCTCACCTACCTTACCTCTCTCACTGTTATACTGGCATAATTCCACTGAAGACAATGGAGACTCATTGGTGTAAAACTGGTATAAAGGAGAGTAGAATCAAACCCACCGCATTTGACTTCCCATTGCCCTGTACCTTGTGTTGTCATTTACATGAGTGCAAACGGGGGATAAAACGCTGCTGATTGCGAATGACAGCATTTTACAACCACTTTTGTAACTCATGTTGCACTGATGCAAATGACTACATAAGGTGCAGAGCAAGAGAATGAGCCCCTTGAATTTTCCCTGAGGCCATTTGTTTCGTAGTTACTTGAATACCTGTTTCAGCACCTCTTTGTGAGTGTGCAGTTTTTTCTTAGAAAATGTGATCGCAAAAGCCTAAGCAATCAGACCCGTAGATATAATTAGGAAAATACCATTTCTGTAATGGAACAGAGGAAAGGATTTAATCTTGCTATCTTAAATCCATGCAAGACTGTGAATTTGTCAAAAAACCCAACATAAAAAGAGAGAGAGAGAAACCCTGAGGGGAAAGCAAGTAAATTTATGAAGGAAACACCCGTCCTGCTACAGCATCAAAATGATAGGAAATCGATGTCTACAAGTTCTTTAGAATGTCAAAGGGACTTGCAGTTGGGTGTTGTGGCTTTGATTAGCTGGCACACCCTAAGGAATATCACAGTTTGTGAATAGCAAACTTCATTACCATGGATGTAAAGTAGCTTATTTTCAGGAGATTAGTTGGTTATCACCGTTTGAAAGTGGTGAAATGCTGATATCCCCCACACTCCTGTGTAAAATGTAGCCATTAAATCTAATTTTTCAGTCAGGGATTTCTGAGTTTCCAAGCAATGCCAAGAAGAATTATACAGAAAAGGGTTTGTTTTGTTTTGTTTTTAAGTTGCCCCCCACCCCCAATTGGGTAGAACATGCTACGTTTTGGTCATGACTATAGATCTAAGAACTTGTTATTGCCTGAAGGAAAAAAATGACTTCCTAATTTGAGCTTCATCAACCCAGCCAACCCCAACTGGTAATGAACCAAAGATGCCGTGATTGCCAACAGCTGCGTTACTTTTGACTGTGTCATTCTTGCCAGGTCTGAAAACTAAGCGGGCTTGGCACTGATAATTTCTTCAGTGGGGACACTTGGCTGCAACTTAGGTAATTGGGGTTCAATTCCTGGCTCAGCCACGGACTTCTTGTTTGAACCTGGGCAAGACACTTACCTGCATCTCACTTACATTAGCCTAACCTCTAATTCAGTTTGCCATCTGTAACATGGGGATAATATTTTCCTGTCTTACAAGGGTGTTGTGAAGGTAAAAGAACATTGATGATTATGAGGTGTTCAGTTGTTATATTGATGAGAGCCTTATAAGTGCCGAGATAGACAGACATTGTTCCTTTTCTATTAGTATTGAACCAGCAACCTAGTGTGAGCCATTTAAATCAGGGTTTCTCAAACTGGGGTCGCCGCTTGTTCAGGGAAAGCCCCTGGTGGGCCGGGCCGGTTTGTTTACCTGCCCTGTCCGCAGGTCTGGCCGATTGCGGCTCCGGGCCAATAGGAGCTGCTGGAAGCGGCGGCCACGCCTGCCCCCGCCGCTTCCAGCAGCCCCCATTGGCCCGGAGCAGCGATCCGCGGCCAGTGGGAGCTGCGATCGGCCGGACCTGCGGACGGGGCAGGTAAACAAACCGGCCCGGCCCGCCAGGGGCTTTCCCTACACAAGCGGCGACCCCTGTTTGAGAAACCCTGATTTAAATGGAGGTCCTGTCTTCTCAGTGGACATCAAAGAATGCGATACCCTTATTGGAAAAAATACAGCTATTAACTCCATTTTTGGGGGAGCAAAATGATATTTAAATGCAACCCTCCTGACCCCAAAATGTTAATGAAACATTAAGGAAGAGCAAGGCAATGGAAAGGGAATCTGAACACACCTCTTTCATCCTTCTCCATCACATATCATTAATTAAGCCAATTTATTTAAACGTGACTTGGTTTTTATTATTAAAAAAAATGATCCAAATTTGCAGAAAATCGCCCTGCGTGTCAAAGGCTAGATTGTGCAAATTGCGCACAGCTCAGAGCAAGGATCTATGTGAAGCCACAGTGGGCTTAAATGAGTTTGGGGAGAGGGCAGAATTCTTCCCTGAGCTCTTCAGCTTGCATGGGTTGCACAAGGAGGTTGACTCTGAAGCTTTCTCCCTCCCCACCCAAGCTCCATCTCCCAGAGAAAGGCTAGCCACAGTGTGGCCCGAGGGACATTTTATACATGTAAATGCAGCAAAGCAGTTCTGCAGTGGACTTGCACGTACGTAGCTGCCTACGCATGCTCCATGCATATTTGCACTTGTAAACTTACGAAACAAATTGAAAGTGACATGCAGCGCATGCAGTCTAACACCAATCGAAGTCACTAGTCCTCACTGAGGGTTGTGCCCATGCCAACTTTCAAACTTCTGCTTTGCTGTTGTAGCTCTGTTTAAATAGTGGGGTAATTAGATTTTCAATCGGGAAAGGTATATGATTTTTTTAAGGCTCTGCAAACTCAAAAATAGCTGAAGAGATTTTGCTCAAACTCCTTAGAAAAATTCACCTTTGAGCAAAAGCATGGACAATTTGAGCCCAAGAGGCAGGTGTTTTGGAAGGTAGGTGTGTTGGAAGAAAAGAGAAAGCGTTTTAATACATGTTGGTTTGTCTAAGTGTTCCATTTTAACATTTTCAAAATAAAATGTTCCTTTTTTGCTTGTTTGAAAAGACTTTTTGTTTTGAATTTCAAACTCATTTATAGGGAAAAAAAGTTTAAAAATTAAATCAAAACAAAACGTTTTGATTCATCCAATCTGTTTTTTTGGTGGATTGGTTCATGAAAATTTTTGACCTCTTTTCATCCCAGTTCAGGTGGGAATTTTTTTTTTAAATCTGGGAAATCCTCACAAAATGGAAAAAATTGTTTTCCTCCCAACACTACATTGTATCACTATACCTCAAACGGAATATCCTTTTAGCAATCTAAAATTGTGAGCTTTTCCTCAGAAACACAAATAAGTTTGATCGGATGTTTGAAGAGAAAACAAACCCAGCCAGCCCACTCCACAGTAACAATGAAGACATCTAGAATGTTTAAATGCATTGGGATTGGTGGCTAATTAAAGAATTTACATAAGTTTGCAATATACAATAAGGGCAAAGGAGGAGAAAGAACATATTTTAGTACTGACATATCAGGAATCATTACGGCTTAGCTGTTACAGGAAGGCAACGGGGGAAAAAAAAAACAGAGAAACACAAACAAAGACTCATATTACCAGCCCTTTAAATGAAATACTGACCATAGAGAGGTAGTTTAAAGGCTTGGGGAAACAAATTCAGATTTCAAGGATGCAACGATGGTATCATGAGCCAAAACCTCTCATCGATCATTTAGTGGGCACCTCTAAAGGCATGGAGTACATCCAAACCCACTTGCGAAGTCATTATGGGCTCAGGCCTACAAACACCGGACACGTAAGTAATCCTTGATTACGTGTGTAATCCCTGGAAAGCCACTTAGGCTCCTCATTTCAGTAAAGGCTGCCAAAGCATATCAACTGAGCTTCATACAGCAACCATCCATTTCCAAATATGAAGAGCATCTTGTGTTGTTATTCTTGACCCTTTAGATTTGAGATTTTTTTAAACTTGAATCCTTCTTTGCCACAGAGAAATTGAACCCCGCAGTTCTAGTCTCTATTTTATGTGTCCTGTGGCACCTTTAAGACTAACAGATGTATTGGAGCATAAGCTTCCGTGGGTGAATGCCCACTGTGTCGGATGTGGGCATTCACCCACGAAAGCTTATGCTCCAATACATCTGTTAGTCTTAAAGGTGCCACAGGACTCTCTGTTGCTTTTTACAGATCCAGACTAACACGGCTACCCCACTGATATTTTATGTATGCGGACTTCTAGCTAGAGCAGGCGACTTAGAAGCCTGCTCCATCTTTCTGTTCCTGGTTTTGTCACTGATTCCCTGGGGGCCCCTGGTCAAATTATTTAAGTTATGCAAGCATCAGTTTACCTATGTGAAAAATGGGTATAACAATACCCATGTCATAGGAATGCCATGAACTTTATATATTTCTTTGTGCACGCCTTCAAGGTGCTGGGATGAAAGTTGCTGTCTGAATCATTACTGGGGCTGGTTGAAATGCTTTTGAATCTGGAAATTTCAATGGTGTTTTTCATCAAAAATTCAAATTTCGACAAAAGATTGAAATAAAATGTCATGCATGTTTCTCCCACCTCCATTTCTGACCAGCTGTAATTATTATTATAGTAATTATTGTTACGGTAGCATGATGTTGTTCAGTGTTAGGCACCTGTATCCATCAATGGACTGGAAAAGTTAGCTTTCTGCTAAAAACTACCTTGAATGGCACAGGATAGTCTAGTCCAAGCTCTTTGAAATCCTCCTCTTATGCAGGAAGAGAGGGTCGTGCTTACAGGAGCTCAGTGTTATTCACGGAATTCACTCTGCAGCAAAGGTGGAATTTAAAGTAGTGTAGGACCACGTAGCTGAGATTTCAAAACCACCTGATGGAAATTGGCCTCTAAATCGTGTAGACAGCTGTCTAGGTGTATTGTGGTGGGTTTGAGCAATGATACCTTATAGCTGGCTTCAAATAAAATGCCACTGTGAGCACAGTTGAAAAAGTGACATGTACCACACTGAATCAGTGACTAGGTTTTTCCAGCCCTGTTACGCTTTCCCATGGCATGTAATGTAACTACTGTTGCTTACTCAGATGACAGATTCACCTGAGAGACCTCACCAAATAAGACATCTTTTATTCTTTGAAGGATCCACATAGTTAGGGTGACCAGATGTCCCGATTTTATAGGGACAGTCCTGATTTTTGGGTCTTTTTCTTATATAGGCTCCTATTATCCCCCATCCCTGTCCCGATTTTTCACATTTGCTGTCTGGTCACCCTACACATAGTTTGGCAAAAACATTTAACTGAAGTACCTAAGAACAAGCCAAACCCCAAACACACCCCAAGCTTTTTTCCTTCTGGCTTTGCACAGTAAATCCTTCCTACAATACACTGCAATGAATATTCATTTTTGAAGACAGTTTCTTTAACAAGTCATTTGTCGATGGAGAGTTATGATTGAATGAGCTTCATCAGCATGGCCCATAACTGGCTCATGCGTCTTTTGTTTACTTTGAATGCACTGGTATATTTATTTGTCAATTCTCTTATCTCTAAATGAAACTTCTGACATTTAGCATTGTGTTTTAGTCTTTGCTAGGCTTCATAAGGCAAGCAATAATTTCTTATGAAAATAGAATAACCATACTATATATAGGTATTCTTATTGTTTGATTGGCAAATTTAAAAAAATTGTTTATTAGCCAGTCAAGGGAAATAACTTTTAAATGTACTGTTTTTAAAGACAGACAGTTAAGATTCTTTTTAAATCCTAATTTTGTCAGGGATTATGCTAGTTGCTTTAAAAAAAAACCTTGGTCCAAATTATCTGCAGACGAAGCTGCATTGATTTCAATGGAGTTTCACCCAGTTACTCAAACATGCAATTTGTGCCCTTAACTTAGTCTTGGTCTACACTAAACCCCTAAATCGAACTAAGGTACGCAACTTCAGCTACATGAATAACGTAGCTGAAGTTCAAAGTACCTTAGTTCGAACTTACCTCGGTCCACACGCGGCAGGCAGGCTCCCCCGTCGACTCCGCGGTACTCCTCTCGTCTAGCTGGAGTACCGCAGTCGACGGCGAGCACTTCCTGGTTCGACTTATCGCGTCCAGACAAGACGCGATAAGTCGAACCCAGAACTTCGATTGCCAGCCGCTGAACTACCGGGTAAGTGTAGACATACCCTTAGTGTACGTGTTCATTTGTAAAGAAATTTTTTAAAGAAAAATAAACAGAATTTTTATTAGACTGTGGAATTCCTTCCTTTGGGAGTGGTGGAAGCACACTTGCTTTTGGACATTTAAACTGGACTAGATTAAGTGCTGGTGAATATACTTTAGGAAAGAATCTGACATTAGCTGAGATTGTAAAGGATCACCCAGTGAGGTATTGTCTACATCCAAATTCTTTGATTCTCTGGAATTAAAATGTCCTTTGTTTACATTACATATAGGGCTAGATTCTCATCCACTGCAAATTGGAATAACTGCAATGACTTCAGTGAGGTTATGTCAATTTACATCTGCTGAGGATCTTACCCATAATCTTGTGATATAATTTCAGCCTAATGCAGTCAATCATATTTCTCTAAATTTGATATCTGGGGAAAAAATCAAAATGTGCCTACACATTTGGATTAACCTCCATCACCAATCATCATCCTCATTTAAGAAGAAAATCTTATTTGTTGATGAACCATTCGGATATCTTTAAAAGTAGAGATCAGCATGAACCCAAACCCCAGCTAGGCACATCCCCAAACCGTCTGGGAATTTGAAATGGCTCTGAATTTTACAGGGGGAGGGGGAAGGAGCCGTTTGTATGTTGGGGAATCAGTGCATGTAGTAGGCAAGTGAAGGATCAGAAGCCTTGCTGGGGAGGAAGCTGGTGACACACTGAGGGAGCCATGGGAGTTGGAAGAGCCTTCCACAACCATTTCCAAACCACACAGAAGGTTTGGATTCATTTTTTAAAGGAGTAAAATTCACGTCTTTATAAGCAGCCCATCCATCCGTAGCGCTAACATAAATGGCTGACCTTATTCCTATGGTGAGTGCTATCCTGAAATAACTTTGGGTACTAGGACCAGATCCTCAACGGTGTCCCAGATCAATGGGAATTATAGACATTTAAATTCCTTTGGGGATCTGAGCCCAAATGGGCCGTATTCTGCTCTCAGTTACTCTCATGTCACCCCACTGGAGTCACACGGATGTGATCATGGAGGGAATATGGCTCAGGATGATTGCTTTTTTATTAGAGTTCTTCATACAAAGCATTAAGATGTATTTTGCAGACAGAGGCAAATTAGACAGACCAGATGCTTTTGGTCTTCAATCAGCAAAGCACGTATGAGCATGTGCTTAACTTCAAGCACTTGCTTAATTCCCACTAAAGTCAATGGGACTGTAAGGCATGTAACTTTAAGAATATATTTAAGTAGTTTGATGAATAGGGATGGCTTGCTGAACTGGGGCCTTGAAAGTTGTGGATTGCAACTTTCTTTTTATATGGCATGTTTTCCCCTTTCTGCCTGTATGAAAGTGCAAGGAGGAGATATGTATGATACATGCTTTAAGGAAGATAAAAGGTCTTATGTATCCAGCAACATTACTGGAGAATTTTTACTAAATCCCTCTTTTTAACGCTTTATGTATGGTATGTCATATGCTTTCTGTATGGCAAATATTGTCAATGTTTGCTTTCCAATTAGATTGAGGGGCATCCGGAATTTGAATATGAGCCAGAGATTTTTTTTTTCTCCAATGCCTCTCTTTCTTGTTCTCTCTCTAACAGAAAGAAAACAGTGAAAATAGTAAAACAAACAAGAAGAAACGATCTGCCGGGGTGGAGTTCTTCCTTTTTCCATCACAGACATTTTTTAGAAAAACACGCTGAAAATGTTCAACATCCATTTGTGGGAATCTCTATAATTAGAGTTAATAAAAGGACATGTCAAGTCCACCTACCTTGCAAAAACAGAGATTCTTTTATTTTCCCCTCTTGATAGCTTTAACTTGTTCTTCTGATTGGCATCTGCAGAGAAATTATGATTAGCATGTGATATGCATACTGTATATGTAATGTGTGTGTGTTTCTATAGGTATATGGTATCAGAGCGGTAGCCGTGTTAGTCTGGATCTGTAAAAAGCAACCAAGAGTCCTGTGGCACCTTATAGACTAACATCTGTTAGTCTATAAGGTGCCACGGGACTCTTCATTGCTTTTTATTGGTATCTGCACATTCTCACCCATCTCCTATGAGTCGTCCTTTAATTAAACAACTCTAAGTATCAAGGACAGCTAATGCATTACAATAAAAATATCTATGTGAAATGAGTTAGTGCTTTCGGTGCAATTCCCAGTGAGCATGTGTCTACATCAACATAAGCCATCCACCACAACTGGCACTAATTAGCACCCCTGCTGACAATCTCAGCTGAGAGGCCATGGGCTACAGAGACTCTCAGCATTAAATGTGATCCCTGCGGGACTGCTTGAGGTACAAAGGTAGGCAGTGTTGGGGCAGCCTGCACTGCTACAGTTTGTGCTTTGTGGATAGCTATAAACTTCTCTCTAAATTCAGAAGGAACCCAAAATTTCTGTGGCTCAGAAAGTTTCCGTTCTTGGTTTTTTCCCTCTTAATAGTCTTCATTTCTATGGTTGTCTGATTCTGGAGAAAGACCTTGAGGTAGGGTTTCTTGTGAGCTGTCCTTCCCAGGTATGCATGCCTCCCGAGGCTTATATAGATTAGTGCTGGTATGAAAAAAAAATTATAATTGAAATTTCAAAAAGAAATGGAAACAATTGATACTTTTCTTCTGCCAATTTTTTCCATTTTTCAACAAGCTTGAGGAGGTGTTAGATATGTAGCTTCCTTTTGATAGCCACTATTCCCCATGTTGAGCAGAAACAGGCAAACTGGTATGAATAAGAACTGGCCAGAACCTTCATCCAAAGACCGAACCAAGCAAAACTCAGAAATGTTTTTGAAAAATGTTCTTATTTCTCTGAACGTCCTGGTTTCTGATGATACAGAGAATGGTCTCATTGTGATATTTTAGTTCCGCAGCTTTTTGTATTTCTCACTCATCTAAAACATGGGGAATGCTGGAAGTCTTCTGAGAAAGTCACGATCCAAGAATCCACAGTTTAATCCAAAGTCTTTCTCCATATTTTTGGGGGTGTGTGTGTGTGTGTGGGGGGGGGTGTTTGCATAGGCATCTATCAAGTGAATTACCAAGCCGTTAGAAAGACATCCATCACTAATGCCTACATGACAATATATCATCCGCCATAAACTCCCAGGTCATTGTTTCAGCTACATAGTACATTACTATTAAATAATAACCAACAATCGTATCCTCAGCGGGTGCACATCAAATTAGCTATTTTGAAATAAATGGAACTACAACGATTTATACGAGCTGAGGATCTGACCCCAAACTAGTACCAAATTGAGGGCCAGAGTCTCCGCTGATGTAGCTCCATTAATTTCAGACACAATTCATTTCAATGGAGCTGTGTCGATTTACACCAGCTGAGACTCTGGCCCCAATCTGTGAGACAAAGTCCACAATAGAAAGGAGGGTGGGGAGCTGCAAGGGGAGGGAAAGGGGAAAAGGCTCAGTTGCCCAAAAAAACAGAGCAGTTAAATAGCAGACGGGAGAGGAGGGGGATCTTGTTTTAGTCTTTTGTGGGCCGAGAATGTTAATTTCACTTTACTGGAAATTGATGGGTGTGATTTGCCATTATTTTCCTTTTCCTGGTGACCTGAAATAAAATATGACAGCAGTCCATATTCCACCGGCTTTGCTTAAGCTCTAGGTGTTTATACTGCCTTCTGTAAACACACCTTGCTTTTCCAACTGCAGAGAAAGAGAGAGAGTAGGAGAATATTTGTGTGTCTATTACAGAGAGAGAAAACCTGTGTATTCAGTGAATCATGGTCTTGGAATGGAACATTATTGTCAGCTCAGCCTTCACAAACCAGACGGAGGTTTAACAATGGGCATAAGTTTCGCCACAGAATCATCCAGCTGTAATAGAACTAAGGCGGTGGTCACTCCGTCTGTTAGGTCATAGCCCACATCGAAATATTATATATTCCACCATATGTAATAACATTAATATTGCACTTTCCAGCCCAAACCATGGACAAAGGAGTTGATTCACCCACCACTGAAATGCAGCCAATGGCCGAGGTGGAAGGGTGCGTGGGTGGGAACCAGCTTAGCCAAGCGGCACACGTCGCATACTGCACAACGGTGGGAGGTGAGGTTCCTTTTGGCCACGGACACCAAAGCAAATCCCATGGCTTACCAAAAGTGGCATGGACTCTTTAATGGCTGCACTGAAAAAACAGGACCTTTGCTTTTAATGTGCTATCCAAAAGGTCTTTCACTACACAGTGAGCTGTATGGAATTCAATTTCTCTACCACAGAAGGATGAAGGGCTGACTCTACTCTGCCAGGATGTTAAGCTGTGGTTCCAGGGAATCTACAGGAGGTATTTTGAACCTCATGTTTAGACCACAAAGCCCTGCCCTCTGATATCTGTATGAAATACAGACTCAGCAGTGCTCATCACACTTATTTTTAAAACACATATGGTAACATTGCCAAACCATGTATGGAAAGGATCTGTACAAAGGAGCTATGTATTACCAAATAATCCTGACAATTAATAGCACTGTTCTGTGATAAAACACCTCTCCTCCAAAGTTCTGAGCCCTTTGAAAGCACTAGACAGCAGCAATTTCATGGTATAGGGCATGGGCGCCGTTTGGTATCAACAGACATTCACAAGCCTTAGAGTGAAAAAGGGAAATGAGATGTGTTTCCTTATTGTATTGAAACCAATGGGAAAATGGATCAAGAAGAGGTCTCTCTCCTGTGAATTCAAATACTTTTGGTTAGCTTCTTCTCAGAAAGTATGTTGGCATGTTTAGGACCTTATTCAGCAAATCAGTTAAGCTTGTGCTTAAGACTCTGTGAAATCATGGAAGTGTTTGGGACTTAACATGAGGTTAAATTTAAGCACAAGTCATCCCATCTCTGTTCAGGAAAACACTTCAGCACATGCTAAAGTGCTTTGCTGAGCTGAGGCTTGGATGTCCATGAAGAATACAGGATTTGGGTATAAAGGTGCATTAAAATCATGGGAACTCTAGAGGAAGGATGTTACCGTGGTTAGAAAACAAGCCCACTGACTTGCTATGGGATCTTGGGCAAGTCCCTATGGGTATGTCTACACTACATCTGGAGCAAGCCAGCACAGCAGTGGCAGCACAAACCCTGGGCCCCATAGGTACATACTTGGGGCTGCTAGCATGTGCCGCCACTGCCCCTGCTACCATGGCTACACTCCTATTTTTAGCATGCTAACTCAGATGAAACCTAGCACAAGTATGTCTACATGAGCTGGTAATCACACTCGGAGCTCAAATTGTATCTGTAGCCTTTGTACCATGCCATTTGCATAGGTTAACCTCTGGTAGGTGCTACAGAAAACCTGTTGTAAGTGTTAGAGTAGCAGCCGTGTTAGTCTGTATCCGCAAAAAGAACAGGAGTACTTGTGGCACCTTAGAGACTAACAAATGTATTAGAGCATAAGCTTACGTGGCCTGGGTTTTAGGCCACGAAAGCTTATGCTCAAATACATTTGTTAGTCTCTAAGGCCTGGTCTACACTAACCCCCCCACTTCGGACTAAGGTACGCAAATTCAGCTACGTTAATAACGTATCTGAATTCGAAGTACCTTAGTCCGAAGTTACCACGGTCCAGACGCGGCAGGAAGGCTCCCCCGTCGATGCTGCGTACTCCGCTCGCCGAGCTGGAGTACCAGCGTCGACGGTGAGCACTTCCGGGATCGATCCGGGGCACTTCCGGGATCGATCCGGGATCGATTTATCGCGTCTTAACCAGACGCGATAAATCGAACTCAGAAAACCGATTGCTTACATCCGGACCCGGATGTAAGTGAAGACGTACCCTAAGGTGCCACAAGTACTCCTGTTCTATTGTAAATGACCATCCAAAACTGTATTTGAAACTCAAGTTATTTACACAATCATTGCAAACTCCATATACATTGTTCAAATTTGCAAAATCCCTTCAGATAATTTATGTATTAAAGGCACTATGGGTAACCAAATTCTGTTGGCCATGTCTATGTCAAGTTATGTGTGTTAGTTCTTTAGCAATATTAGCACTTACGTTTAAAGGGGCGAGCTGAAGAAAACCTCTCAGTGTGATAGAAATGTTCTGCATACTACATTTCGGTATGCTATGAACCAATACAGTCAAGCACTGGAGGGTTTTGGGCCCTTCCACCTTCTGATGTAAGTTAACTGAACCAATCTGTCACTATATGGGATATTTTTCAAATTAAATGAGGATTATGGGCCTGATTCAAAGCCCGTTGAAGTCAAAGAGGACTCTTTCCACTGATTTCCATTAGCTTTGCATCAGAGCCCAAGATGCAAAGAGATCCATAAATTGATAGCTCCAACCAGATCGCATGTACAAGTTTAAAGTGGCTCCCAAGAGCTTTAATTCAGGGCCAGACTTCAGAAAAATTTGATGGGCATTAGAGAAACATTGTAAAGTCAATATGAACTCACAGAAGTTCTCCTGTTGCTGCTTGCAGATAATGCGGGGGGGGGGGAGGAGGGAATGGGAATATGAAAAATAAAATAGATTCTGATTTAAATATTTCAGCACGTAGGATCTTAGCAGGATTCTCCAATTACATTCTCTTCAGCACCAGCCATTTTATCTTCATGTCAACACATCAGGGTGCCGTACCAGACGTTCAAATTAAAGACCATTTTCATAACCTCAGCTGTGCCTCAAAAATAGGCTAGTCCTTATTTAATGGGGGGGAGGGAAGGCGAAGCAACGTAGACACCAATTAATCTTTTTTTTTTTTTTGCATATAAGTGTGAGTGTGTGGGAGGGGTACATACCTCTTGCTCTAACACTGCTTGTTCTGAACAGTAAATTGGAATTCTCGCCACTTCCGAAGTCAGGGATTCCTCCAGACTTTTTTGAAACTTGACGAGCAATTGCCTTGGTACCCTGCGCACAGGTTTGCAACCCCAATGTGTGATAAATTAGACCTTTCACTCTGAGTTTTTCCTGGCATGGGTACTAGAACAACCCTCTGAATAGCTACTACTGCTGAATTTTAAAATCTCCCTGGCTCGTTGCTCAGCCAAAACTTAAAGCTACAGTCCACTAGAATTTGGCAACGTGCAGTCGTCTGTAACCGTATCTTTTTATAATAATCAGTTTATTAGTTTTATACAGTGCATTATAGGGTCCCTCTTCAGAGCCAAGGAACTATCTCTGTTACAGCAGGACATATAGCTCAAGTAATTGTCACAGGTTTTTCAAGCAGCAATGTGGTCCAGGGCATGGTGTACTGGACTGGGACTCAGGAGATATGGATAATATTCCTGGTTCTGCCACTGACCTGCTGTATGGCCTTGGGCAAGTTTCTCTGCCTCTGTTTCCCCTCCTAGCCTTTGTCTATTAAAAGTGGATGTGTGTTGGCACAGAGACTGCCTCTTACCATGTGTTAGTATAGCTTCCAGGATTCATTTGGGTCCTCTAGGTGCTAACATAATTAAAACAATAAATAATAATCGTCAGTCATTTCCTTTTAATTAAGAGGTATTCCATTAAAGGATCTCAAAGGGGAACTCATATGCTTTTCTTCAACAAAAAGAAAAAAGGGTTAAAATGCCGAAGATTAAGATCTGTTTGAGATTTCAAGTCAGTAACAGACTATAGAACAGTTTCCAACGTCATTGACTTAGAATGAGATGAAGGATGAATTTGGACTTATGTATACACTGAAGATTTACAAAAAAAAAAAGTTTTTAAACTAAGAATTTAAAACAGAGTTTCCCCCTTGATTTTCCAGTCAGGCTCTTGAGTTCCAGCTTCTGGGTTTCCACTAGAACAACTAATAAAACCGCAACTATCTAAAGTTGCCTGCAATGATTTTGGAATGAATGGCCATGGGATCAGCTGTTCCTGGAGGAACATAAGACTTAGACCTTGCATCTCAGTAGCGTAAGGAGTAGAATCCTGCCATATTCTGTGGTTTCACGTCACACAAGCCCGTGCAAATGTTTTCATCGGGGCACAGTTGGTTTCTGATTCACATGAGAAGAGTGTCACTGTGAGTGTTGAATTCAGTTGAACCCAACTTTCAGCTGTTTTCTAATCCAAATCAGAAGAAGCCACAAATAGTGTATGATTTTGATTCCTATTTATAAAATGGATCACTTTACCCACCACATTCCAGACCTTGGGGAACATTTTGTCAGACATAGTCTGCCTTTCGCTTAAGACGCAAAGTTAAGGCACTAGGCAGGTTCAGTACAATTCCCTTTTAAAATGACGGTTATTTGACTGTTCTCCTTCATGTGCTGGAGATAAAACTTCTTCTGTATCTTTGATTACTATCTAATCTGTCTTTTGGCATCTGTCCACATGCCTACCTGCGTTAGGCAAGGGAATTAAAAACATGAATTGACTGCATTTAACTATTTAAATGGCTACCATGATATTGGTAATAATTCTTCAATCTAAATGTAGAGAATAGCATAAATAGCAACTGCAAGATTTTAAGGGCAGCCAGCTTATCTATGTACGGTATCTGGGCCCTGTTCCAACAAAACACTTAACCATACGCTTAACTTCAAGCGCCCAGTAGTCTATTGGCTTCAGTGAGGGTACTCAAGTGCTTAAAGTTAAGCATGTGGTTTCTGGACCTCGTAGAGTGCCTGATATCTAGGTGTGAAACTCTAAAAACAAAATGTCTATCTAATCTGTCGGTGTGTTTCTAACATGTCCGGCACTGTGTTATCCAGGTGCCACATAGAAAATCAAAAATATAATCACATCTGTCCACTAAAGACTCATCTTTTTATAACCTCCCTCCCCCCCTCCAACAGCAGGACCATATTCAACAATATTTAAATTAAAAATAAATATTTGTATATAGCGGAAGCCACTGTTGCCTATTGGGTAAAGCACAGGACTAGACCTCCAAAGACATGGGTTCTATTCCTAGCTCCATGACCAGCCTGCTGGGTGACCTTAGGCAAGTCACTTCCCTTCCTTATGCCTCAGTTTCCCCATCTGTAAAATGAAGATAATGATCCTGACCTCCTTTGTAAAGTGCTTTGAGATCTACTGATGAAAAATGTTATAGAAGAGCTAGATATTAATCATTATTATTATTTTATTTTTTATCAAACTCCCAGTCAACGGGCTTGCATCCAAGCATTAAGGTCTTTCTTCTTATTAATTAATTATTATTATTATTATTTCACTAGCATTCAGATGCCCCATCACACGTCCATGTAACAAAAAGATCATCACTGAAAAGCTTACAATCTGCTATCTGTTGACCATGTTCCAATTCTTGTTTCTGCCAAAATGGTGTTGGATACTATTATAATCATGGGCCTCTCCTAAGCGGACACTGCCAATGGCATCTCATTTTGTTTTAATCTGTAGTCATGATAGCTTACTCTTATTCTGGCACTTTGGGTAGGATTCATGCACTGTTACCTTCTTGTCTTTTCACAGAGCTGTCCATGTTTTTTTCTAAAGGAGGCATTTCATGTAGAGAGATCTTCTTGTTGGATTTCTTGAAGAAGGAAAACTGAAGGACACAGATGCATATTCAGAGATAGATAGATAGAGTTTGTATGTGTGACACACACACACGTATTCAGATCTGCCCTATTAATAAGGTACATATACACACCTCCAGCTGTGCTTGCAAACTTCTAGATCTAGAGAGTTTATTGTAAAACTCAGGAATAAGGATAATAATAATGGAATTTTCAAGCCCATATCTCATTGACATTCAGAGGGAGTTGGACATGCCTAAGTTCCTTAGGCTCCTTGGAAAATCACAGCCTAAGATTTGAAGAACTCTCACTCACTCAAATGTTTCACACACCTTTTCATAACCGCTCTTTGCTGCAAGTAGAAAGTCTTGCCAGGCTCCATACTGACTGAGGTTGCAGCGGCAATAGCCTCTGTAAATGAGGGAATAAATATGCAAGAAAGTGAATACAGCCAAATAAATAAGTATTAATCAGTTTTACTGTTCTCCTTGTGAAATTTTAAGCATGGGGGGAGAGGGACATCAAATATGTAAAATCCTGACAAGCCTTTGAATCCAGGATCATCCTTAAAACTCTCAAAGATTGGTGGGGAGGGAGGGTTGTCTGTTCCCGTCAGTGTCTGGTTAGAACTTTTCTGACACACCTGTTTGGATAGAGAACTCCATTCCTTTCCCCTGAGCCTTTTTGGGTAGTAAAACCTGCTGTCACTCATTTTTTTTTAAATAAATGTCCAGGTGGTCATTCCTTTTGTTGTCACCATCGTATCAAAAAACCTCCACCTGCCATTCTTTTGCCACTGTGGAAGATAATGCATTTTTTTTGTCTCTAAGAGATCATTTGTATTTCATACAGTGAGCTCTGAAGCAGAAAGAAATTGTTCAGAACATCAGGTGCAGAGCCCAATTTTAAAACATGGGCACCTAAAGAGAGTCTCTACATCCTACATGCTCAAATTGGCACTTGGGCAATTAAATACCATGTGCAAATTGTATTTGTTATTATTTACATTACACTAGCATTTCCAGATCCGACTTGAGACCAGGCCATCTTTGAGCCAGGCCCTGTGCAGAATAGGGAATTGAGAGTGTAAACAACTTGACCAAGGCCAAACACAAAGTCAGTAGCACAACTGAGAACTGAACATCAATCTCCTGAGACCCCATCCAGCTCCTTAACCACTAAACCATCCTTTCTCCCTAGAGGCTATGCTATATGTAGGAATTGGAGGACTGGAATAAACTTTTCTTGTTAAGGTAACAGGAAGTTGTTTGTTTATCAGTTATGTAGCACTGAAGTGTTGATCCAAATATTAGGCCATCCGTTTGAGAGAATTATGTCTGTTATATTCTGGTTGCCATTCCGCTTGTACAGCAAAATCTCAGTCAATATTCTTTATTCATACCATACCTGAAACTCCAATGGTCTATCAATTTAAATGATCTAGGGTAATCTACCTAGCACCTTCCATGGTAGTTCCATATCTCAATAGTAGCTGGGTGTGAATGGGAGTTCTGTACACTAAATGAGTGCAGGATAATCCACAGAGCAGCGAGCTGCAGGGCTACTAAGAGATCTGCAATGTGAAGTAGAGAGGAGAAATTTATCTTAGGTGAAAAAATGACTGTGTTGTGCTGGAATAAAGGACTCTGGCACGGAGGGGTTTAAAACCCTTGCCCAAAACAGCTGATCACACCCACACTTTATTAACAGCAAGTGAATTTCCAGGTGCTTTGCAGAGGAAAACAGATTAACCTTATTGGCCACAGGCAGCTGATGCCCTGAAGTTTGGGATATATAAGCCTGCAGGAAGTGAGACAACAAAGGCTAGATATCTGGAGGGAGAGGGGGGTTACTGTCTCTTGACTTTTAGCCTTTGTGATAGTTGAAATGAGCCTTTTTTTCTGTTTCTTTGGGGGAGCTCTGGCTAAAGCAAGCTTTCTATCTTGATGTCTGAATTTTAATGGGGCAGGGTAGAGATATATTTTTCAAATCTCTCTGTTGAAAAGCCCACTGAACAATTGCTTCATCTCTACCCTGGGATCCAGGGATCCAGACTTGTAACTCCCCTTTTGCATGTACCTTCTCTCTGCTTCCATATGATTCCCTGGAGATAAATAAAGCTTGCACCTTTCCAAGAAATACACTTTTTCAATGTTAAATGCATTTCCCCTCTGAAGTCTCTACTCTTGATATACGTTTAGACTCCAGATCTGGATTTGTTGTTGTTTGAGCAATGAACCACAGAGAGTTAATATCTTCCTCTTATTAACTCTTACCATTTTATCAAATTTTGCTTATTTCTATAATGGCAGAAAATGAGGGGGCTGTAGTTTAGTTTATCTGCATGGGAGGAATTATGTGACCCATAAGCACTATGAAGAGTCATTGCCTTGAAAGTACTTTGCATCAAGCTGTAACTATCTTTCTAGCAACGGAAGACAAGGAAGAGAACCAAATAAGTTACTTTATTTTCTTCTTCATAGAAACCAATACATCATCACTTCAGTGATATTATTTATAAGGGTTTTTTTTCCCTTATTTTTCAAGCACAGAAAAAAATTCTTGCCATGTTTTAGGAACAAAATGACTATTTTACACACATACCAATACCTCTCTGGAAAGCACTTAAATTTACAAGCTGTTCGTAAATTTACTGACAGTTGGCAACACTGCATCCAACATAGAGGAACCCTTTTGGAAAACAGATCTATTGCAAATAATATATATTGCTGCTTAATCTGAGTGTGTTTTAACTCAAAGTAGTTTTAACAAACATGTTAGCTAATATATAACATTAGTTAACCAGGAAAGATGTTTCAGTATCTAAAAAGATGTTTGTTTGTTTTTTAATTTAAATAAAGAAATATAAACATTGAAAAGACCAGAATTCATAATGTTGCCACATTGGAGAAAAGAGGAAATACCTTTTGGAGAAAGATCCTTTCTTATTAAAGCCCTTTCTGGATATTTGAACAGTTTAGATATACTCTAGGTATTATGTATTTTATGTCATATTTCTATGCAACTCTTAGACACATAACTCGTGACTACATACAGGGGCGGCTCTATGGTTTTTGCCGCCCCAAGCACGGCAGGCAGGCGGCTTTCGGCGGCGCACCTGCGGGCGGTCCGCTGGTAATGCGGATTTGGCAGCATGCCTGCGGGAGGTCCGCCGGTCCCGCAGCTTTGGCGTACCCGCTGCTGAATTGCCGCCGAAGCCGCGGGACCAGCGGACCTCCCACAGGCATGCCACCGAAAGCTCCCAGACTGCCGCCCCCACCGCGACCAGCAGGCCGACCCCCATGCCTTGCCGCCCCAGGCACGCGCTTGGTGCGCTGGTGCCTGGAGCCGCCCCTGACTACATATGAATATAAGGATTGAATCCTACTCCATTACGATCAATGCTAGTTTTCCCATTGTCTTGTTTGGGAGTGGGCATAAGCTCATATGGAGAGAAATAGAAATAGGTCTATTCATTATTAAATAACTTGAGCTTTTATAAATTGTGTTTTTTAATTTACCAGGGTTGCATTTTAATAAGATACCTGAAAGCGTTAGTCTACAATGTGGTAATATTTAAAATATAGTGACCCTGAAATACAAGCTCCCAAACTATTTGCAGATATCCCATATTTCTGACACATGTGACATACAATATATTGTATTTTGTATTAGCTGGGAAGCTCATGCTAAACTGTAACAGCACAAACCAGATGTGTACAATGCACGTAGCTAGTGACAAATCAGCACATTTTTAAAATTCCCTAATGGTTATCGTCACCGCACAGGGAACTGAAAATGGGCTACGAAGCCTTTCTCCTCGATTCCTTTTTTCAAATTCAATCCAGGCTGACGCTGACTGACGTTGTTGCTCTTTGTGGTTTGTCTGAAACATGAACATATGACGTCAGCAGGAGGAGCAACAGGCTGCAGGATAAGGGCCCTCATTTGGCAGTGTTGTTAACTCTTGGGATTTCACCCTGAGTCTTGCAGTATTTCATGGGATTCTTCAACCCCCAGCTCCCAGAAGCACGTGAGTGTGTAAGAACTTCAGCTTTCATTTTTCAGTACTTTTTGGAAAGACAGTTTCTATCCCTCATCGTTGCAGAGAAAACTTTTAAAACATAACCACTAAGGGGATTTGCGCAGAAGCAAATATGAAGCACCTAAAGTTGGTTACAGTCTCGTGATTTTTGAATGTATGGTATTGGTAACATTAGGGTGATCAGACAGCAAATGTGAAAAATCGGGATGGGGGTAGGGGATAATAGGAGCCTATATAAGAAAAAGACCCAAAAATCGGGACTGTCCCTATAAAATCAGGACATCTGGTCACCCTAGGTAACATGGATGTGGTGGCTTTTCACTTCAGTTCCGGGTGGAGAGATGACCAGATCACAAACTGCCCCAAAACTGTCAGCTTAGTTTTCTTAGCAGAGAGACAGGTCGTGAATGGACCACGGTTCATATGGTACATGGTTGAGGCCATGCACAAATGTTTTATTACAAAGGTGAACTGTAAATGTATTTTTCAACGGTTAAAATCAGTTTCTCTTCAAAACTCACTATTGCTTATAATACTCTTTGCAGACTTGAAAAGGAAAAGTGATTCCTTACCAGACTATGTCTTTGTCCACATGCCCACACCGGTACATTTATTGTTATATGGCTGCTCCTAAGATACTGGCACCGACTGACTGCTTGCTTGCTTTGAGTAAAACGTTATTTGGAGCATTTGTTTTGAGCAAACGACACAGCAAAATTATGTAGAGGCTGCAAACTATACAAGAAAAGGGAGGGAGATGTCACTTTTAATCTCTAATAAAAATGACAATGGTTACTTTTCACTTTCCTTCTGAAGCTCTCGGGTTGCCTTATAAAACAATAATAAGTTAGCCTCATAGTATCCCTGGTGGTTAGGTTTGTAAGACTGGGATAGTAGCTACATGTGGGGAAACTGAGGCACAGCATTGTTACTGTGGTACACAATCAAGATCAGAGCCCCATTGTAGGAGGCGCTGCACAAACATATAAGAAGTCATAATTCATGGCCTGTAGAGATTAGACAGCTTCAATGATTTACCCAAAGTCATTCAGGGCTTGATCCAAAGTCAATGGAAATTTATCCATTGACTTCATCAGGCTCTGGAGCAATCCACTGGTGATTTGAAAATACAACTTAATCTTGTGGTTCCTGATCATTTGCTTTAACAAATAGTCCTTGCTCCTTTCATACAAGGGAGATGATACAAGGTGCCAGACATGTTATGCGATGGACCAAACATTAAAGCAGTTTGTTAAAGCAGTAAAAGTTAATACTTACTTTGGTTTGCATGGTCCGGATTGCCCAGTTCTCCCTCTGTTCTCTGATCCCAAGCTCATGGCTGAATCTGGATGCATTTCCCTTTTGTTATCCTGGAAAAAAGGAGCAGTGTCTTCCCATAAGCCCGGAGGGAGGAAGAAAGACCTGAAGTAAGCAGAATGCAGCCCCACTGGGCTAATTCGAAGGCCTTGCCTGGAAAGGGCTGGGAAACATTATATTGCTTTTGTCTGGCCCTAATGAAAATAAATGAGGGCTTCAATTTAAAGTAGTTACTAAAAATTTGTTCTTTCCTCCGCACTAATTCTGAAACCCACTTGCAGTTAATTAGAGCGATTCCAGCACGCTCTCGCTGTGCCGTGCTCGTGTAAACAACAGCCATCTGAGTTTCATTACAATAAAGAAATAAAATAAACAGTGGTCCAGAAAACAGTAGTTTGGGCACAGCTCGTTACAGCACCGTGCAGTTAACATTCTTTATGCAGTCTTGGGAATGGTAAGGGGAGAAGGTAAGGGGGCTCTGTCCATGTTTTTATCCTTGTTTCAGTAGGAAAAGTGTTTTTTAAAGCCAGGTATGCTCTGCGCTGCTCAGCTGTTAAACAGCTCTCTAGCGTTCAAAGGATGGTTCACAGCTGTATTCTTTTCACTGGATTCACCCCGTCTTCTTGAGATAAGCGTGGAGGCTGTTCTGGCTTTCAACGCAGTGATCTAGGAAACGTTCTTGCGGCTTCTAATTCAGTAGCCCACTAACAGCATTTAGGCTTTGACCCTGCACCCCACGCAAAGACCTAGAGAAGTACAAAACACAAGCTTTGTATTCTCTGCATTTCACAGTAATCATTTTCAACGGTGGTGCCTTTCAGGGGAGGATCACCAGGCACCTCACAGACGTTGTCTCACGTGAGGCAGGCAGCCATTATATGCATTTGCCAATATAGAAGCGGAGGTACAGAGAGGTTTAAAGGGCTCAGATTTCAAAAGCAAGCCTCTACTTATGAAGTTTTCAGACGTCCAACGTGAGGAGCTGAGGGCCTAAATTTTACAGGTGCTGAGGTTCCTTGAGATCCAGGTTTCTGGGCTGACCCTCCTCCTTCCCCATCCCCTGCTAGCCCTGATGGAAGAATTTGGAGCGTGCTCCATGAGGGAAACCTCACAGCGTTTTCACATCTCTGCTAGTCCCCTCCTGCACGTTTTTCCATGGGGAGCAGATAGAACCCAGTCTCACAGCACAGTCGTGTTTCCGAGCTGCTGGCGGGGTATCCTATCAAGATATAATGAACCAGAAGGTCGGTTTCCTCCACAGACAAACTCTGTGCTGCTCTGACCCTTCTGAGATTCGCCCATCATTAAACACAAACAAACGGACTTTGAGACAGTTTCTCTTTCTAGCAGTACTGGTCTTCTCTTTATCTATCGCAGAGCTTGTTTTTACACTCTCCTTTCCTCTGTCTCCTATCTATTTGCAGGTGCGCTGTTTTGTTCCTATATCGTTTTGGCTCTGGTACACTTATGGTTATCACTAGACATATTTGTATAATTCAGTAGATACTTTGCACCACCTCCAAGGCTGTTGAGTAGGGGAAGGCCTTCTGTTTGAAGATAAAATATAATAATAATAATAATTAATACTTATATAGGGCTCTGGTCTGAAAGAGCTTTACAAAGGGAAGTAAGTATTGTTATCCCCATTTTACAGATGGGGAAATTGAGGCTTACGAGGTGAAGTAACTTACAAAAGATCACCCAGTGGTCGAGCCACGTCTTCTGAGTACTACTTTAGTGTGCTAGTCTCTAAGGCACATTACCACATTTGAACAACATGGGAATTTGGGAGAGGAAGGGGGAGAATCACAAGATAGGTTCAACTATGAACAAACTGAGAAGTCAAGAGTCACCAAATTCATGATCATATCCACATTCCACTGACCTTTACTTTAGGAAGTTTTGGTCTGACAGCAATAAAAACAATTTATAATGCCTTCACTTAAATAACACCTTCTGTTCAACGTGTTTTGCAAATAGTAATGAATTTAACCATCTAACCCACCTTTGTGGTGGATAAATGTTATAAGCAGTCCGTACTTCTCTCAAGCTTGATTTGTTTGAGCTAGAAAACTCTAGAAGAATTTCTGGTGACATTTTCAGAACTTGCTATCTTTGTCGAAGCTGGAAACACAGCACAAGTATCTTCTCTCTTAGTATTTTAATTAGAATTGGTTGACATTTTTTAAAACGTTGATAATTATTATCAACATTTTGAATTTGGATGATTAAAATGGGATCAATGCTTTATGAAATTTCTACCTCCCGTTTTTGACCAGCAACAGAGCTGGTATAAAATTTTCAAAATGTCAACAATTATTGTAGTCCAAATGTCAAATAAATAAAAATGGGAAACATATTTTGAATGTCACATTTTTTTTTCCATTTTTCAACCAGCTCTAATCTCAATATTTCTAATCAGATTTCTAAGCAATCCACTCTAATTTTAATATTTCTGTTTCAGGGACCGGCCTGCTATCAGGAAGATCAGGGATATGTATAGAGATTGGGAGTGGCAGGCACCACAGAAAGAAAAAATACAGTAAAAACCTAAAAGTTCAGATACATACAAGACCAGGCTGCAAATCATTTCGCCACCTAAAGTCCTTGTTTGGAACCATTTGCCCATTTCTAATTCTAATTCTCTTATTTTAGAGGCGCGGGATCGGTCATTTAAAAGGTCTGAGCGATCTCAAATGGCCTAAGCGCCATCAAATTCATGAGTGAAGCTGAAAAACCAATGAGTAAAGTGCATTTAGAAATAGCAGAACCCGGCTCTGAAAACTACCAGCCAAACAAAACTAAATTGAAATACGAAAACACGTGTCCCAGCCTTGAGATTAAAATTAATCTGTAGAAGCAGCCGTCCACCCATCCATGAAAAACAAAAAACCAGGACAGCATTTATCTGCAGCAGCACTGATGATTATTTTCAAACTAATGCCTGACTATTACAGTGATGAATTTTGCTCTCTTGCATGAACAGGCCTCAATTTATCCCTTTGAAGCCTTACTTTGAAGGATGCTTCACAGATAAAAACAAATGCAGGGAGAGGACAGAAGGTTGTGCAACTGGTGTTTTGTGAGAGTACTTAAAGTAACTCAATTTGTATTAGGGATTCTCAGTAGTTCAGGTAACTGGGAATGAGGTATGGAGATTTTCACCCTTCCCTGGGCTATCAGTTTATTATAATTCCTGTCACATTAGATGCTCCAGCCGAGATCAGGGCACCATTCTGCTAGGCACTATACAAACACATAGTAAGTAAGACACTCCCTGACCCTGAAGACTGGCATCTAAATGAACAAAACGGAGAGAGGGTTCAAAGGGAAATAGAAGCACAAAGAAGGGAGTTGTCCAAGGTCCCATAACAGCTCAATGGATAGAAATGAGGCCTCTTGACACTTGGGCTGGTGCCCTATCCACTGCCTGGACAGTACATAAGAACATAAGAATGGCCGTACTGAGTCAGGCCAAAGGTCCATCCAGCCCAGTATCCTGTCTACCGACAGTGGCCAACCCCAGGTGTCCCAGAGGGAGCGAACCTAACAGGCAATGATCAAGTGATCTCTCTCCTGCCATCCATCTCCACAAAGAGGCCAAGAATTAACTGGCTCAGGGTCACGGGCGGCGGGTGAAGCCCCCCTTCCAGGAGGCTAGCCCGCTGGCCCCACTCCCCCTGCGGCCTGAGGAGCCCCAAGACACACACACACACCCTGCAACCAGAGGAGCCCCGGCCCACCAGCTCCAGCTACACAGGCCACCACCCTCAGCGCCAGCCACCCCAGCGCCAGGCCAAGCTGCCGGGCCCAGCTCCACCACTAGCCACCGGCAGGCCTGAGCTTAAGGCCACCGGCTGGAGCTGTGTGAGCCCCCACCAGCAGATGGGGGCGGGAGGGAGGGCAGGCCTCACGCTGTGACCCCACCCATATTCCACCCCGAGTCAGGGGAGGCTTAGCCTGCCCTGGCCTTTGATACCCTTTGATACCCAGGCTCGGAGTAGAACCGGGTGAAGTGTTTCAGCTGAAACTTTATTTTTGATGAAACATGCAGATTCGGTGACCCCAAGACATTTTGCTAATTCCATGTCAGTTTGGTAGAATTGTTTCAGTGAAAACAAAACAAAAACGTTAAATCCAAAAAAATCCAAACATTTGATTTTTCGGCTCAAACCAACTTTTCATTTCAAATGTTCCTTTAATTTTATTTCTAAAAAAAACAATAACCTTTTTTTTAAAAAACAAATAGTTGACATTGACACGAAACTATTTGAGTCCGTCAAAATGAAACATTTTGTTCAATCTAAAACAGTTTGGTTCTTCAACTTTTCGATTTGCCAAAAATTAGAAAAAGAAAATTGGTTTTGGCTCAACCCCAAAAGAAACAGTGAGTGGGCCTCACACGTACCTCGGTTGGACATTTACACACTTTGCAGGACTAACATCATCCAACATGATGGGCAGTCTCTGCACAAAAAAGGCCCAGGACTAGAACTGCAGGTGAAAAGATAACCCAGTGGTTATGGCGCTAGCCTAGGAGAGCTTTCTTCCATTCCTTCGCTTCTCCGGAAAATGGTGATAACAGTACTTCCCCACCTCACTGGGGTTGTGAGGATAAATATACTAAGATGGTGAGGTGCTTACATGCTATGATATTGGGGACCATCTAGGTATCTTAGCTAGACAGGCATGGCAGACCAGAACTGATGTGTTTTGGCAATGAGTATAAGCTACTAGGGCATCCCAAGGACAGCATAAATAGCAGAGATTGCTGCCGTTCAGATACGACTGGCTTGGCAGATGGTGAGATTTACTTCTAAGTAAACCACCATTCACATCCATGGGGTTAATGCCTGTTCAGTCAGTTGCTAGAGACTGTCTTGCCCTCTGTTACGTTACTCTTGTGTCTCTCTCATCTGTCCCTAAAGGAAGTGTGCTTCTGAAAGGCAAGGTCAAGAGGTAGAAGAGCCACTAATCTGGGCTTCAACATCCTGCCATCCTTCTCCTGTAGCAGGGCCCTCTTGCTTCGGAAAGCCTGAACTCTCCTTCCCAATATCAATGGCAACATGATTCCTGTTGTCCAAAGAAAGAGCTGCAGGAAGCAGAAACCGTCTCACTCTTGAGGAGCAGAGAACCTGACATTCATCCCAAGCTAGTTGGTCTGTTATCGTTTGGAGTGCCAGCCGTGCAAGGATGTTCTGTGTGGTAAGACAGAAGGCATGCCGGGAACTGAGGTGGTATTAGGAACAGGTCCCTCATACAATCTCTGTAACACTCTCTCTCCCCCAGTGTCCTGTTTTTCTTCTTCTTAAGGAGGATATTATCCTCCATTCACTGCCCTCCAAATGCCTGGTGCTCCTGGAAAAGATAAATCAGCCTTATTATAGGGGGTTCTGCCATTGGGCAGTTGCTATTCTCCATTCTCAAGGAAAGAGCAATAGGATGTGAACTCTCCAGAGAAAATGAAAGTTAGCTAGTGTTAGTTGACGAAGTGCTGAGATTCTCTCCTTTGTTTTAACTCAGCGGCATATACTCTTCCGCTAAACTGGAGACGGGATATGGTTTTCCACCAGATGAATAACTACCGAGGGAACAGCTGCACTTTGCCCTGAGAATGAGGCCACGTAAGGCACTGATTCAATAAATAACGAAAGAGAAAGGAAATGGTGTTCCTCTACTCATCTTGTGGTCTGATCTTCTGTCCTGTACAACATCCTTTTAGTGCTTCGTTTCAGGGCAAGGGTGCAGAGGGCTTGTGTGCTTTGAGTTGGAGCTGAAGAGCAGAGCCTTGGAGAAGCTTCTATAACACTCCAAGGTCTGTGCGCCAGGGAGTGGCACACGAGGGTAGACAGGAACACAGACAGCTCCAACAACAACAATAATAACTAGCTCTTATATGCCACTTTTCATCAGTAGGTCTGAACCTGTTTTATGGAGGAGGTCAGTATCATTAACCCCCTTTTACAGATGGGGAAATTGGGGCACAGAGGGGAAGTGATTTCCCCAAGACCCAGTGGCTGAGCCCAGACCAGAACCCAGGTCTCCTGTATTGCAAGGTGGGTCACGGCTGAGGAGCAGAGAGAGAGAGAGGAAAGCAGGGGAAGCTGGTAATGAGGCCCCATAGGTCTCAACTAGGGAACCAAGCAGAGGGGAGATGGAAGACGAACCCTTATAATGCTGCAGGGCAACCCTAAGGCGTAAAGCAGAACATCACGGGAAGTGAGAGGGGGGCATCTCCTTGAATCTCAGCTGCAGAGCAGGGTGAGGTAATGAAGTAGGAATGATCCTTTCCAAAAAGATACTATCAGAGCCTTGAAATCTTTCTTCTCTTGTCACTGCCCCGTCCCTCAAACCTCGTGTTCATCCTTCTCGGCAGCCCTAGATTCTAGATCAAATATGAAGAAAAGACCCTGTTTTTCTTTCTTTTTCTGTCAGGAGCCATGCTAAGGGTGAGAAGTTGTTAGGTTCCAAAACATGCTGCACACCATATTTTCTGAGGATTACCTGGGAGGGTCAGTGCCGAACAGGAGTTGGGGAACCAAAACTCTACCAAACTCTGGTTCTTAATTATGTCAGTGGCCATTCAAGCTGAGGAAGAAGAGTATCACAGACACGTTAGAAAGCTGACTGCTCTCGTGCCAGCCAGCAGGTCAGCAGGCCAGACCCATTTCACAGCTCCCCCCACTCTGGACAGGGTTGGTGGTGGGAAGAGACCTCTGTTTCCCACTTCAGCTGGGCCTCTAGCTGGACTCTCGGTGGCCTGCGGGGGGAAGTGTTGCCAGTTGGCCTAACAGCAGAGCCAGCTGGGAAGTCATGCTAAGCTTTTCTCAGCCGGAACGGGCTCCAACAGCCAACACACTGCACCATAGGACTGCTCCAGAAATCGCATGCGACGGAGCAGAAGGCCTATAAACCATGGAAGGTGTGAAACAGGGCTTCTCATAACAATTCTCTATATACCGTGGGTGTCTTGCTTTCCGTGTTCTGTTTCTTTTAAAACATGAATGCATACCCTCCCTTCCTCCACTCCCCACTCCCCCCGCAACCACCAGCCCACCAAGTCCCTTCCCTAGTCTGCAGACATTCATGCGGCACTCTCTCTCACTGCCCAGATTGGCTCGGAGAGCTGGACTTGTATCAGGGTGCTGTGCAGAGTTGCCAACTGGCAGACCTACCATGTGTTTGGTAGGCAAGAGCCAAATTATGCTCTGATACGCCAGCATAAATCTGGAGTCACACCGCTGCCTTCAGTGGAGTCCTTCCAGACCCTCACCTACCAGGTGTAAAGGGATCTGGCCCTTGTTTTTCATCTCAGCTTCTTGTTGAGGCTTGGCAAGTCGGGAGGGAGATCAAGGTAGCAGGGCAGGAGGGAGGTGCATTGAAAGCAATCCCAGTGTTTAGTGCTGAGCGGTCAGGTTGTCCACGTTTTCACAACACCTCCACGAAAAAGAGGACAAAACCAGTTTGGAATCGCCTCTGATTCTGCAGGGCAGGAGAGGTCTTTTCTTTCAGGAGCTGGTCATTAAAGAGTTAAAGCTTGTTGTGTGTTGTTTTTTTTCCTTCGCGTCAAGATAATAAAAAGCCATTTTTTCAACTAATTTACCATCTCCCCCACCCCCCCAAAAAAATTAAAGCATTTTTACCACTGTTTGCTTTTCCAGTTTCTTTAATTTGGGTAATTGCTTAGTCAACTTTCAAAAATATATATTCTGTCTTAAAAAAACAGCAGAAAATGACAGATCACCTTCCTTTTCATTTCAGATTTGGCATGCAGGTCCCAGATTGTGTATTCTTTCCATGGCGCCATACCAGCGTCCCATACTTAATTAATTTCCCTTCGCTTGTGCAGCTTTGCACTTAAAGAGACAGTGCCCCATTTTGATGGTTTGGCTTTGGCTCGCTTTCAAGAGTGTCACTTCTTAAATCTTTTTTTTTTAAAAACCTTCCCAGAGTGCTGCATGGCAAAGAGCTGGCATTTTAATTCCCATCACTCTGCCGCTCCCCCTCCTTATTCTTCCTGTCATTCAAGATCCAAACCAATCTGCACACACACACAAAGAACGCTTGAGATCTCATTTCATGTCCTTGCTGGCGTTTGCCGTTGAAAGTGGAAAGATGGCTTGGTAATGATTCTGTAAATTGGTCACAATCACTGTGAGCTATCACATCCTATTAGATTTTGGCTTTGGTCAAAATCTGCTCTCTCATACACCAGCACAGCTCTGTTAGCCCTCTGGATCCTTACCTGTATCAACATGAGTGAAAGCAAAGGCTTTGGATCGAATTACCACTGAACTGTAGGGACGTGTGAATCTGAAGCCAAATTTTATGGCTAGCCCATCTCTCTATATGGGGGTTGAACAAAATCCCTGGATCCCAGACCTTCAGAGTAGTTTGAATCAGGATCCAAACTTGCTACCTTTGGGCCACATCTATCTACTACTCATTCAGTCTATCTAATCTATTTTCTCTAATAGTATTATCTAATAATATCTTGAAACCAAAATATGCCAATTCCTACCCCTTTCCTCCATTTCATCTCTCACAAGGCCGAGGAGGGGGGGGGAACAGACTTGGCTTAATTATGTTTTCTTTTTGAAAATGTTGTGAGTGAACTGGGTGCTTGTGAATCAAAGAGAAGGCCGGATAGCACCTCACACAGTGCACATTTTCCTGCACATCATCTTTGGTAGTGTGTAGACATAATTTTCTCTTGCTGTTCTGCTTCTGGCTCCCTTCTTCCAGTGCATTTCAGCTTCAAATGGAAACATCTCCTGCCCATTTCGGTACTAAGCTTGCACAGAGCTCTAGCCAGGCATCTCAGCCTATGCCTGTTATCCAATGCTTGGGCCTCTCTTGAACCAAGATAGCCAATTGTGCTGGAGGCGTAGAGGGTTGTACATAAATTGGGCTAGAAATGAGGACCACTGTTCCCTCACAACAGGTGTAAGGTAAGGTTAAACCTCCAGAGATGATAGATCAATCCACTAACTCACTATGTCTCTGACCTCTAGGCAAGAGTGCTTTGCACTATGCTAATGAGCTCCCCACTCCTGCATCATGTCAGTGAACCCCTAATAAATGTCTTTCTCCTAATGACTGTGCCGGCTGATGCTGGATTTGTGTGAGTTTAAAAGCAGAATGGAGGATTGAATATAACAAGGATCATTTTGAAACTAAACCTCCTGTATCCTGGGGAAGTGGACAGCATTGGAATGTGCTATTAAGTATTTATGATGTTTGGAATTGCAGCATGCACATTTCATAGACCATGTGGTTCAATAAGCCAATGCAGTCCAGGAACATTTGCACTGTCTGCACTTATAGGCACCAAGGATTTTTTGTCAGATGTTCCCGTATCACAATAAATTTGATTAGCAAAGGAGAAAAGAAATGTCTTGTGCCCCATACATGCCATCACCAGGAAAACCATTCCTCTCTCAGAATGTGGTCCAAAGCCCTATCAGGTCAAAGGGAGTGCTTCTGTTGACTCCAAGAGGTTTTGGATTGGATTCTCTGATCACTGAGGCAGAACGTCATAGAGTACCAAATGATTCTAGCTGCTCTAGCTCATCCACTGGATAGAAAATCCTTCCATTATTCCTTTGGGGTTTTTTTTCTCATTTTCAGCCAAAGCACCACAACCAGAGAATAGGAAGCCTGACTCACAAGAAATAAGAATAATTTTGAATCCTCCCCCAAACCAGTAAACAAAACTGAACTGAACCTTTTATTTTTACACGCTGGCAAATGTTCACCCAATTTTTATTTCTAAGTATTTTTCATTTTCACGCACCTCTGCACCATCCTGGATTTGGTTGGAAGTGAGACAGGTGGTATCTCACAAGAACACCTGAGGAATATGAAATGAAATTAGTTCCAATAAGATTTGGATGAGCATCTGAAGGGTAATTGTCTGAACTAAATTCTTACTATCTAGACGGTTTCCCATTACTATTATACTCAAGGTATATCTAGACCACTGAGTGCCTGTTGAGGAGCTAATGATTTGTAGTAGCACACATCAGCATCTTTCAGACTATAGAACCATCTCACACACATATAATTCATACTTTTCGTTTGTTGGTGTCATATGGCTGCAGGCCTCTGGGAATCTTAATAAAATTATAGCATTCCAAGGTAGTAACATGCCCTAATAAATCTCCAGACTGGAACTAACCAATTCATTAATAATACTTGGTATAGCACTACTCATTTTCCAAGAACCTTGTGAGATCTTCAGGGCAGGGACTGTCTCTTATTATGTTCCTTAAAATAGCTAATACAATGGGGTCCTGATCTCAGTTGGGTTATTTTAGGCACTACCATAATACAAATAATAATGATAATGACAAACAAACTGAACTACTCTGAATAATATCCAATAGAAACAAGGGATCCGAACCACAAGGCAGAGATTGTGTTGTGACCCGTTCAGAAGGCCAATACATACACAGTACAATATGTTCTCTTTACAGTCCCAATAAAGTAGCAATGCAATGAAAAACTAGGGAAGGAAATCTGGTGGCTACCTTAGTCAATACCACTTGTTCTTTTTCATCCTGTTACCCAGGCAAGTAATTGTGAACACTGCAGAAGGATGTTTTATGGAATCTATTGGGGTTCTTGTTTTTATTTGAATGACTATACAGCAGAACTGCAGTACTTTCTGTATCCTGTAAACCTGCCAAAATGTAAAGCTGTAGTCAGCATAGTAGGCAAGGTATTTAGTTTCTCCAGCGTCTATATCCTTGAAGATCCTGGTGGACAGAGAGAATCAAAAGCTCTCACTGATGTCAATAGCTTATTGAGGAAGAGTGGAGATATCTCAAGTTTTTGTCCCACCTGTAGGTATCAATGAGATTGTGTAAAGAATCTACTTTAATTAGAATACTTTGCACTTCTCTCCAGTCAGGAACTTAAAGCACTTTGTAAACATCAATTAAACCTCACCACAGATTGTGGGAGCTCTGGGGGAGAGGGCACAGAAGCAAAGCTGCTATGATTTGCCAGATATCTCAGAAGGTATCACTGGGTAAGACGAGATTAGATAGTGAAAGTTCACTGAACTCAGCCCTGTTCTTAGATTACTAGACTTTGCTTCCCTCAAGGAGAAGTTCTGTCGGGAATCTCAGAAAAGCAGCCGTTTCTAACTGCCAACAGTGTGGAAATGATGACTTCTTATTTGGATTGTGGTACTGCTAGGAGCTCCAGACTGGGACCCTGCTGTGCTTACAGTGAAAAGCTATGGACAAAGCAGAATCTTTGGAACCAGGGGATGGTTTGTGTGAGTATAAATAGGACAATACATTGTGCAAAGCAGAGCTCAGGACAGCAGGAGAAGCTGGAGTTTAAGAGGCAGGTGCATTGAGGAAAAAACACACATGAAGAAGCATTGGGCCTGATTCTCTCTCGGCGAACATGAGGAAACTACTGAATTTATACCAGTGTAAATGAAAAGAAAATCAAAACCATAGTGTCCGGTTGGATCAGCGTGGTCCCTGCTTAACGGCAGCATCCATTCATCAGCCCGGCAGTCTCATCCCAGTGTCGTAATATCTCTCCTACCACTCAGTCTCCATTTTGCACAAAGCGCCATCACTAACAATAGAAGGTCTGAATTAGAACTTGGTCGGCATGAGGCTGAATCAAGTGTGTTGGTTCTGTGGTGCCGACAGCAATAAAATATTGCTTTTGTCAATAAAATATATTGATAGGCTCCAATATCTGTGCTCTATAGAGATATTGCCTCAACCCTGATCCAAAAGCCACTCAAGTCAATGGTCAGACTCCTATTGACTTCAACAGGGTTTGAATCAGGCCAATAGCCCTTGGTTCTGACTGTGGAGGAAGCAGGAGTGCCAAACTACAGCAAGAAGAGCTGCTCATGTGCTTTTCCAGGGCCAGCGGGAAGTGCTGGTAATCTCACAAGACAGCCTGATCTCACAACAGGTATAGTCCACTTCTGCAGACCTCTCAGGTTTGTACCATTTGGATAAGCACCAGACTTACCCAAACTGGACTGGGTTCCCAAAAGGTTCCAAGCGGTTTGAGGATCACTCTGTAAACAGAAGCTGGTATTTTTTTCTTTCAAGCTGAATTGAGACAACCTGCTGTGATTTGAAGCTCACTCTATTCTCAGAGCACGGCGCTCCAAGAACTCCGAGATGAGTCTCAACATAGTTTTCTTTCTTGCCATCTCTTAATTTCAAGGACACTCACTGACCCAGGTTCCTTTGCTAACCCCACATACAAATTCACCTGGATAAGCTCTCAAGTCCTGTTGAGTCAGGCACCATTGCCTGCAACCCTCTGTGCTCTTTTTAGACCGAGCAGACCCAAAATGGTCATAGGTCAAGAGTATAGAACCTAAGGCTCACAACCCCTACTAAATGCAATCAGACAAAATAGTCTCTAGTCAGAACTTATCTCCTCCAGAAATAAAACATACAGTAGGAGAAGAAACAAATTGCTTGGCACCTCATTAGCAATTGTAAGCAGACTCCATTTTCACCCTGGGGCCTCATTGGAGTGATTTGTGAGGTAGTTTCTCTCTCCCTCTCCCCTTCACCTTAATGGCTGGCGTTTTGAAGGAGTTGGAGGCAACACAAGAACAACAGTGATTATTTGCGTCCTTCTGGGACGCCCGTCTTGCTGTCTAGTGCCGAAGTGCCCCTCTCTCTGATGTTGTTTCTGGAACCTGAAGCCAGCTCCATGTTGCTTCTGTGTGTGTGGCTGATTGTGGAGAGGACGTAGTTGGTCTAATGTGAGACGGCCAGAGCTGACATTTTCTCCCATGTCGAAAAACTGAGCAAAACTTAGTCTTCAAAAGAATTGGCTGGCTATGTGCATGAGTCCCAAAGGATCCTACTAACATATGCCCTTCCCAAAGGACAAATTCTGAGGGACTTAATTGAGTAATAACTTTCTGCATGAGTAGACTCATTGACTGACTGATTTCAGTGGGACTACTTGAGCGTTAAGGTACTAGTCTAACAATGGCAGAATATAGCCCAAAGAGATCAGCACAATATAGGCAAATATCTGATTTGTTACCCAGTTGCTTATTTTTAATTAAACACCCCAAACTTCCCTCCTTATCACCTTCCCTCCACAATTTGACCTTCCCATCTTTTCCTGAATACCAATTTCCAGGTTTTTATCCCCCTTCTTCTCAAAATTCAACATTCCCTCCTTCCATACAGATAAGGAGCTTATTCATGAGATAAATGCCTAGAGCTGGCCAGAATTTTTCAAATTTAGAAATTTTAACAGAATTTTTGACAAAAAAATTGAAAAAACAATTTAAAAAAAATGTTTGTGACATTTCCCCCCTCTTTTTCAACCAATTCTAATAAATACATGGCATAGATGTTGGAGAAGAAGACGAGGGTGTTCAGAAAAGATGTAAGTGAGAAGAGGGCAGTGGCTTTGCAGAGCAGCCCAGAAAGAACATGCAAGAGAAAGTTTGGTGGTGGTTGTGGGTTTTAGCATTTTTCTTCTAAATCACCAAGCTGAAGGTTCTGGTGTGTAGAGCCCTGGAGCCTGACAGAGCTCATCTTCATTCTATCTGGTTCCCACTGGCTGTGCATAACAATAACAAGACCTTCATAGCACCCCACCCAGTCTCGCCATCTGGGAAGCTCAACCCATAATGGTACGCAGGTAGCTGTCTTGCCAGGAAAAGAAAATTGTTGTTGTATAGTGTTGTCTGGATTTGGATATCTTTGAAGGAGAAGTAATTAGAAAACAAGACCAACAAATCCATCCCTCTACACACAGAGAGAAACATTTTCAGTTCTATGTTTCATCAACATTTGTTTTTCATTTAATTTTTCCAACCAGCTGTGCTTGAGAAGAAGGAAGAACCTTCCCGTGTCCTCTAAAACCCAGTGAAGGAAGATGGTTTTCTGGCCTTAAACACAATCTTTGGAACTGTAGCAGATCAGCTCCCACCAGATGTCTATTTGTCATAGCACACAGATCTCTGAGTGGTGCCTTTTTCATGCTAAAGTAAAGCAGTGTGTAGTGACCAACATTACGGGTCATCAGTTGAACTGAACCAAAGATCTCCAGTGCTAAAAGCATGATTCTTTATCTCTTGAGAAAAAGGAGCAACTTCTTTAGTTGACAGCTGTAATGGACTTCTGTGGACGCCAGCCACTGAAAGGAGATATATAACATACACTGAACAGTGGGTTACAATATTCCATGAAAGAGATTTTTTAATGATAGATAGGTAGATAGATAGATAGATATCTTGTTTGTTTGATGGTTTCTTTGCTTCTTTAAATGCTTCTCATCATGGTAACTCAAGCTATATCCATACTACAGTGTGTAATGTGATTCCCCTACGTATGTAAACATACTTACACTAGCTGGATGAGAGCTAGTGTGAGTATAAATAGCAGTGTAGCCCCAGTAGCATTGGTAGTGGCAGCAGAGGCTCCCAACCTACCTGAAACCAATGGGTATGTACTTGCCATGGCTTAGCAATGCTTCTGCTGCCGCTATTCGTGCTACCATGGCTTTGCAGCTATTTATCAAGCTAGTCCGAGTATGTGAAACCGAGCAGGTGAATCACATCCTTAGCTCATGATGTAGATGCAGTGCTGTGTAATTCAACCTTGCGAACAGTAACAAACTCTCTCATAAGAATATGCATAGAACAACATGATAGATTGTATCTCTCTGAATTCCCTGTTTCTCTCCATCCTATCCTTTCCTCCCGCCGTTCAGCCGTGATGTGATTCCACCATTAAAATAATTGCTGGAGGAAATGGAGAAATGTTGCCTTGGATGAAATTCAACCACTTGAATGTAGAGAATTTTCATTATGTTAGATGTGGCATAACACAATACAGAGAAACACACCAAATATATTTCATCTCTTTAAATACTCTCAAAGATAGACTCGGGGTCTAATAGATTTTCATCTCTCAGTATTGAAAATGATCATGTATATATCCCCCATCTGACTTTAATGAGAATCAAATGCATGCATCAGAGAGCAAAATTTGGCCCATACCTGTTTTCATTTGCAGCTGTCTTCATCCTAGTCTTAATGTTTAATACAGCCTGGAACAAAGATGGTATCTAAATGAAATTCTGTTTAGAAAACAGAAAAGAGTTTTCCAGTTGGTTTTATTATATTTTTAAACAGAACGAGAACGTGCCACTGGTTCAGATAAGACAGAGACTGTGTGGTTTTTAACAGGCCTAAATAAAGCAGGTTAGAACTGAAGTTGCAAAACGGTTGGTACAGCAGCAAAAAAACAGCAGTGCCATGAATATATTACCCTGGGATCTAAGGCAAATGCTTATTGTATTGGATACACTGTTTAATGTAAATCCATAATGTTGAAATATTGCATATTTTTATACACCCCAAAGCTGAAGACAGCTTCTATTTGATGGGTTCCCGGTGATGAATGGCTTGTTTCATTTGTGTAAATGAACTGTCAGAAACAATAGATGCACAGTACGAATTCTCTCCCTTTCCCCAAAGGGCAGGAAAGCTCTGTAATCAAAATAAAGTTGTATTTTTGGTCAAGTCTAGTGAAAGGGCTGATATGGCTAGAAACTCAGAAGGATAAATGCGAATGGTCTGAACCTAATATTATCCCTTAACTGAAGACATCAATGCTGTGGGCAGATATGTTTAAAATCCCTGAAGATAAATATTGGTCTAGGCTTTCCAAGGGGAATAAGTTTACATCAAGATGCTTTCCAAGGGGTTATAATGCCAGCCGAACTCCTGAGTGGGCAAGCAGGAGTGGCAAACCGGGGAGCTTGGGAGGGATTTTAGGCAAGGAATGGGCTTCCTTCCATTTAGTTTTGGTTCTATGCCTTGTAGCAGATATGGATGACGAGGAAACTACTGCTGTAACTTGCCTAGGATGTGCTATTATTTTTTAAGCATATTAGGAATAAAAGAAATCCTAGCAATGGTATAGGCCCATTACTAGATGGAGATGGTAAATTTGTTAATAATCATGCAGAAATTTTCAATAAATATTTCTGATCTGCATTTGGAAAGAAGCAGGATGAAGTGTATGTATCACATGAGGATGATGAATTACTTTCCAGTCTATTAGTAACCAAAGAGGATGTTAAACAACATGTAATAGGAGTAAACATTTTTAAATCAGCAGACTCAGATAATTTGCCTCCAAGAGTCCCAAAAGAGCTGGCTGAGGAGATCTCTGGGATGCTGTGATTAATTTTTAATAAATACAGAGTAAATTTCAGAAGACTGGAAGAGTGCAAATGTTGTGCCAATACTCAAAGAGGCAAACATTTGGGCAGGTAACTATAGGGTGGTTACCTGACATCAATAGCAGGCAAAATAATGGAAAAGGTGATACAGAATATCTACAGAATGGGGGACTGTATCCTGGAAAGCAATGACTCTAAAAAGGATTTAGGGATCATAGTGGACAAATAAATGAATATGAACTCCCAGTGTGATGCTGTGACTAAAAGGACTAATGCAATCTTTGGATATATAAGCAGGAGTAGTGAATAGTAATAAGGAGAATAGTAATAGTAATACGCATCCGAAGAAGTGGGTTGTAGCCCACGAAAGCTTATGCTCTAATAAATTTGTTAGTCTCTAAGGTGCCACAAGTACTCCTGTTCTTTTTGCGGATACAGACTAACACGGCTGCTACTCTGAAACCAGTAATAAGGAGGTAATTTTACCTGTGTATACAGCATTGGTGAGACCAATACTACATAAATGATTCAAGGGCTAAACAAAATGCCTTACAATGAGAGCACTCACTCTGTTTATCTTATCAAAAAGAAGATTGAGAGAAAGACAAACCCAGAACCAATGGCCAGAAGCTGAAGCAAGACACACTTAAATCGGAAACAAGGCACAATTTATTCAACAGTGAGAGTGATTAACCATTGGAACAAACTACGGAGAGAATTGGTGGAGTCTCCATCTCTTGATGCGTTCAGACAAAGACTCGATTCCTTTATGGAAGATAGGCTTTAGTCTGTCATACACAGGAGGTCAGACAAAATGATCTAATGGACCCTTCTGGCCTTAACCTCTATGAATCAATGAAACGGTTTGCCTCCGCATCTGATTGCAGGTTCTCAGAGCATGCTAGGTTACTTTCAGTATTTATCATCTCAGTATTTGTGAGTGCATTTTTCTTGTGACATCCCTTTGATATCATGATTTACAGAAGATGGCCTATACATAATTGACTACAATGTTTACTTGAAACTGGGATAGATGTATTGGAAGAAGGAGGTGTGGATTTATTCTTCATAGACTCGTAAACAGAATCCAGTCCAAATGCCAGATCGGAACTCAAACTTTAGATCTCTTGAGAGTGCCTTTCAGCCAAAGTACTGTTTCAGAAGTCTATGAGACTAAGAAGCCTCCTGAGTTGCGTGTGTATGTGTACTTGTAAGCATTTGTGTTAAACAAAACTTTGAAAGGAAATAGAAAGCATATTATAAACTGCAGGTGGTTTGGGAGATCAATAAAAGAGAAATGTTCTTGGAACCAACTTTTTGCAGTTCAGGATGTAAGGGACTACACTCTGTAATTTCCATTTATTACTTAATAGTCCCTTTCTGAAATATTTCCCTGGATGTATCTATATCATTACTTTATCTACAGGGGAAAAGAAAATCTAGTAGCAAGTTTGTGTTCTCCTTCAGAGTAACTGGATTCATCTTTAATAAAGGCAGAGGGGTTTTTTTCTTTCAGAAACAAAATCCCACTATATAGTGAATTAACTTGGACATTGGTGATGGTCTTCTAACATTTCTTCTCTAAATAAAATAAATGGAATAGGAAGAGCTCACTTGTCTATGCAGTCATTGCCCTGCCAAGATGTTTATACACAGTTCCCTACCAAATTCATGGCCATGAAAAATGCGTCACAGACTGTGAAATCTTGTCTCCCCCTGTAAAATCTAGTCTTTTGTGTGCTTTTGTCCTATACTATACAGATTTCACAGGGGAGACCAGCGTTTCTCAAATTGGGGGTCCTGCCCCAAAAGGGAGTTGCAGGGGGACCACAAGGTTATTTTAGGGGGGTCATGGTATTGCCACCCTTACTTTTGTGCTGCCTTAAGAGCTGGGTGGCCGGAGAGTGGTGGCTGTTGGCTGTACGCCCAGGTCTAAAAGCAGCGCCCCGCCAGCAGCAGCACAAAACTAAGGGTGGCAGTACTATACCAGGCCATCCTTACTTCTGCGCTGCTGCTGGTTGGGCACTGCCTTCAGAGCTGGGCTCCCGGCCAGCAGCTGCCGCTCTCCAGCTGCCCGGCTCTGAAGGCAGCGCCTAGCCAGCAGCAGCGAAGAAGTAAGGGTACCAGTACCGCAACCGCCGCCTACAATAACCTTGCGACCCCAACACAACTCCTTTTTGGATCAGGACCCCCTACAATTACAACACCGTGAAATTTCAGATTGAAATAGCTGAAATCATGGAATTTACTATTTTTAAAACCCTATGAAAACGGTGAAATTGACCAAAATGGACCGTGAATTTGGTAGGGCCCTATTTATACACGACTTCAGTATGTCCTGTATACCAAAGTGAGGCAGCGTGGTCTAGTGAGAGTCAAGAGACCTGAGTTCAGTTCTCAACTCTACCTCTGACCTGCTGTGTGACCTTGAACCAATCACTTTACCTCTCTCTGTTACTGGGTCCACCCCCATCCTTTATCTATCTTTTTTTATCTATCTTTTAAAATTTGGTTCTTGTAACCAAGGAACCGTATCATGCTTTCAGTTATGGACCTTCCTGGAATTCAAAGATAGAGCAATGAATCTGAAAACTTTCTCATCGTCTCAAGTCTCCTGGCCTTTCCCCAGGAGCAGTGAACCTTTCCCCTTCTCTATTTAAATGTTAAGCAATGTACTTCACTTTCCTTTCTGCTTAGCTTTTGAAAAGGAGAGCATCCATTTGTTGAAAACTAATAGCCATGTTTTCTCCCTGCACGTAATGCTGAGTAATGGATTTCTGCCCATCTGGGCAGCCCTTAGCATTGCACATCCTCTGGGCTTGCTGTGATTCAGGGAAGGTGCAGGGAAGCCCAGGTTGCCCTAAGAATGTGAACTGCATTGATAACTACATTTCAAATGAAAGCATGACATCAATGTATGCAGCATCTGGTAGGATGCAAGATTATGTTGCAGATACTTTGGGTGGATGGGTCAAAAAGCGCTTGTGCATTCCACACAGTTTGAAAGCAATCCACTGGTGCCTTGAAACATCGTTATCAGAAGGTAATTAGTACTGATTTTACCTCTAAACTCTTGGGATCTTTTTTCATTTCCTTTATTGAATAGACAGTATTTCAGAACAGGAGGTTTTAATGCACTTGAACAAAGCTGCTCTAATAAGACCAAAAAAAAGTGAGTGACTATTGATGAAAAGAAATGAGGAAATCTATAGGGATAATGAGAGATCTATAGGTGGAACAGTTAACACATTTATTTGCCAATAACTTCAGCATCCATTGATGGATTCACTTGTGCAACTCATTATCACCAGCTCTGCTCGGGAAAGCACAGTATTGAACAACACACTGTGAGCCAGCGTTGTACACGCTTCATGGATTCCTAGCTGTCCCATAGTACCACAGTCCTGATATGCAAAACTCCGGCAATTCTACTCCTAGGACATCACACAGCCATGCTGATGCACCTCAGTCCTGCGACTGCTTGCAGCAGCTCTGCCAATGAACCTTAATACTGACTTGCAGCTCTCCAAGTGTTGCAATTCTGAGTCATCTGAATGAGTGCAGTTCTCCTGAGGAGAGAACCGGTAATGGGCTAGCGTGGAGACTGAAGGGACCGGCTCTATTACCTCTACAGAAAAGGATCTTCCCATCTTTCTTGCTATTTCATTAACTATTCACTGATCCCTCCAGATACCTTTACCATGAGGGTCTGGTGTGTTAATCTTGGCCTGTGTGGCTTTAAGTACTGACAGACATAAGCAGGGAAGTTATCTTTTCAGTTCAGAAACCTGAAAATGCTTGTCTCAGTGCCTGATGTGCTTTCTTGCAGCTCTCCATTCGAGTTTCCAATTTGGGTTTTAGAGCTGCCCCTTTAAATCAAGCATCATGAAAGCGGGATCAAGGAGGCAAACTAGGACAGCAAATAAAATGCCAGCTTCTTTAGAAACTCTGGAAGATTTATGGCCTCTCTACAGGATGACCAGGAGCCATGCATGCCAAGATTATTCCATATTCATCCCACGCTGCTGGTGCTGCCAGGAGGGGAGTCCGGACGGATGCAGCCTGACGGGCTGATCTCACAGCTGATGTCTGCCCCAGCTGGTAAGTTGGCAGAGGCGTTGATGGGGGGGGAGGAGGGGCTCACTTTCCCAAGAAGTGGAGTGGCTGAACAGAATCAGGCTAGCTTGCCTAGGTCACACATGAACGGTTCCTCTCTGTGAACTATCTGTTTCACTGGTGATTTACAGGGTACTTGGCTTCTACACTGTCTGCACCAAAAAAAAAAGTAAAATGTTGCTGCATGCTGCTGAGGCATGACTGCACCTCTCTAGACCGTCTGTCCAACAGGCAGCATTTTCTAAAGTCTCCTTGATTATCCCAGGGACAATATGTTTTTTTCAAACTTTCCCACATCAGTTACACCAGTACTAATGGAGGGGCATTTTACAGACATCCCTTTGCACAGTCATCACCACAGGGGCACTGAGGTAGTGTGTGGCTTAGAGGATAAGCCACTGGACTGAGACTCAGGAAACCTGAGTGCACTTCCCGGCTCTGCCGCTGCTTTGCTGAAGGACCTTGGGCCAGTCACTTCACCGCCCTGTGCCTCAGTTTCCCCATCTGTAGAGGAGGAGGTAATGATATGGGTTTCTTTTTTTATAGAGTTTTGAGATATATAGATGAAACGCACTACATAGGAGATCGCTACTATTCATTGCTGGCCTCTGTTTTGTCGATCACAGTGGCAGCTGTGGGAGAGCAAAGGCCCAGCAGCCTGGAATATCCTGGATTCTCCTTCCAGTTCCAGTCACTCACTTGCTATGTGACCTGGGGCAAGTCACCTGACCTGGTTGGGAACAGAAGCCAAGTCACTCAGAACCAATGGCTGAAGTCCAGCAAAGGTGGGTGCTGCAGAAGAGGACGGAGTTTAACTGCATTGGCAGAGCTGTGTGAGAGTACGGTACTGAAATAGTGGGGGCATACTAAAGGATTGAGGCGGGCTGATAGATTAGCGTAGGCGTGGGAATCAATGGTAAAATAAATATATAGAAAACAAATCAACATGAAAGTAAAAGCTGGGACAATGATGTTACATTGACTCACTACAGCAACTAGAAGACGGGCTGATCAGGGAAGGAGAGTTAGCTCTCTACGGCATGCAGTGCTCGTGCACTGTGAAAATGAGAAAAGATTTTGTAAACCCAAAGTACAGCTCTACAGCTTATCAGTGTCCCTAAAGTGGGCTGTATTGTGTTTGTACAATTACAGTCCCGGAAGCCTTTAACATTCTGTTCTGTATCGCAAAGGAAATACTTGCTTACTGACTGGATGCCCTATCTAAAGCTGTCTGTAATACATTTCCAGTGGCAACATGAACATATCTGCAAGGGCTGCAAAGTTCTGGCAAGGGAACACACTGAGTAGGACTCATGGAGGAACTGCATTGTTGATCAGGACGATCTGTATATGTGCTACGAAAAAAGAGGGGAAAAAATCCATCCTGGGATGACAAATCTTTGTCCTGCTTGCATACAGGCAGACATGGGGTGCACAGCTCAAAGCACTGCTCTTTAGAAGTGCCTTGATTTCAACTGAGCGATTGTTTCTTTATCTTCTTCTTTTACTACGGGGAGGGAGGTAGATTTGGATTCTAAAGCCAGAAGGGACCAATAGGATCATTTAAGCTGATGTAACATAACGAGAAGGTGGTTGGGAGAGAGACAGAAAGAGATAAAAGAACAGGAGTACTTGTGGCACCTTAGAGACTAACAAATTTATTAGAGCATAAGCTTTCGTGGGCTACAACCCACTTCTTCGGATGCATATAAAGAGATAAGAGTGTTGGGGACAATGCAGGGAGAGACAGAGAATGAGAGGAACCCAAAAGTTTGAATAAGGCTCCCTACTACCACCTCCTAGACCAGTGGTTCTCAACCTGTGGCCCAGGGGCTGCTTGTGGCCCAATTGGCACACAGAAGTGGTCCATGTGACATCCTCAGGGCCATTCAGGTAGTGTATGTATCTATCTATATCTAGATACTTAATACTGACTTGCAGCACTCCAAGTGTTGCAATTCTGAGTCATCTGAATGAGTGCAGTTCTCCTGAGGAGAGAACCGGTAATGGGCTAGCGTGGAGACTGTATCTATATATCTATATCTAGATATATAGATATTGTGTAGATGTGTCCTACATAACACACAGAGAGATGCATAAGAGGCCTACAGTGGTAAATAGGTTGAGAAACACTGTCCTAGACCCAGAAACCCTCTGGCAGCTCTTGGACCGAAGGACAGTTGGAAGAAAGTCTGCATCATTCAGGGTGTGCTTTCCCCTTCCTTAGTCTGAAACCAGAGGAGTCCCTTGGACCATGGTTATGCAGCACAGCGCGTTTTGCCCAGGGGCTGATTAAACTTCCTCACTCTGTAAGTACAAGCTAATTGTGTGCCAGTCGGTGTGTACTAATGTCTAAATATTTGCGAGCAATCTGCTTAGGGACATAGTATTTCAAGGACCCTGACAGAGCTGCCAAGATGGAGCAGACTCTCATCCTTTGCAAATGATCCACGTGATAATTTGCAGCTCGGTGTCAGACTACTCAGTCCAGCGAGATGCTCAGATTATTATATTAGGGATATCTGGGCTGTGAGGGCTCCCTTTTCCTTGATGGAATTTGAAACCCAGGGACAGACTTAAACCTATCTTCTTACCTCTGGGTGGTGTCACATTGCCAACTGCTTTATATATGACATATCAGATGTAATTAGGTTACCTATCAGATATTAGAATATTATATATGATATGTTAGATAATAAATATGGCTAATTTAAAATGAGTCATAAATGTATGAAGTACATTTAAAAAAAAGCAGTATTTCTTGATGTACTTATCCAGTCTTCAACATCCTAGTGTATGAATGCCTCACAACGGATTTATCCTCACAACACCCCTGGAGTTAGGGCGGTATTATCCCCATCTTACAGATGGGAACTAAGGCACAGGAAGATGAAGTGACTTGTCCAAATTCACCATGTGAGTCTGCAGCTGAGCCCATAAAGGAGCCATGCTCCTAACTCCCAGTCCAGTCTCTGTTCACTCCTTCCACTCCCTCCGACCAGTAAGGAATGCTCCCACCTGCTAAGAGCTTGCTGTTTCAGAAGCAGCCATCTGGACTCGGGCTGATCCATGGATCTACGGAAGCATGTCTAGTCCACCCCAGCACTTGGATGTGCATGTTTGCCATTCGGGTGCGTGCCTATTTTTGCAGATGCTTTCATAAGGTTTTTCATCCCTTTCTTTCTGGAGAGGCAGAGTGGGGCTTATGCTTTGCCTTCCAGAAAAAAGAAAACCCCTAGTGGAGTGCGCCTGGAATCTTTGTACTGCTTCAGAGAAACAGGCCCAGAGAGGTCTCTTGCTGTCAGAGGAGCCATCTGAATAAGATATATTCACCCTCTTTCCCTCTCCTGCTGCTGCTGGCTCCCTGGAGCAAACCTGCCGGCTGTAATTGGCTTATAAGGGGGGAAAGGTGCAAGTGGGAGGGAGGGAGCTTTTCTCAGCTTCTCCTAAGGGAAGAAGCTTCTCCTCCTAAGCTTCTCCTGAGCTCCCAGTTGGGTTTGCACAGCTCTGACAGTGCAGTCGGCTTTTCAGCAGCCCCAGACCCTGCCGTGACTCTGCCTGGTGAAAACCCACCTTGCTGTGCAGCAGGAGAAGCTGGAATGCTAGCGTGGAGCAGACACAAGGTGGAGACGCTGCATGGCTTATCTCCTTCTGCTTAGATCACGCACCCATCCCCGACACACACACACACACACACACTTTGTTTTTAGTTGTTGTTTTCTTTTTACACAGGAGCCTGAGGTCAGGGCCCATTCTGTTGGGACGCCTTCCAGTTCCCTTTCACCCCATTCTCTCAGCTCTTTGGCGCGACTGAGGCAATTACTCTCCCTGGGCTCAGAATAAAACTGCACAGAGGCATGAAACACAAAACCCTGGCTGGGCTGGGTTGAAACGTTCAATTATCGCTCTGGCAAACTTCAAAGGGAGTCTCTGTTCATTTATTGCATTTCCCTATCTTCTCATTGCTTGCTATCAGTTTCGGGGCGTGTTATTGTTTTATTCTTCCTCCTCCAGTTTTGCTCTAAGCTCAGCCTATAAGTGTTTCTAAAAAGCACCTCCTGCAAGACATGGAATGATCCAGTCCCCCTAAGAAGAAAAGGATTTGCCTCCCCCCAAACCTCTTCCTTTTGGAATCAGGAACAAACAGACCAAACCCATCTCAGGTGCAAATCTATTGACTTCGGCAGAATTGCAGCAAGGTAGAGTATGACCCATTGCCTCCTGGGCCAGCCCTTGGTTGCGGCTCCTTTATGGCAGCTCAGCCGTCCTACAGAGGCTGCAAAGCTGGCTTCGGTGGCTCCCAGGTTAAACATCCTCAAAGTGTTGGGCTGGTAGAACACCTGTGCATTGACACCTGAGCAGCAGGGGCCAGAGTGGTGTGTTGGGGCAATGCCTACGTGTGAGGAAGGGTGTGCCCGGGGGGGGGGTCTGTTCCCTTCCATTCCACAGGAAGACTTTCAACGCCACCATAAATTAGAACAACTTCTGGAAGGTGCTGACTGGCTTTGGTGCTGGGCCTAGTATTCAGGAGGTGCACACTCCGAGTCAACCCACTGCTCATAATCAGGGCCAGCAACCTTCATTACTGGTAAGCCTAAGAAAACAGAGGCTGAGAGGAGCTCTGATTGTGCTCCCTAAATGCCTCAAGAGGGTAAACAGGAGGCAGGGAGATAAGGTAGCCGGGCATCCAGTTTTTGACCAGAATGCCCTGTCGAACAGGGACCCTGGTGGCTCTGGTCAGCACCGCCGACCGGGCCACTAAAAGTCCGATCAGCGGTGCAGCAGGGGCCTAGCTCCGCGTGGCTCCCAGAAGCAGCTGCCAGGTCCTTGCAGCCCCTAGGCACATGGACAGCCAGGGAGGCTCTGTGTGCTGCCCCCACCCCAGTGCCAGCTCCGCAGCTCCCATTGGCTGGGAACCGCGACCAATGAGAGGTGTGGGGGTGGTGCCTGCAGAGCCTCCCTGGCCACCCATGCACCTAGGGGCTGCGGGGACCTGGCAGCCACTTCCTGGAAGCTGCGGTAAGCGCCTCCCGGACCACAATCCCCCTCTTGCACCCAAACTCCCTCCCGGAGCCTGTCCCCTGCACACCCCCTTCAACACACCAACCCCCTGTCCCAGTTCTGAGCCCCCTCCTGTACCCCAAACCCCTCATTCCCGGCCCCACGCCAGAATCTGCACCCCAAGCCCTCACCCCCCCACACACACCACAACCCCCTCCTTCACCCCAACCCCTCATCCCTGGCCCCACCCTAGCGCCCACATCCCCAACCGGAGCCCTCACCCCCCCTGCACCATAACCCCCTGCCACAGCCCCCTCCTTCACCCCAAATCCTTCATCCCTGGCTCCACCCTAGCGCCCACATCCCCAGCCAGAGCCCACACCCCTTCCCGCACTCCGAACCCCTTGGCCCCAGCATGGAGCCCCCCTCCTGCACCCCAAACCTCTCATCCCCAGCCCCACCCCAGAGCCTGTATCCCCAGCCGGAGTCCTCATCCCAGCCCGGAGCCTTCTCACGTACCCTGAACCCCTCATTTCTGACCCCACCCAGAGTCTGCACCCCCATCCCAGAGTCCATAATGCCCCCTGCATCCCAACCCCCTGCCCCAGCCCAGAGCCCTCTCCTGCACCCCAAATCCCTCATCCCCGGCCCCACCCCAGAGCCAGCACCCCCAGCTGGAGCCCTCACCCCTTTCCCACACCCCAACCCCACTTCCCCAGCCCGGTGAAAGGGAGTGAGGGTGGGGGAGGGCGAGCAAAAGGAACACGTTGGCTCATGAGCAAATAGGTATGAAGTGACCGTGAATACATTTAGGCTGGGAACCAGAAGAAGGTTTCTCATTGTCAGCGGAGTGAAGTTCAGGAACAGCCTCCCAGTAAGACTAGTGGGGGCAAACAACCTAACTAGATTTAAGAAGGGGCTTCAGTCTATGAAAGGGATTCTATGACAGGTTTGGACTGGGATAGATCAGGAGCTGGACTCAATAACCCCAGAGTACACTTCCGGTCCCTCAGGTTCCTAATTATATTACCCTTATGGACTGCATTATTTTTTTACCTCTCACTAATCAATTCAAATGAAGAAAGAGGAGGATTTGCATCACCGGAGACTGAAGCCCTTTTAAAACTTGCCTCTTGACATATAGCTTGTGGAAATCTCCCTTCAGCTGACCCTGAAGGACCACCCAGGGTTACGGTCTATCTTCTAAAAACCCACTGTAACAAGGTGTGTTCACCTCCGAGGTGGATTCGCAATTGCAGCCTGGGCTGACGACGGTAACTCATCTCCCTTGTGACCTTCCTCCTCACACATTGAGGCTTTCATCTGGCTCCTGGGATATTTTGCAGAGCTAAATGTCACCAGAATAAAGAGGGAGGGACCCCACCTTTCTGAAACAAAATAAATAGGCTGTGTTGGCATCGTCGAGGATTTTCCCCAGCCCTTTAAAATAAAAATGTGTTTTTGGAAAGCGCCTACCAGGATAACTCATGTCTTCATCAACAGAACAAATTTGTCTCTAAGAAAGAGAGCACAGTGAGCAAGAAAAATATTGTGGTCCAGCAAATGACGTACAGGTCTGCAGGGTAATTACAGCACCTATAATCCTTCTGCTATTTGAATGGAAAAGTGGGGTGGGGGGGGCGGGGGAAAGGTTGGAGTTAATCGGAATTTAAGGTAGCTCAGTCAAATTGCTTTTCCTCCACTCTCCCTTTTGTTGGTTGGGGGTGTAGTGTGAATTCCTCTCCCCCAGCCCCGACCTCAAGAAGAAGAAGCTCTAATTTTGGCATAAAGTAGAACGAAGAGCTAAGTTTTATAATTATTAAATCACAGGGCTTTTATAAAAAAATCTGTTTTCTGATGATGCTGTGGAAAGCCCAGGTAGACAGGCAGACACGTCAGCAGTCCATTTAGCTCAATTTGCGCCAAATTTAGTTTGGGCATAGATTCATAGATTCCAAGGCCAGAAGAGATCCCTGTGATCACCTGTCCTGACCCCTGTAGAACCCAGGCCATAGAACTTCCCTGAAACAATTTCAGTTTGAACTAGAGCATATTTTTAGGGGGGGAAATCCCAACTAGATTTAAAAATTGCAAGTGTGGAAGCAGGGGCTTCGCTCTGTCCCCCCTCCCATCAGGTCTTCATTTGGTCTCTTGCGTGAGGTTTTCATGCTTATAAATATTGGTTTACAAAATCCTTTCAAATATTATTTTTAAAAATACCAATATCCCCCTGCTTATTACCATGCTGTGGGGTCCCATGTGGGAAAACATTCCTTTCCCATAAAATTATTCGACAATTTTTCAAATGTATAGCGTTTTATATTAAAATATATAAAATGTGCCTGTCACTGAGATTTCTGGGCACACGTTCAAATATAAGAGAGCAGCATATTGACCGGTGCCAGATAAATTACACTCCTTCAGCACCACTTCAGTGCGTTTCACCATCAACCTTCGCAGGCATAAGACTGCGGATGTGAACGTTACACCTGATGGTCCATAAACTCCCTGGCTGTGCTGGACCAACAGGAGAAGCAATTCCAGAGCCAAAGGCCCTTCCCTGAGGATGATATATCCATTGCTAAGGCCACCGTCTTCCCTACCAACAAAAGCCTGCCTGTATGAGGACCGCATGGCTCGGGTGACTGGCTCCGCTGAAGTCAGTGGCAACCCTCCCGTTGACTTCCGTGGGTGTGTCTACACTGCAAAAGGAAAATCTGCGGCAGCGCGTCTCAAAACCCAAGTCTACCTACTCAGGCTCATGGGGCTCATGTTACCGTGCTAAAAATAGTCATGTAGACATTCCCATTCGGGCTGGAGCTCAGGGACTAATACCTGGGGAAGGGATGGGTTTCAGAACCCAAGTTCCAACCTGAGCAGGAACGTCTACATGGCTATTTGTAGCTCAAGCCCTGCAAACCTAAGTCTGTAGACCAGGCTCTGAGACTCACAGCTGTGGGTGGTTTTGTTTTTGTTTTTTTGTTTTTTTTTACAGTTTAGACATTCTCAATGAGGCCAGGATTTCACCCATGGAGCTTTTCACCTCACCAGGTTGTGTGCTCAAATCCAGCCTGGGTTGGCCAGTGAGGGCCAGAAATCAGAATGGTTATTTGGTGGCCTATATTAAATTATTTATTTTAAGTCTAGTTTCCAAAAAACAAGGGTCCACATCACAGCTAGTTCACAATACTGACACTTTTGGGCCTTTGACTCCCATAGAGCAAAAGTTTTGCAGATTGTTTGCAGAAGGACCCCCGCTGGTATCAGCATCTACAATGATAAATAGGGAGTGACATGGAAGCTGAGATTTTCAAAGTTTTTTCAGGAAATGGGATACCCAGTTCCCACCAGAAATTAGTTAAACTGGTGCAAACTATAGTGTGGGCACATTTATATCAGTTTAAAATGGTTTAAATTAGTTTAAACTGATATAAAAGTGCCCAGATAGGGTTGTGTTCCTGTTGAAGTAAACCAGTTGAAAAACGCAGCTTGAGTTAAACCAGTGCAACTTCGTGTGTAAACCACACCTAAGATTTCCAGGACTCAAATAATGTGGGGCTTTAACCGGTCTAGATAAACACTTGGATACAAACTGGAAACCAATACAATCTTGGGACAATAGGACTCCAGTTCTGTTCTTGGGACAATAGTTCCCTACAGCTAACACCATTGAGGAAGAAGATATCTACTTTCTTTACTAGCCTGAAGCTTCTGACCAGTTCCAGGAGGTCTCCATATAGAGCACACTGCAGTAGCATAACCTTGGGAGCATAAGAGCCGGACAACTGTGGCACAAGGAGTCTTGATCCTTCTGCCCAAATTCAGATGCCAAATGCCCAAGGACCCAGCCATCGGTTAGACGATGCATGCCCAGATGATCATAGCAGGCAATCCACATTCCACGCTGCTGTGGAAGGGAAAAAACTCCAGGGTCCCTGCCAATATGACCTGAGGGAAAATTCCTTCCTGATCCCAAATCTGGAGACCTGTTGGATCCTGAGTATGTGAGTTAGACACACCAGCCAGGTATCTAAGAAATCATCTGATGATACCTCTTTCTCCCTCCAATCTTCATGGCAATTCTCTAATAGACAACCCCCCACCACCACCACCACTAGCTACAGCTGCACACAATTTGCCGCAGTCCCGCAGTTCAGAAATTGGGGCCTGCAGTGGTATAGGAGGATAAGCAGTAACTTTGGGGCACACCTGTCATTGCTGCTTCCCATGCAGTGGACTTTCACCTGCCCCAGGGAAATGAATTAAGTTCCTTCTGCAACAGACTAGGCATAATTCTCTTTTTTGACCCATGGTCATACTGCACCCACGTACCAGAGAGACCAGGTGGGTGAAGTAATGCCTTTTATTGGACCAACTTCTGTTGGTGAGAGAGAGACAAGCTCTCTAGCTTAGTCTGTCCATAGCTACACCCCTCTCCCCTGACTTTCTACCCCCATTTCCTCCTGCCAGGTGAAGTTCTACAGGTGTGAACCAAGCGCTCAGCAGCTGCAGTGCCTCTTTATTACCTAGGATGAGTACAACTTCTCTGTTGTGCAAGGTGGGACCAGAGTATGCAAGGAAACCTGAAACTAGGCCACACTCACCTGTGTTAGTTTCATGACAAACCCAGACCCCATTCATCAAAAGATTCACTAATGTCCATGGAGATCTTGCCGACAAAGTCACACGGCAGTTGGTATTGACACCAGACAAATGTGTGGCATTGCTTGGTGCTGATGAGCCTGAGGGAGAAACTCAGTGGATTGGGGCCTGATATCCAGCACTTGCACATCCCATGTACTTCAAGTCATTGGCAGATATGGGATTAGAATCCAGGCACCCTGGCTTTAATTTCTTTTCACCTGGGGGGTTGTTCAAACCTGAGCCTCATAGCAAACCAATATACATCAAAGTGGAGAGAAATGTTTTCATGAACTCTTGCAAAGTCAGTGCGGAGTGCAGCCCACCAATAACTCCCTGCCCCCTTTCTCCAAGGGAACCATTTTTTTACAGTGGGGTCCATTAAAAGAGAAGCCACATGCAGATGGCCCATGTCCTTAAGAGCTCAAGTATTCCACAGGAAGGCTTAATCAGGGAATAAAAGTGAGGAGTTGAGAGTTCCTTGCTGTAAACAAGTTAAACAGTATTAAACACACACACGTCTCTTTAAGGAGATGAAATTGATTGAGCGTGTTTATTTTCACAGCATTATTTAGCTGGGTTGGGAAAAAGAAATACTTAGCATTGACGCCAGGACTACATATCAGAAACAAAGCCGAGAAAAGGATATTTCCACTGTGATAATTTTTTTTCCTAATAACTGTCTCTCCTATCTGCCAATCTTAGGTCAACAAACATGGGCTGATTGACAAGTTAAAATGTTTAACTTAGCCTGCAACTCATATAAACCAATTTAAAATGTCTAGTGAAGGAGGGAGATGTAAAAGAAACCAATAATATCCCTGCCCCCTCCCTGCAGCTGCCTCCCAGAACATGATCTAGAAATGTTCTTGTCACGCTTGTTGGTTGACATTGTGGGATGCTCCTGTTTTCACAATTCCACGAGCTCTTAGGTGGGGTAAAATGTTCTAGGGTGTGAAGGAATATGAGACACTCAAGCCACCCATCACCAGTAAAACTGATCTAGTCAGAAGAGGACTCATGGGATTCTGAGGATGGTGTTTTTCCACCTTCCTGGATTCCTTATTTAAATCATGCTGGCTACTCAATGGCTCTTATGAAAAGAACGCAGTTGTGAGATGGTTGCTTCAGTAACCTGCCCTCACACCACACGTTCCAGCCTATGGATCTTAGCATGCTTTAAAAGGTGGATAACTAAGTATTTAACTGCATTTTGCAGGTGGGGAAATTGCAGCACAGAGAAGTTAGGTGTTTTGTTCAAATTCACACAGTGAATGAGCTGGGCATCGAACCCAGGTCGTCTGATTCCCAGACACTTGCTTTAACCACCACAGGCAAAGAAAATGAACCACCTTAGACATACACTCCCTAGCATAGTGTCAAGGCATATTGGCTGCTTGGTACATAAGAACTGACTCTGTCTCAGAAAGTTCTGTACCTGTTCTTTAGATAGAGGATTTTAGTCTCCAACGCTGTTGATTTGAGGTCTTCCACAAGCAATAAAAGCCTTAAAATAAAACTGGGAAGATGTTAAATAAAAACAACAACCATCTGAACACCTAAATAAGGTTTTATTTCAGAACAGATTCCATCTCCCTCTAGTTCAAGTAGATGATCTCAGGTGAGCCTCACAGTGCCTGTTACCAGGTGTAGAGATTTCTTATTCTGATCCGGTTTGCTTTTCTCTAGCAGGTGAGCCCTGGGGTTGGCATCCCAGAGCTGTGGATCTGACAGTCCCCTGGTCCATCTCAGCTGCAGGGGGTTGCATTATGCAGGAGTCCAAATGCACCATCAAGGGCTGTGTATGCATAAAACTATTCTGCTAATTCAACACTTCACCTCGATGGCAAATGCAGCCATCATGGGCTTTGAACAGCAGATATGTGAATTCCCACAGCCAGCTAAGAGACTCAGCTCATCACTGCAGTGGGTGGGTTACTTTAGCTTCTTACTGTAAGGGAAAGCTGTTCTTTAAAGTAGGTTCTGATCATTGAATAAACTTAGTTTTTGAATGCTGATTTTCCCTGATACCATGTGTGTCTCCCCTGTCGTTTTGTAATATCTGCAGATCCTGTTCCTGTTATGCACACACACAGTACTACAGCAAGCTTCTTAAACAGAAGTGCCTGGGCCAGATCCTCAGCTGATCAGTGGAGCTCATCAATGGCACAGCACCATTTTTACCAGGCGAGGATCATCTGGTTCATGATGGTTTTTGCACCTGTCTTCCCGTTCTCTGGAAATACGTTAGCCACAAAGTCGAGGGCATCTGCATCATTGTTGATCTGGCCCCCCAGCTGTGATTCTTTTAATGGGAATAATATATTTAAACAAATAAACCCTGCATCATAGCTGGAAGTCCATGATGGGAGAAAAATTCCTTTGTTCTGGTGGCATCAGAACAAACGGTGCCACATATGGAGCCTTTCTGCCACTTCTGTTTTTGATGCTGTTAGTTTGTTTTATTTCCTCATTGTTTGTTTTTCCACAGGGATGAGTGGGCTGGAGAAGGCAGTTACCCCACATGGAAGTGCATGTGTGGGGAGAACTGGACCTCCCCGTATGGCTCAGCCACTGGCATGGGGGCTGAAATCACAAGAGAGAAAATGTTCAAACAGAGCAGCTTGTCCAGGCTGAGTTAGTGACACATACAGGGTCTCTCCTCCTGCTGTACCTCTCTGACCACAGAAAGAACAGGAATACGGGTGGCGCCTTAGAGACTAAGGTGCCACCCGTACTCCTGTTCTTTTTGCGGATACAGACTAACACGGCTGCTACTCTGAAACCTGACCACAGAAAAGGTCCTTGCTGAGAGGGATGAAGAAAGTGATTTGGGTTAAATGAGACCCAACATAAAGCTTTGCAGAGAATTCTAAGTCAAGTTGTTTAATTAAGTTAGTTTTTATTATTAGGCCTTGGTGCTTCCTGATTCCAAGCATGGTCAGAAGCAAAAGGATCAAATGGCCATGACGGAGACCTGGCTAGAAGCAAGGGACACCAAAAATCTAGCCAGAGAGCCTGCTCTTGTCAGATTTCCATCCCATTTTTGCAAATATAGGCAGTTCAGGTATTTCAAATAAACATCCACATTTGGGGACTGATACAGTAACGCCACTGATCGGGATGTGGTCCACACCCACACACCCCTCCCATGTGTCTGATCAGTTTACAACAGCCCCTAGCTAGGGGAGTTAACTCTTTTGCTGAACTCATGTTCTTCACTCTGGAGATCTTGCATTCAATACTTACTGACAATCATTGCAGTTATGTTGATCAACCTTTAGATTTTGGGGGGGGGTTCCCTTCCTTGGTACCCTCTAAGGACTCAGTTGTGAGAGGGACTGGGAAGTTCAATTGGAAATGGCAGTGACCTACACCTCTCAGAGTCTGTGTATCTCTCCCTAGCTCACAGGTGTGCTTTTCTCTTTCGCTCCATTCCCCCGAACTCTCAAAAGTCTGTGTTCTATAGCAGCCAACCCAATGATAGCTGGACGTGACCGGTAGCTGTCACCACTCTCTTGAAATGTCTAGAGGATTAGCCATAGCGCGTACAAAGTGCTACTCTCCATTGTCCCCTCAACTAGGGGATTAGAGATGGGCTTGCACCAAAATCCCCAGATGTGAAAGGCCTCCAAGAAATTCAAATCTGGAACTGAACTTTCTAGCTTAGGTCCATATGTGATTAAATGGGCTGACTCCAGCCTGGTTCTAGAACACTCCCCAGTCCAGAAGAAGATGACTAAAGCCTGCACCAGAGACCACTAAAAAGCACAGGGGTCCTTTAGCATTTTCAACGGCCTTTGGAGCAGGACCTGCGTGAGCATCTCGCAGGCAGACGCTCTGCATTGTTGGATGCTGCCACTAGACCCTTGAGCTGCCTGCGGAGATTTTTGAGTGCAGTGTTGTATCTGTGTCAGTTCCAGGATATTAGAGAGACAAGGTGGGCGAGGTAATTGTACCAACTTCTGTTGGTAAGAGACACAAGCTTTTATTGGACCAACTTCTGTTGGTGAGAGAGAGAGAAGCTTTCAAGCTACACACAGCTCTTCCTCAGGACTGGGAAAGGTACTCAGAGTGTCACAGCTAAATACAAGGTCAAGCAGATAGTTTAGCATAAGTAGTTAGCACATATTCAAAGGGACCATTCAAGGTGAAGTGGCCCATTAACATCCCTGTAGTCATAGGGCAAAAAGGGGGATTAGTGGGTTACAGGTTGTTGTAATAAACCCTAAATTCAGTGTCTTTCTTAAGAACGGGATTGTCAGTGTCTAGCAAAGTGATGAGCTCCCAGGCTGTCATGCAGGTTTCCTTTGAAGTTGAGGACTGAACGCTTTCCAAAGCCAATGTTGCTCCTCAGAGCTCAGTGAAGGCAGGGAAGGCTGAGCTGGCTACGATGGGGTTAATCAGCTGACAGCCAACGCACCACCAGAGAGTCAGTCGCTTGTGTCAGAATAAGGTGCTTCCCTTTCCCACAATAGACTCTTTACTTGCTTGCCCCCACGCCTTCGTCTTTTTTTTTTTTTTTGGAAGTTAATAAATTTGGAAGCCAAGACACATTGCTCTACTATTAGAGGCTGCCTTGTCATAGAAGGAATGGCCCCGCTATATGGGAGTGGTTTTTTTTGTGGGGAGGGGGGCGGTCACCCATGCTTCATTCGTCTCTCTGCTGGGTGTGTTGGACAAGGCAGTTAACTGTGGTTTCCTCAGCCAGGCCAATACAAGCAAGCTGTAGACCACATGGATTGCTGGAAGGTCCATGGGTCATTTCATGGTATGCAATGAATCAGAGACTCACCAGAAGACTGATGCATGGATTGGCCACGTCAGAATGTACAGGCACATCATATCAGGTCTCATGCACTTTAAAACAAAGACACACAAACAACCCTCTTTACCCTGCTGTGGCATGCACAGAATATACAAGCAAGTGTTAGGGTGTCACAAAACATTTGTTAAATTGAGCTGTGACAGAGCAACCTGGCTTTTCCAGGCCACCAAGCAAGGCTTAACTGTCTCATTTTGGGTTGATAACCAGAGAAGTGCTTCCTTATTAATTTCCTTTGAATCCCGGGGTCTGGCTTTTACGTAACTACCATTGTCTTTTTTAAAACAAATTACCTTATAATGTGTGGGATGCTAAGGTGAGCTTAAAAAATGATAGCAGAGACTGATGCACATGCATTGGCAATTCTCTTGCTACCCCAATGTTTATGATAATACAGGTTTGCTGCTTGTGCCACAGTTGTTAAGATCTTGTTAGGATTTCCACTGTGAACATCTACTTGATGTGATTCTGACACACACATTAAATAATTGCATCCGTTCTGAAATGCGGTACAGCAGTGTTTCTCAAACTGGGGTCACCACTTGTGTAGGGAAAGCCCCTGGCGGGCCGAACCGGTTTGTTTACCTGCCCCGTCCGCAGGTCTGGCCGATCGCGGATCCCACTGCCCGCGGTTCGCTGCTCTAGGCCAATGGGAGCTGCTGGAAGCAGCGCGGGCCGAGGGACTTACTGGACACCGCTTCCAGCAGCTCCCATTGGCCTGCAGCGGCGAACCGTGGCCAGTGGGAGCCGCGATCGGCCAGACCTGCGGACAGGGCAGGTAAACAAACCGGCCCGGCCCGCCAGGGGCTTTCCCTACACAAGCGCAGGGCCGGCGCTTCCACTAGGCACTAGGTGGTCACCTAGGGCGGCAGGATTTGGGGGGCGGCATTTTGGGGGGCGGCATTTTGCCGTCCTTGGTGGAAATTCGGCAGCGGAGGGTCCTTCCGCTCCGGGTCTTTGGTGGAAATTCGGCAGCGGGTCCTTCACTCGCTCCAGGACCCACCGCCAAAGTGTCCGAAGACGTGGAGCGGAAGGACCCCCGCCGCTGAATACTCAGAGGAGGAGCACTGCCGCCTAGGGCGGCAAAAACCCTGGTGCCGCTCCTGCACAAGCGGTGACCCCAGTTTGACAAACACTGCAATATTGGATGGGAAGCCAATGGAGGGATTCAAAGGGGGGGTGTTACGTGATCAAACCGACTGCAAGGAAGATGAATTTAGCAGTCAGATTTTGTATGGATTGAAGGTGTGTAGTGAATTCTGTAAGACTTCTCATGCACTTAAAGTTAGGCACATGCATAAGGACCTTGTTGTTACAGGGTTTTGTAGTGTATAGAAAATGGGTAGTATCCCTTTAAATAGTTTGTGAGCCTTCTAGCGGGCATCTCTGTCTTCTGTTGCAGAAGCCACCTGGCCAGAACCTAACTGAGGATCAGTGTATATATGTAACTAGGGTTTGTATGTTTGTATATAGTTAGTAAACTCAGTTATATGAAATCTAACTGTGTCCAGGCAGTTTCCTTATATTTTTAATGTTGTGTAAAGAGCAAAGACTAATCAAAGCAATTTATTTTGTGACTAACCAAATCTCAGCTGGACGCCTGGGCTTCAATTTCCACAAATACCAATATGAACAAAACGGTTCTCGCCCACATGTTCATGAAAAGCAAAAGACGAGGGTCCCGCTGAAAACTCTCCACCCAATAAGTCTCAGCTCTTTTGCTGAGCACCCTGCTGTGTTAGACAGAATTGGATTTTTCCCTGACTCCGGGGCCTCAGACACATGATGTGAGGAGGGAAGGAGACGGCATTACTTAACAACATGGAAGGACTGGTGAATTTGCTTGTGATTTAGTTGGTTTGAGGTTTACTTCCTACATAACAAATGTCTTGTTTTGTGGCCTGACAATGAGAGATACTTAAAACCCAGTTTGTTCCTGCCATGTGCTTTGCGGTCAACTGGAGGGAACCCAGCCAGACAGCCACTCTGTAATCAGATTGCCTCCTACTTACGGTCATTGAACACGATAGCATGGTCAGAGCTTCTCAATTGGCATGTTTCTTAGAGTTCTTCATTAAGTTACAGTCTTCTGCTTTTATTCCAAGACAGTAAAATTGCTAGTCATTTCCTCTATTAACATGCTTATCTGTGGCTAGACATGAGCAGCTGTGCAAAGATGGAATGAAAGCGGCAAAGCCAAAGGCATTGCTCTCATCTGAAGAAGCAGCAGCTAAGCCATGTGCTACGCTGCAGAACGGCAGTGGTTCCACTCAGCGTAGGTGTGTTTTTAGCCTCTTGATGGACAGGACAGTCTTACAGACTGTTTACCTTCTGGCACAAGACAGGCAAACTAGTACGAAAAGGAATACTCAGCTTGCAGATTTCACTCAAGGCCCCCAACTGTGGGCTGCCAGTGGGTGACCTCAAATTTAGTGTGAAAAATGGAAGAGGAAATGGCCTTGTTTTTCTAACATTCAACATTAGCTAAAATTGGGATAATCGTCAGCTGCCAAAAAAAAAGTCCCCTCGCTAGACTACATTATGGACTTGTATTATGGTAATATATATAAACCCCATCCCAAATCGGGGCCCCTGAAGACACTGCAGTCTAAATAGACAAGACAGACAAAAACTACCAACTTATTCATTAGAGCTATATGGTAGCAAAGCTTTTAAAAAGATACAAGGCACCCCGAATGCTGGGAATGTCACATTCCAGGCTTGCTCGATATCTTGATGTGATCTCCTCCATGACAGATTCAGGTTCTGCAGAATGCAAGCATTATTAAACCTAAAACCCAAACAATGTCTATCCCTCAAGGGTCCAAAGGCAACCTTGTGAATTAGAACATATACAATGCTGTCTTTGACTGAAACCAGCTTCATTAGAGCTGTGAATTTTCTCCGTTCTTCTCAGTAGGTATCTTCTCTGAAGTCTAATGATGACAGTACAGGGGTCATGATTTCAAGAAGTTTAGGATTATAATTTTGCAACATGCACCTAATCTGTAAAAAGAACGAGGAGTACTTGTGGCACCTTAGAGACTAACAAATTTATTTGAGCATAAGCTTTCGTGGGCTACGGCCCACTTCATCAGATGCATAGAAGACAATTGCGTAATTCAACACAAAAATGACAAACAAAATGCAGAAATAGATATGAGGTAACTTTTCCAAAAGTGCCTAGAGAACCAGATTTTTAAAGGTATTTTGCTGTCTTTAAAAATCAGTCCCTAAGTGATTTAGAAGCTTAAGTCCTACTGACTTTCAATGAGATTTCAGTGCCTAGATAACTAGGTCAGTTTTGAAAATGGGACTTAGGTGCTTTTGCAAGTTTTGCCTGTGGTCTTCAAAGTATCCAGTTTTATTTTTGCCCACAAAATGATACCGAATATATCAGTATCTTAATTACCCGAAAGCTTAGGCTAGGACTTTTAAAGGCATTTATGGGAGTTAAGCATTCAAATCCAATTAAAATTCAGTGGGAAAGGGTCTTTATAATTTCCTTAAGTTTTTCTTTCAACAACTGCAACTTTAGTCACTACATGGGCTAGTGGATACAACGCAGAAGATTTTAGTTCAGTTCCTGGTTCTCCCACTGCTTTGCTGGGAGGACCTTGGGTAAGTCAAGTCTCCCTGTGCCTCAGTTCCCCATCTGTCAAATGGGGATAATGACACCGACCTCCTTTGTAAAGCACTTTGAGATCTTTAGATGATAAGAGCTAGGCTTTATTATTATAGTGGCCTGATTCTATCCTTGATCTGTGGGCAAATCCCCCGGTCACAAATCCCCCGGTCACATCAGTAGGATATATGCTTAGGAATCAGGGTAGTATATGGCCCTGTTTAAATGACTCTACCCCCAGACTAACGTAACCCTTACCACAGGATGCTATTGACACCACTGCTTTGTGAGGAAGAGGGCGAACTTTGCAAGGGGAGATATTTAAAAATCACAGAATCGTAGGACTTGAAGAGGCCAGTGGAGAGGTCATCTAGTCCAGTCCCCTGCACTTATGGCAGGACTAAGTATTATCTAGAAGTGTCCAATCTCCCTTCTCCTCTGAAACCATTGGGATTTTCCCAACACTCCCTGGAGCTGGCACTGTCTTGTTGATTTGAAGCCTGATCTAAAAATCACTGAAGTCAATGGAAAAACTCCCAGAGGCTTCAGTGGATTTTGGATCAGGCCCATTAGGAACATGTCTTGTTCAATGACTTTCATGCTTTGCTGGGACGTGGCAAGCCTGGAAAAACCCAACCACTTCCTTGTGCTCACCCGAGAGCTCCAAATTGGATTAATATCCTTATCTGATCGGGGAGCATTTTTCTGTGCTGGTAATGGAACCAGAGGGGGTTTCAGCTTCGGGGCTGCCAATCTTTTTATGATTTAAAAGTGATACTTTTAATATTTTGTTACTTCCTAAAGTGGGTTAAACTAGATTAGGAAAAATTAGCACCTTGCAGTTATGAACTCTGATTTCACTGGGATGGATGCTTGTTATTCCCCTTTCAGGAGTCGTTCCTTTCCAAGGTCAAGAGTGCACAGTAGCATGCTGGAAGCGTTGGATTAAAGTGTTGATAGAGTCATAGAGTTTAGGACCAGAAAGGAGCCACCAGTTTATCCAATCTGAGCTCCAGTGGAGCACAGCCCACCAGCCCCTCCCAGATCCTCACCAGCTCTCAGAGCCCAGGCTCCAGCCTGAGCCCAAACATCTACGCTGCTATTGTTAACCCCATAGCCCAAGCTCAAATCAGTTGATCTGGACTCTGAGACTCACTGCCGTGGGGGAGGAGGGGGGAAACCTTCTGCAGTGTAGATGGACCCTTTGATCCCTATGTGCCTATGTCACTTCTGAAAATGGGAATTCAGCTCCTAAGGCACTTTGGAAAGTGTTACCCTACTTGTCAAACAATGCCTGTGACTATTTCTTTGCCTGCGGGTGGTGTGAAAGCAGTTCCTTGCTAGCGGAGCTGGTTGGGACATATAGAAAAAATTGACATTTTGATGACAAATAAGAAAAAAAAATGTTGAACTTTTTCATGGCATTCCCCCCCTTTCCCCCTCCCCCAGTTTCTACCAGGTCTAGTAACAAGTATTTGGTGTTTGAAACGGGAAGCTGAGTTTGTTAGTGTAGATTGGATGCAAACCGATTCTGATCTGATTTCTACTAGTATAAGAGACAAGTGACCATCAAAATGTCGACATTTGCAAATAATTCCCACTGTTGTGAGGATGTATGTAGTGCCCTTTCACAGGAACTCTGAGTTATTCAATGGAATGCCCATTGCAGGGCTTCTGGATTTTAATAGTTAAACCACATGGTATATGGAATTACTTTGCCCTGGTATTGGCTATGAAATACGCTGATTTTACTATGTGAGTAAAAAGAGCTTGAAGATAACTGATGCCCTGCAACTGAAATTTTGACAAAGGCTCCTCAGAACAGCTGAGACCCTTAACCTAGAATCCGTCAGAGATCCTTGTAAAGGAAAACAAAAAGTGGACAGGGAAAAAACATTGGGTGATTTTCTCCCCTTGCCACAGATTGAGATTCAAATAGGTCACAGTGTTCCTACTGGAAACAAAATTAATATTCGTATATGTTTATTCAAAAAATGCTGTTCTCGGCATTTTCATAAAAGTCAAGCAATCCGTCAACATAAAGGGCAAAGGCAACATTGTTTTGAATGTTTTATTATCACTTTCCACCAAGGGAAGTAGCCTCATGCTGTTATCTGCCCCTGTTTTCTCTTGCTGTGGTCTCTGTGCTGCCTTTTTGGCTGGCCAGGGCAATACCATGGCTTCAGAAAGGCGTTCTTGTAGAAATTGGCCAGTTTCTATTGTTTGCATTTGGTCTGCGGCCAGTGGTTGTCAGACATCTGCCTATTGTGGCTGTTCAGTGGGCGCGAGCTCAGTGTCCCTCAAACATTTGGGTTTGGGAAAGCTTTGCGAGGTGGAAGAGTAGCAGGGCTTTCCCATGTGAAATCCAGATTACGCCATTTGTACATTGTGTGTTACTAATGGCAAAGCCAAACTGATGTATTTGATTATTAATCAGACGTCTAAAAAATCAGTTTGTGACGAATCATAGAAATTATTTTCAGCCTCTGCCTATCTATTTTAGGCACTTCTGAAAATCAGGAACTAGGTATTTTTGCAGCCTGGTTACCATACATAAGAAATCACATCGACAAGCCTGCAGGCATAAGTGGGGCTCAAACTCCCGACCCTGAACATCCAAAGCTCAAGTCCTGAGCTAAGGAAGCAACTCTGCTAGCTATGCATAAATAGGTGGCATTAACTTCACTCAGGTCAACCACTAGAGGGAAACAGGATCTCACACGTTATCGTATTAGATGTACAGGAATAGCATACATAAGAACATCATACATAGGAACAGCATAATTATAGATGCAACAAAGTGTGGTCAAAAAATAAAAATTTCTATGAACTAGAGATTGAAATTCGGATCTGAATTTCCTCAAAGTTTTGGATGATTGAGATCCAGAGTTCCAATTCCAGGCCATATAAATTGCAGGCATAATAAACCACAGACTATCATTATAGAGTGGTGATAAATGGGTTTGTGATTAAAGACCTCCAGGGTCTGAATTTCACCCTTGGGATCACTGAATAGCACAGTGACATGGAGTCAGCAAACGGGATGATGGGATCTTTCACCTGTTGCATCAAAGGATGGTTTGTTGAAGTCTGAGGGCCTGATTAAGCCAAAAGAAGAAAGGGATTTTCTTAAAATCTACTGCCTATAGTAATGGACCTAGAAAAGGGCATGCTTCTGTTATTGGGGCTCTTCCATGTGAATGTAAGAAATCACATGGAAGAAATCAAAGCTGTAACAAACATGCTAACAATTGTCCCTAGCAAAGAGTGGATTTTCACCCAATCTGTTTTAGGGTTTTATACACCATCCAACACCATAGCATGGACGCAGTTTTATGTTCTTGTTCTACGTGTCCTTGTCATCCTTTTTATAGATGCCTAACACTGGAGTCTGCTCTCAGTTGCACCAATGTTAAACTGACTGAAGTCAGTGGAGTTAGTTGGGAGTCCCATTTCAGCTGAGATTAGAATCTGGGCCAAAATGTCACCCAGGCCTTAGTCACTCCAAGAATGAGCCTTCCCTCTTCTCAACTATCTTCCAAGCCATCTCATCTGCCTAATGGGACCCTTTCAATTTTCTTCCAGTTTGTATTGCCATCTTTATTTTTACTTAAATATATCTGATTTAAGTTTTGGACTCGGCGCATTTCCTTCTGTTGTTACTTCTTCTGTTGCTACGTGGGGCATGGCATAAGATCTGTGTCTGAGTTAATGCACTGGCTTTGGCAACAAGCATCTGATTGGCTTGTTGAGCATAAAGGAAAGGATCTTGGACAAGGAATTTTGATTGACAGGCAATGTGAAACACCAGTATGTCAGGAAAGTTGTTCTATCATTATCAGCAGTATATGGGTCATGCCGGCTGCATAATTCTCTTTCCATCCACCTGGCAAGGAACATTAAAGTTTCCCTCTAGGGTTGGCAAGGGGCGCTTTTTCCATAGCATAGTTTGACCATGGAACAGTTGGCAGGGGAAGCGTGAAGAGTGATGTGGCTGAATCCTCTCTTTCAGACAGTTGAATAGGTCTTCTTCAGTGGCGGGCTTGGCAATCAGGCACTAAAGATGTGAGCATCTGAATCAGTGGCCTACCACAGTGCTAATCTCCGGCTTTTTCTACAGGAAAGCAGCAAACCCAGACTGTTTTTAAAAATTAGATTTGTTTGCTTCTTTTGGGGGAATACGTTTTCGATTTTCGACCTACCGCATCTTTAGCAAAATGACTGCAGATTGGCAGCCTTAGCTAGTGGAGTCGCAGACAGTAGAGCAGAGAAGGGTCCCATGTGTCATCCAGGCTGAGAATTGCATTTTGCAGGACTACTCACTAATGCCTTGTGTCATTTTTTCTTGTATCTCTACCCTCTCCCTTGGGATCCTATTCTATTGCCCAATCACTCTTACCATTGAAGGCATTTTTTCTCACAAGTAGGCTTAAGTTTTCTTTCCTTTGTATCAGGCCAGTTACTCCTCGTCCATCTTCTGAGATTGTGACCACTTTCCTTCCATTATTTATATCTCTACTTTGTAGGTTTTTATAGACTGTGAGCATGTCCTCTTGAGTCATCTTTTGACTAGACTACGCAAGGTCATTTACTCGGTCCCTTCGGACCTTATGCTAAGTAAAGCTAGAGAGGTTGTTTAATAAATGTCATATTGAAGCAACAACTCAGGCTTGTTTTTCGTGTATCAGAGCCACGTGGGACAGGACATAATTTATAGGGCTGAATAAATAACTAAACACAAATCTATTCAGGGTTGGCCTCGTTCCACTGCTGTTTGTCGGGGTGATCATTGCTGAATATGCAGGCAACTGCCGGGAATTCATGACAATAGATTCGAATCCCAAAAGATTCAAAAATTTTAGCACCGATGATTATTCCGTCTGAATGAGCCTTTCAGAAAACGTGTTCTTCATTAGTCAGCAGGGGTGCAGAGGGCCTATGCACGTTTTATTGCTGATTTGTACGATGGTGTAATCCTGTTGTGCTTGGTGCTGTACATACACCTAGTCAGAGATGGTTTCCGCCCTAAAGAGCTTACAGTCCACATAAACAAGAAGGCCAAATGGTGTGAGGGGTGAGAAGAACATATAAAGGAGAAGTAACTTGACAAAGGTTATACGCCAAGTCAGTGATATAGCCAGGAAGACACATCTCCTCCCTTGTATCTGGTGCCCTATCCACTAGACTCTGCTTCTTCCCCAGTATAAGGCTAGAGTGAGACTTAAATAGTACATAGGCCTTGGGCTGAGCCTCCACACAGGGGCAAATTTCACTCTATGTGAGGAACCACATTATCTTATTATCATGACCCTTGTCCTTCTCCTACTTTGTCTCACTTGTGTCACTTTCCATTTCCTCTATAGGGCTGGGATTGTGTTCTTATTTGTTTGAGTGTGGAGCCCATGCACATTTCTGGGACTAGAAAAACAAATAATAAAAGTTTTATTCTGTCAAAAGTTGTAGCCATTCAATCAGGGAGCAGAAATAATGCCGTGTGACTTGGGTGATGAGTCACACGCCAGCAAATAGTCCAACCCAACAGTTCACAAACCACTTAGAGTCTGAAATGCTTCTTCCAAATCAGGTGGCAGATATATACAAATAATGATTATGAGAAGAACAATCGGAGCTCGTTTGTGAACAATTCACAGCGTAAAGAAGGTCTCGGTTGTTAACAAATATTATTTGCAACAAATAAATCAACAAGTACCTAATTATTTGTCTTTGCAGTGTAGCAACACATTATTCTGCTATGAAACAGTCATGGATGAATCACACAATGTTCACATTGCCAAAATATGCACTTGACTCTGTAAAACTAGATCATCAATCTCATAAAAAAAAACGCTCTCGCATGAGATTTCTGGAAATACTGTAATAGACTGTCTCGTGGTAGTGGCTCATTCTTTGCATTTCAAGCATATGGAAATAAAACGGAACCGCTGTCTTCAATTTCTGTCATTGCACAATCAGCAAGATAGGGGTATTCTCTCAATGGACTATTTATTGCTTTGTCACATGGTCTTTTGGGTAGACCACTGTGGTCTGGAGTTCTGGGTTTGATTCCTGGCTCTGCCATAGATTTCCTGTCACTTAATCACTTAATCTCTTTGTGCCTCAGTTGCTCATTTGCAAATTGGCAATAACAACACTTCTTTTCTCCCGTCCTTCATCCATCTTGCTTGTTTACAATGTAAACTCATCAGGATAGAGATTGTCTTACTTTATGTATCTCCAGATTATTGCTGGGGCACCAAAATGCTATTCTAAAATACACAATTATAATTTGAATGTTTCCCATCCCAGCAGGGAGCAGAATGGTGCATAAAAATGAGGAAATAATTGGAGGAGGCAAGGGGAGAATATTAGCCAAACTTTTTCTAACATTAATCTACCTTTTTCATATTCCCAAAGATTTGTTTCAAGCTTTAGGCAAATGTTTCAACAACATGCTTTTAGTTCCTTTGAAAATAAGTTTGCTGATCCCCAGTCAGAATCATTTGTAACAAAAACGATGATACGCTGAGCAATAGAAGTGTTAATTTATAAAACTGTATCGCCCTTGGTTTCGTAGTGTTTTCTTTTTGCCCGTCTGTACTCACCTAGAAAAGATGAGCTCTGCATGCACCGCTATCACAAGACACGGCTGCTTTGCTGCCTCTCAGGAAGTGCCAATGTAAAATGGGTGTAACCTTCTTCTCCAGCTTGCCCTCAGAAAAGTACATGAAACACATCAGCCCTTGTTGCTTCCATAAGCTGGAAGGAGGTTGTGATTCCAGGTCTACTCCACTCACAGCACGACATGCCCTGGGTCAGTCCCAGCAATAATGTTTTTAAACAATATTAGGTTATTCTTGGCAATTGATTGTGACATTTTCTACCAATCGGGATATGAGAGAAACTTCTAATAATAAGAAGTGATACAATAACAGAACTGGAGCTCAACATATTCTCAAGTGCAAAGAAGTCTAGTTACTCTGTGGGCGAGGGGGGAAACTGAGTCAGGTCCCAGCTACAATTTGTCTTAACAGTTTAACCCAAACATACTGTTAATTTCACACTTGGGGACCCCAAGTCTAATTGTCATGTGTTCAAGGGGGACTTCGCAGTGGTAGATGAGACAGATGTTGCCAGGATATTTTCGCAGCTTCCATCCATTATCAAATTATTGCCATTTAATATATTAATTGCAATATTTTTAAAATCTGACTCACCAATAAGCCCCCTGTTACAGTGATTGTTGTATTTGTTGGATTTCTTTTTTTAAAAATTACCTCCAAGCTAAATGCACTCGCTTTCTGTAAGTAAATCTATATATTTAATGTATATTTTTGAAGTACATATTAGTTGACAAACTCATTTAGTTCTGCTCCTTGATACAGCATCTGTATATTTTCTTCTACAGTGCAAAGAGCCAATCTGGCTCTCATTAACGCTTTTCTCTCTTTCGCCCTTAGTGTCTTTGTTTATTTGATTCCTATGTCTATCTTTTTCCAGATTTCCCCCACTCTTTTCCTTGCTCCCATTCCTATTGATTTTTCCCCTCCACTTTCTTCATTTCGGTCTGCTCTTCTCTACTCAGACTCTACTTCTCTCCACTTTTTTCCTGATCTGGCTCTCTGACTTCTGTTTTGGCTCCATTTTTCTTCCGTCTCTTTGTCTGTTAATCTTATGATCTGTTATTTGTATTGTGGTAGCACCCAGGAGCCCCAGGCATGGACTAACCCTCCATTGTGCTAGGTGCTGTACAAACACGGGACCAAAAGATGGTCCATTTCCCAAAGATCTTAACATCTAGGTATAAGACAAGAGACGACAGATTGATACTGACCAACAAAGAGATGGGGGAGCACAAGGAGGTAACTAGACAATACGGGTCAGCATGACATTCCATGATTTCAGCACACCGGCTGCCTGACCATTAAACTGCCATTTGTTACCATGCAGGGCAGGGCTGATGAGAGGGGGAGGAGGCGGACAATTGCTCTGGGGCCCTGAACATCTGTATAATTGGAGTGAAATGAGTGCGGATGGGGCCCCAGCGAACATAATGTACTGGTGTCACGGATTTCTCTCGATGGGCTTGTTACCAAGATTATCCTTCCTTCCTATGGGGCTATTTTTGAAAGGCCTCATGGAAGGGGAGGCATCTGAAGGAGGTGGTTTGGTGCGTTCACCAAGTTTAAAGGGCATCGTGGAAGGAAGCACAAAAATGCACAGGAGAAGAATAAAAAGGGAGCAGGTCGGAGGGTTGAGTGAGATGACTGATGGGGAAGCAAGAGGAAATGAATGCTGAGAAGTCACCAGGGCTGAGGCGTGCCGCGAAGGTGGGGACAAGGAGTTTGACTGCGATGCAGAAAGCAAGAAGAAGCCAGACTTTCTATGTATGTATCTTAGGAATTTTTAAAGCACCATCACTCACTATTGCTGACAAACTGAGGGGTTCAGAGCGGCAGGAGAGGAAGACAATTTCAGCTGAAGCCGTTCAGCTGGACTACAAAACTTTGGCCCTGCCAGTGCAGGCTTGTTCCTTACCGTCTATTTTCCAGTGCTTTGTCCGGCTAAGACTGAACAATAATCAGCTTTGCTCGAGCTCTCAGGCATGTGGTTACAGAATGATTTCTGCAGCTCACAGACAAAAAACGAGATGCTAGGGGAGTAGGAAAGGGAACTATCTCAACAACTGCTGCTGTTCCTGCTTTACCGGCCTCACATGGTTCCGTTCCACTGCAGCCATTTCAGATTATTTTTTAGGATTTAAAAATACCCAGACATCTGCACAGAAAGCGTCATCTGGTTCTTCAGAACCATTTCCAGCAGGGTTTTCCCCAGTTCTTTTGTTGTTATTTTTGTTTTTAATTCAGAAATGTATCCTATTCCATGTCCTGCCCCCTAAAGACTAAAATCACTCTCTTCGGCCAGCCTGCAATGTAGTGCAGCGTACAGGGCTTGCACAGAACAGCAGCCAATCATTTTTGCAGTCCTGATAGGGAAGTGACTATGAGATAAACCTGCACCTACAGAGTGTGAGTGTTTCCAGTGGGCGAGCTGGTCTGCAAAAACCAAGAACTGACCCAAACTCAACCGGAGGTGGAACGACGTTTAACGATTTTAGCCCCTCTACTCCAGGCCAAAGTCTCATTTCCAGTAGGATCCCTTTACGCCACTCTGGCATGTAAAGGGGCCGTAAAGCAGGTGTAAAGAACATTTACACTCATTGTAGGCCACTAAAGCCTGAGTGGTGTAAAGGGACCTCAGTGTAACAGAGGATCAAACCCAGAGCCTGTCGTGATAGTGGCCAGAATTGTCCATTCTCCATGAGAGACTGTTCTCAGAGTGACCCTATCACAGGCATTCTTGAAGCCTCTAGACCACTCCAGTCACTCACGGGCTAAGGCAGGGATCTGCAACCTTTCAGAAGTGGTGTGCCGAGTCTTCATTTATTCCCTCTGATTTAAGGTTTCGCGTGCCAGTCATACATTTTAACGTTTTTAGAAGGTCTCTTTCTATAAGTCTATAATATACAACAATAGTTTAGTTATATATAAAGTAAAAAAGGTTTATAAAATGTTTAAGAAGCGTCATTTAAAGTTAAATTAAAATGCAGAGCCCCCTGACTGGTGGCCAGGACCCGGGCAGCGTGAGTGCCACTGAAAATCAGCTCGCGTGCCGCCTTTGGCACGCGTGCCTTAGGTGGCCAACCTCTGGGCTAAGGGCTCTCAAACTCCCAACAGTAATAAGTCTAGAGGCATCACTGTCCTCCGTGCTGTGGAAAATTGAGACGACAGAGCCAGCAGCCGGAGAAGCTTATGTGCTGAAAGGCAGCGCCAGGGAAGTGCAGACTCCAAGCAGCTTCTGCAATGTGCTGATTAAAATCAAGGACACTTGGGGCACTTGATACCTTGCTGGCTCATCTCAGTTGTCTTGGATTACACTGCAGTGCCTGATCCAGCCTCTCCCATTTTCTCTCTCCAGTCTCTCAAGCGCCTTTGTAGTCCCCCACTATTTTTACCCATAGCTAATTAATTATGCCTGGCTGAGCACTTGATCTATCTTAAACACTTATATGGCTCACCCCCTTTAGTGTATTTTTCCCTGTTTCACAACATCCCTGGGAGGCAAAGCAGTGCTCCTATCCCTATTGTGCAGATGGGGAACCAAAGCACGGACAGACCGAATGTCACGCGTGAAGTCTATGGTAGAGCAGGGAATTGAACCAGGGGTCTCCTGAGTCACTGGCTCATCCCTCAACAACTTGATTCTTTTGAAGAACCACAAAGTGGCCTGTGAATCACAGAGTGAAGGATACCCTGGGCGCCCCCAGAACCAGTCTGGAAGACGTTGATGTTTGAATCATAACCCCTTTTATGACCATATGTGAGGCCCCCAAGCAGAAGGGCAGCATGCGCCGGTTTCGTTTGGAAGTCGATAATGCTAGTCGTAGCAGGATACTCCTCTGGTGTAGACTAACAGCTCTGCCACTGCAGAGCTCCAGCCTGCGCTTGCTTCCCCGGTGTATAGCACTGGTCTTGTCTCGGAGTATACATTTCAGCAGAAGGCTTCAGGGATGAATCATGGCATGCGTGGGTTGATGGCTATGCCTGGTTTGCAGCCCATTATAAATTTTTTCAGTGCCAAGTTGGCAGAGATTTATGCTAGGTTCCCCCCAAACTCCCTCCAGAAATATAAAATCTTTCAGCAAAGGCAGCCATTCTGCTTTTCACACTCACTGAAGAGAAGAAAAATCAGGCCATCCTCCTCTTCTGGTCTGCCATTGCTTCCCCCCCTCATTCCCCCCAGCACCCACCCTCAAACATTTATTTAAAGAAAAGCCCTTCCCTCCTCTGTTGACTGACACATCGGTGCTAAAATGCAGCTTGCTCATAAAAGGGGAATCAGAGAGAGAAGCACTCACCCCAAAAGACAACAAGTGGCTGTTTGCAACAAAAATGATGCTTAATTTTAGGAAAGGGTGGATTCCGTTTTCCAACAGCCTCCACCTCTCCTCCCTTGGAAAAGAGTTTTCTCTGAAATTAATCTAGGGGAAGTTCAATGTAAAATGCATTTATCTAAATAAGTGAGTGCACAGAATCTAATCCATCTGTTTTGGCTTTCTACCTTAGGCTTTGTCTACACTAAAGGGAAAAGTCGATCTAAGCTACACAATTTGAGTTACGTGAATAGTGTAATTCAAATTGACGTAGCTTTGATCTATTTACCGCGGGGTCCACACTCAATGGTCTCCTGTCGACTCCCCTTACTCTTCTGGATCGGGAGTCGATGGGCGAGCAATTGGCGGTTGATTTAGTGGGTCTTCACTAGACCTGCTAAATCGACCGCCGATGCATCGATCGCCGCACTGTCGATCCTCCAGTAAGTGTAGACAAGCCCTTAGAAAAGGCAACTGACGTGTATGTAGATTATTCCAGGGCAGGTTTACACTTAAAACACTGCATCAGCGCAGCAGCACTGATGTCACTGTAGCACTGTAATGAAGATGCTCTATGCCGATGGGAGAGAGCTCTCCCATCAGCGTAGTTAATCCACCTCCGTGAGAGATGGTAGCTATATCAGCGGGAGAACCTCTCCCCCTGGCATAGTGCTATCTACACTGGCACTTAGGTTGGTATAAAGGCCACTCAGAGGTGTGGCGTTTTTACACCCCTGAGCGATGCCGTTACACCGAAGTAATTCTGTAGTATGGACCTGTCCCCAGTCTGTTCAGGATCTGAGGAACACCCGACTGAATGAAGTGACATACCTAAGATGGTAGGAAGTGGCATGCCAAGGTCTGGTCTACACCATTTTTGATAAAGTTAAGCACATGTGGGTTTGCAGAATCTGGGCCATTTTGTGCTGTACTTTAAATGCCACAGCAGAGTATCAATAGATGTTTTCAGTATTTAATTCCCACCTACTCAGTTTTGCAGGTGCAAATTGTGTTGTCATCTTAGAAGCAAATTATATTCTCTGTTCTAATATTTTAGGACATACTTTACTCATTTAAAGATTATTTTGTATCCAAAATAGCAGGATTGTAATATAAATAAAAAATAATAATAATGACACAGACGCATTTTCAAAGCAGCCTGATGAAAACCCCTGTGTAGGGCCTGTTAAGAGAGGAGCAACTTCCACTGATGTGAGAGTAATCTCAGGTGAATAAAGCATGCCCTGCACTTCCCATGAAGGACTCAGCACCTCTCAGGACCAGATTGTAGGGGGACTTGAGGGTTCCTTTCTGTTTTTTATCATCCTCTTAATAAAGCATCTTCCCTGGATGTAAACATTCAGCACATGTGAGCAGTCCAGTTGGTTGGCCAGCCAGAAAACTAACCATGGTGATTGGTGGTAATGATGTATTTGACTAACGAAGGTTAGATTTCTCTGCCTCTCCACATCTCTTTGTCTTAGACAAGAGGAGGGAAAAAGTCCTAACTTCCAGACAGCCATGAAAAAAAAATAAACATGCATGTAAATGAGAGGTTATTTGGAAGAGAGTTTGTGGATATTGGCAGGAAGAACAGCAAAACTTATGACTCTCCTTTTTTTTTTTTTTTCATCATCGTCTTCTTTTCTTTTTCTCCTCTCAAGGCCAATGGAGATATTTTTAAAGGCAGGAGTTTATTTTTTTGACCAAATTGTTATGGCAAAATGGGGAAATGAACTTTTCATTTAGTTGGGAGGCCTCGCATGATTGGCAAGTGCGAACGGCACAGGGATCCGGGACTTGAGCCATGGATGTTTTAGGTTTTGGGGGAGGTTGTTGCCCCTTTTACATCTGCTAACCTTGTAGGCAGAGAGTCTGAACGCTCCTTAAGAGGTGTGGAACATGCACCCTTGTCTCTCGTCTGTCAGTGCTCGCTGTAAAGGAAGCTTCTTCACAAATGCGGCAGCAATGCTCAGGAGCCTGGGATTTCTAGCTCAAGCTGCATCAGCTCATGAATTGGTGGTAGAACTAGGATTAGAACTGGGGAGTTCCTCTGCCACTGAGTTCACACCACTGAACCATGCTGCCTCAGGAACGACTGGTGACAGGTCTGGGGTGAACGGCTTCATTTCCCAGGCTACTGCCAAAATAAACGTATTGAATTGGATCATTGGCCTGTCTTCCTCCATCCCATCAGGGGGAAAACAGCAGTTGAGTATTTGGTGCCCAAATCAACTACCACTCTCAGAAAATTCCCAGGGGTGTGAATAAAACCATTCATAGTAGAACTTTGTTGACCAAATCTAAAGTTCTCCATCCATTTGCCAGGTAAGCTACACCTTTCACTGTGCAAGACAGCAATGAACTGTCAGGACTGACAGGTTTGTGTGGAATGGGGGCAAATTAAGGTCAATAGCAACGGAGGTTCTATGCACTGAAGCACAGTAGAAAAGCTCACAAGGGGTCGTCCTTTAATGGTGAAGCTCACCCCTGTGTAGAAGCTCACCCCTGTGTAGAAGATCAGCACAAGACCTATGCATCATCTAAGTGGTACACATAAGTCTTGTGTTGGCTCTCTACATACGAGTTAATTTAATCATGGGTCCTCGGAAAGCAAGTGGGGAGTGGTGGATTCCCCCTCCTCCTGCAGGGTTTCCCATCCATATGAAGCACTCTGCCTAACTCCAAAGAGAACAGGCTCATGGATAAATCCAATCTGTTCTGAGCATCCATCACATCCCTACTTAAGTAGAAAACAGACATCAGGACTTGGGCAAAACTTTAGCATTGTCCTATGTTAGTCAGGAGCTTATATCATAGGGGCTGTTGGTGGGGAAACTTTTTAGCACCTGATTTTCCTGATTGCTCCCCCTTAACTTTTTCAGGCCTTGGACTTTACATGGTTGTTCCAAGTATGTGAAAATTGATTCATTCTCTAATAATGGTTGTAGCTGCAGCCCCAAAAATGTTTATTTTCTTTTAATTTAGTATTTGGATCAACTTTAACCAGATTCTCTTTCTTATTTTAACCTCTGTATACATTCTGAACGTAATCTTAAAAGGTTTAATTCAAGCTTTTCTTATAAATATACATATCCATGTACATCCTAGCTTCTGCTCTGTTCCAGTTTTCACACAGTCTTAAAGCTGTGGGTGTGAGAGTCCTCTCTGGAGCTTCTGTGGTCTGGAAAAGCCTTCCTGGATCCCTGTGTCGTTTGACCCTTCCATCTCACTTCAGATTGAGTACCTCTCTACTCCCCTGTCTATAACTCTTAACTTTCCTCCCCTTGCTTTTGCTTACATCTTTTAGTGTATTATTTAACTCTGCAAAAGTCTTTCCGGATGCAATACCAAATTGTAGCGTGTGTGCATGTGTGTCAGCCCACAAATATGTATATGTCTATAATTTAAAGGTAACAAATGAGAGACACGTCAGAATAATTTATTGTAAAACTTAATGAGTCTCTTGTTAAAATCTGGTTTATTGGTGGAGGTACAAATTCTGGGCTAATATAAATCATAGAGGGAAATAAAGAAACAATCCATTTCCACCTACAAGATAAACCAACTTCACATGTAAAGTGCTCTCCGCCTTGATCCACCATTTCAGATAAGCTAATATATGGCACTGTTAAGTGCCCTTGTCTGCCTTTAACCACTGATTAACTGATGGAGCTGTGACCCATCTGTTAAGCTCTCAGAGATGCCTCCCCCATTGAGTCTGATAGCTTCCAGTCCGGTGACCCTATCTCTCGCAGGAATTTCTTTGCCCCTTTTCCCTACATGCAAGATCCCACCTCATTTTAAATTGGCTCATAATCCAGCAGGGTTCCAGAAGGAGGAAGCAAAAACAGGGAGCTGTTCCCATTAGGTGACACCCTTACAGGTATCCCTGAAATGTGCCTTAAACTGTGTTGAGGGCTTCCAATTTTCGCCATGAATTGACTATATCTCCCAAAGCATAAATAAAAGCCAAATAAAAATAAACAAACAAATCCAAGAAAGGCTCAATGGTCAAATGCAAGTGGCACAGGCTGTGGGACAAAAGATCGTAGAACAAAGGTGTCTTCACCCCTTGGCATACTAGCTACCTAGTTTGTGCTTGCAGCTTTGGTAAAATGCACATACAATGGCAGCTGCCCTTTTGCTGAGCAATCTCAGGACACCATTTGTGCACGTTTCGCCCGGAAATCAGAGACAGACAGGGCCTATTCATCTGTGCACGGCCGCGAGTGGCACCATAGGAGCTGCTGGGTGCTGTGCTGGTTTAAATTTGGGTCCCAGTTGTGGGTGCTGAGCACTTGAAACGTTGGCCCTCAGCACTTTTGAAAAACTGGCCCCAAAAGTCCATCCCCCCCCGAAGCCGGTCCACAAAGCTCATCATCTTGTAACCTTGCCTCTCTAGTTCAGCGGTTCTCAAACTTCACTGCACGGCGACTCCCTTCCGACAACCAAAATTACTGCTCGATCCCAGGAGCGGGGACCAAAGCCTGAGCCCCGCAGCCCTGCGCGGGGGCGGGGCGTCAAAGCCAAAGCCAGAGCCCTGCCACCCAATCTTCCCCTTACTGAAGAGCACTGAGTCACACAGTATACCTAGTGCATGTTATGCTCTGTTGTACCTAGTGCAACTGCCCAGAAGCAGAGCTGCATTCCACATTGCAAGCCCTGTGTTTATAGTGCACTGTGGAAGGGGCTTGGGATGTGTCTTTCCAAGACTTGCTTTGCAGATCTCTTGCAATCATCTTCCACAAATCACTTTCCAGCATCCGGAAGAGAAACCGTATCTATAAAACCACCAGAGATTGCCCCCACCCTCGCAGACCTAGGAGGGCAGGCAGCAGTGACTGTCACATGCACAGGCACTCACTATAGGTTTCCCGGTGGATGCTCCACCGCAAGGCCCCGCTCCTGCTCGGCCTCTTCTCCCAACACCCCAGCCTTGCTCCGCCTCTTCCCTCCCCTCTCCTTCCCCTCCCCGAGGCCCCCCCACCCGCCCACCACTAGCTCCTCTCCACCCCCTCCCCCAAACCCCTGCCCCCACCTGCCTGGCTCTTGTTTCTCTCCACCCACACCCCCAAGCACCTCCCGCCGCTTGCTGATCCTAGCCAGCCCCTCCCAAACAGCTAATTGGCGGCCAGCCCCGGGGGCTGTGGCACCACTGTGCTGAGCACCCCCTGTTTTTTTCCATGGGTGCTGGAGCCCCAGAGCACCCACAGAGTCAGCGCTGTGGTCACATGCCTGTCCTTCTGGCCTGGCTTTTTCTCTAGGAAGACTGGGGAGAGAGCGTCAGAGAGGGCCCCTGCTGGTTTTCTTTCTTACAAACATTGCAGCGTTTCGTTCCAAGATCAGTAGCACAAGCAGCGAGTACAACCTATTCATGATGCGACTGAATGGAGAGCGGCTTTTTTTTTTTTTTGTGCCGGAGTCATAAAAGCCCAAAAGAGAATCGCACCGGAAAAGAGAGCCAGCTAATCATGAAAACAAGGAAGGGGAATAAAACTTGCTTGTGGTCCTGATTTTTCATTAAGGATTGGAGCATTGCAAGCCAGTGCCACCGAGCTGCAAAAATAGTCGGGGGGGCGGGGGGGGGAAAAGACAAGAGCTCAGCTTAACTCGAGTCTGGAAGCCCCACTCCCAAGCCCTGGACCCAGTATCAGGAGTTCTGGCATTTCCTCTTTAGCAACAAGAACAGCCAGCACAACAATCAAGCTGTGATTGGGAACAGAGCGCAGTAGTTAATTAAGCCTGCGTCTTTTATTCTCTGGGGGCAATTCAGCCTGGCTTGAATAAGCCTGAGTGCCAGGCCATGGTGGGAATCTCTCTTCGTGCAGCAGGGGAATCAAGTCTCAGGGTCTGGCTCATTAGCATAACAATATCCCCCAGGATGCACTGGGAGTGATGTAATGCCCAGAGTTAGTGAGGAGAGATGAAAGTTCTTGTTGCAGGAGCCGGGAGCGTTTGCAGCCAACTGGGGCTATTTCAGTGCATGAAATTTCTTTTCTTTCTCTCGCAGTTTTTTAAAGGGATGTTCAGTAATTGAGGGAGCTCAAGGAAACAATGTACCATTAGAGACCCCCCTCCCCCACCTTCGTTCTTAAATTCATGCTATCTCGCTTTGCTGGCGATTTGCTTTCTCTGCTCTTCAGAAAAGAGCTAATGATGACTTTAGCTTTAAGGCAAAAGCACAAAACAGAGCTAATAAACAGGAGAAACATGATTTGCTGGATAAAACTCAGTCTCCAGCGTCTCCTAGGACAGACTTTTTAAAGTACAGGGTATTCTCCCATGTGGGGAAAATATCCACTTCCCTGATATGTTTGCCCTAACTGTTGCAGGAATCTCATAAGTAAGTGGGTCAGTTGTATATAGCTTGCTGCTTTGGTTGCTTGATTCCAATTTATTATTGCAGAAATATTCAGGTTGGAAAATTGAAAGGGATCTAAAATGATATCACATTAACTCATTAACTCAGCGGGGCTGGTTCCTGTCTCACTTACACGGCTCAGTGTAAATCGGGAATGACGCTGTTGACATTGGGTTCTAGTTGTCATAGCGATGTGAGGGAATCAGGTAACAGGAGATATTTCAGGGGCTAGGTAGGCCACTGAGAACCTTGAATACTGGATGATGAGGATCCGCTCTTCCCCTGCATGAATTCTAGAGGCATAATATACCGGAGCCCCTGCAGGACCAGAGCCACCGGGCTGCCCCTTAGAAAGGCTTCCCTCTGTAGCCAGCCAGATAGGGTGACCATACGTTCTGTTTTGGCCGGGACAGTCCCCTTTTAAGTCCTGTCCCGGCCGTCCTGACTTTTTTAGCAAAAGCAGGGCGTGGAGGAACGTGCCGGGGTGGGGGAGGGGGGGAGGAGGGCGAGTGGTGATGCCAGCCCCACATAGGGGGGTGGCAGGGCTCGGGCAGGGGGCAGGCAGGGCTTGAGCGAGCCTTGCCTGGAGGAGGGATGCAGGGCTCAAGCGAGCAGCGACACCAGCCCCAGTCTTGCGCGGGCGGCAGGCAGGGCTCCAGTGAGCAGCAATGCCAGTCCCGCATGGGGAGAGGAGCTCGGGCAAGTGGCTTGGACCAGCCCTGCCATGCGGGGGCGCGGGAGGGCTCAGGGTAGCCCCACTTGGTGTCCCTTTTCCCTTTGAGAAATATGGTCACCCTACGTTTACAGCCATTGAATTTGGTGCTCCTGAAAATAGCAGATGTTACTGGATAGACCCCAGCATAGGCTGTGCAGAGCCGTGCGAGCTTTCCCCTCGCAACTCTGCCATTGGACCTCTGACCTGCAGCATCTTCTGTTATTCTTTTTCCGAGCTCTGAGAGCTAAGAGGGCTTGAGTTTCTTGGAGATGCCCAGATCCCCCTACTCAGTACCAGGTGGAGAGCCCTCTACATTCATCTTTGCCCCTGAATTCTACTATGATTTGAACAAGTAGCTCAAAATGCATTTTAATTATTATTCTACGCCTTTTATAAATGTGTCTCTACCAGTGGGGATCGAACAGGGCACCTCTAGATTGAAAAGTCCCAGCTCTGTTAGCCAACACTTTAGCAGCCTCTTCAACCACTATGTATTTGGCCTGGTTGCTACCAGAGTGGCCCAAGGCATACTGCACTGAGCAGGTGTGGATTACATAAACAAACTAACAAACTTTATGTGACTAGAAACCATCTCACTGGACCCAAATCTGATCTTACATGTCACGTGTGCTCATAGCCTTTCCTTTCATTCTCGCTCCCACTTCCACCCCATTGTGTGTGACATTCCTTTGTTGTATCTTGTTTTAAGTCAGATTGTTTTATCTTCCCATGGGTTAGTACATGCTGAAGGGGTTACCCTGGGCCTGAGAGGCCAGTTAACATACCTGGCAGCACCTGTGCGAGACAGAAAGCCAGGCTTAACTGATGATGAAGCCCAGCTGGGGTGGGAGCTGGGTGGTGCTAATAAAGCTAGGTAGTTTGTAGCAGAAAGAGGCTGCAGGGAGAGAGGTTGCCGTCACTCTCTGGAGGATAGAAGACGTAGGAAGCTGTCCAGAGAGGCAACAAGAAGTCTGAGGGAATAGACCTTGGCTGCCAACTACAGGGTCCCTGGGCTGGAATTCAGAGTAGAATGTGGGCTGGGTTCCCCTACCAGCCCCTGAGGAAGGTGGGGGGGGGGAAACCCCTGATATAAGGGGTGTAAGGACCACATTGCCCAGAGACAGACAGAAGACCTGCTGTAAGGGTCATTGGACTACAGCTGGGTTGGATTCTCTGACCCCGGAAGGGGAGGACTAAAGCTTGACCTGGTTGGAGGACCATATTGTGGGAAGAGAAACCACCACAGGGACTGTCTGCAGAGGGCACTATATGGGGTGACAGCTACTATGCCACACCTGGCCACCAGGAGGTGCTCCTGTGATGAGTGAACCCTATCACAAACCCAAATCAGGATTGGGGCCTGAAGGTGCGTCCCTAATAAACATTGCTATCATCCTGGAAAGTTCACACCTGAAATCTTTCATTGTCCCAGCTCTACCTCATTTTCCTTCTCCCCCTCCTATCCCTTCCCTCGTCTTCCCTCCCATATCAGTTCCTTCCCTAGCCCAACTCCAGTTTTCCATGGCTCTAGGTGGTCAAAAAGTGGCAAGAATTGTAACACCCTCTCTCATTTGCAATATAAATAAAACCATTCAAATAATTATACCTCTGTCCCCTGCCTGTTACCCACCCTTCACCCCAGGGAATCCTAGGTGAGGGAGGACGATCATTTGGCTCACTGTGGGTCTTTGTCCTCATACTGTAGATGAATTACACTTGCCAGGGAATAAAGAAAGAGATTCAGTATTGCCTATGCCAATGAGGGAAGGCAGAATGGTGCTGATTATGGCTCAGAGCTTTATAAGTCAGGAGCACAGCCCCATGCTACCAAGGCAAATGCTCCCATCCATCTCCAAAAGTTCTTTGTAAAGCCCAGATGTTGGCTAGATCCTCCTTACCAACGTCCTGTCTCGAAATATCCAGGCTAATTCATTATGTATCCCGCATATGGGATGGTCATGGCTGGAGATGGGACATTGGGATGGATGGACCAGGGCGCTGAGATGGGACTGAGCATTCTCTCTCTCTCAGGTGCTTGGCTGGCTGGTTCTTGCTCACATGAACAGCATCTAACTGATTGCCATATGTAGGGTCAGGAAGGAATTTAATCCCAGGTCAGATTAGCAGTGACCTGGGCAGAGAAGGGCTTGCCTTCCTTTGCAGCATGTGGGTGTGGGGTCACTTGCTAGGATTATCTGGGTATAGCTCACTTAATCATTCCCCTGGCATTGTGGGGTCCGTGCGCACTCCTATTCTCTGCCTGGGGCACATAATAGTGTAGTCTCCTGGGGGCTGTAAAACTTTGGTCTCATTTTGGTTGCTGAGTTCAGTGTGCAGGTACTGGGTGGTATTGATAGCCTGTGCTATCCCAGGGACCAGAGCAAATGATCTATGTAATTTCTCCAAGGAGAAAATGTGCTGTGAAAAGAAAGAGCTCTGCAAATGTAAAGCAAGTATTCCACCATGTAGACATCCTAATATTTTAAGGATCTCAAAGTCCTTTGTGAAACCTATAAGATGGGGGGAGAGGATGAGCCCCTTTCTGATCCAGCAGATTTGCAGAAATCCAGAAGCATCCCTGTCATTAGCTCTTCTGCATTAGTATCACTGCAGTTTCTATTCCGGTTATAAATATTTTTAATTCTCTGTAGCTTTGAGTGCCACTATATGATTGAATGAACACTGCGTTTTTATTCATATATATTTTTAATGAAAACAATAAGAAAGCACTTTCCACTGATTTTCTAGTTTCGTAGATGGATCATTTCCAGGCATTTAATGGCATAGAAATAATAGGAATTTTAATAAACCTCAGATTGATAGCTCTACTTCTCATCTTTGTTTCCTCTTTCATGTTTTGTCTGTCTTGTCTATATAGACTGTAAGATCTTTGTATTAGGGAAGTGCCTAGATGTATCAACCAAGATTTAGGCCCACACAGTGAGAGAGATTCCTGACCCAAATAATGATAGCAGCATGCAGCTAGGGTTCACTTTGAGCAAAAGAACAGCTGTGCTTGTGTTTGTGCTCATCTAAGTTTTATCTTCACTCCAAACATTGCTCATCACACTGAATGCTTTTTCCGGTGGACTCTTGTGTTGTGAACAAATATTTTGTGCCACTAAATGGTTTGACCAATTAAATGGAAAAAAAACAGGATATTTCAGGTGCCCTGAAAGTAATCCCTGGGAAAACAAGAGATCATATGAAAAACTGGGACTAAAAATGGGATCTAAGATCACTTTAGTTTCCTGCCCAATCAGCCAAGACAGGTATATAAAGGTAATCCCCGCAGTAACAAGCAGAGGGGTGCAAAGTTCAGGGTAAGAGCCATTGCTGGGATTGGTTTCATTAGAAGAGATGGCAGTCCTCTTACAGCATTAAAGCTGGTTCTGAAATGTACCTTTGGCAGGACTTCTGTCAAGTGTGAGAATTCCTTGATACAGGGAAACACAAGAAACATATCCTCGCCACCTGTCATCTCGATATGGCCAACATTTGACATCTCTGGCATCCATCCTCCTTTTGTGTCTAAGATTCCCCCTTCCACCCCCAGGAAAAGTCAAACATTTTGCTTCCACTTTTGCAAGAGGCACCATTGCCCGTACATCTCTCAGCACATGTAAATTAGCCATAAATAGTCCCAAATGTATGCACCCTTCTGAAGTGATAACAGCAAAGCCATTTTAAAAGAATGACAGATCCTGCAAATAACAAACCCAATCTTCAAGAGTTTATCCTCTTTTATTGGATTCCTTCCTGTACTGATTTTGCTAGTTAGCAATTTCCCTGGATTGGTTAGAGGGCTCAAACTCTGGGGCACTCTGAGGTTTCATAAAAACATCAAATGAATCCTGCAAGGTTGAATCATAGAATATCAGGGGTGGAAGGGACCTCAGGAGATCATCTAGTCTAACCCACTGCTCAAAGCAGGACCAATCCCCAGACAGATTTTTGCCCCAGATCCCTAAATGGTCCCCTCAAGTATTGAACTCACAACCCTAGATTTAGAAGGCCAATGCTCAAACCACTGAGCTATCCCTCCTGCCGCTTAAATGACTTGCCCAATGTCACAGTGTCTGTGGCAGAGCAGGGACTAGACCCCAAATCTCCTGAGTCCCAGACTCCGTCTGAATCACTAGTCCATATTTCCTCCCTAAGATTAGTTCTACTTTATTCCTCAGTCATGCATTATATATGCACAACCCATGACTTGGGGGGGCAGGGTGAAACCCCTCACCATCATGGAATTCAGGGATCCAGAAGTCTGTCGATGTCCAGCGCCTGCATTATGGTATGAGAGGTTCCTGCACGGGGTTCATAAGAGGTGAGAGGCGCTCCCATGAACCTATGGCAGAGCCAGGCACAACCTGGCCATTAAGGGATCTTTTGTAGATTGGTTTTTGTGGAGGGATGAAATAGAGCCAGATCCTCGGCATACGTCCTTGGAGTCAATGGAGCTATGCTGATTTACACGAGGATTGGGTGCACCTGATTCTGATCTCACTTACCCTTGACTGCAGTGAAGTGACTCCTGATTTACGCCTGGTTAAGTGAGAGCAGAATCAGGTCCTCCCTGAGGATTTTTTGTTGTTGTTGCTGGCTTTGGTCCAAGAAATAATAAGCTAGAACAAAAGCTTTTCTTTTCCCCTTGAAGCTGGGAACTTCAGTGCCTTATGCATGGACATAAAACCCTTGGAGAGACATAGCCTTGAGGAATACGCCTGCTCCCGACCACATAGCCTGGAGACAGACTGAACGAATTCAGAACTCTCCGGACCGAGTGCCTTGGATGCTGGGGCTCTGTCATTCCAGGAGGATTGGCGTGTTTCAAACAGGATTAAAAAAGGGAGGATTTTAGCCAGAATTTAAACTACCAAAATGAAAGCTTTCGCTTTAAAGGAGACACAGTAGTTTGTACACACAGCAACCTTCATGAAACCGTAATTTAGCTTGCATGGGACCCATTCAAAGCAGTGGAAAGATTCTCCTTGTCTACCGTAGGAACTAGATCTCACCACATTTATTGCTGTTCTTTGGATGTACAATAGGGGGATGTAGAGTAAATGTGGGAGATTCTGTGACTTCTGTACTTGGCATTGGTACAGCCGCTGCTGGAACACGGTGTCCAGTTCTGGGGTCCACACTTCAATCAAAATATTGATTAAATTTGAGACATTTAAGAGAAGAGTCACAAGAACGATTAAAGGATTGGAAAATATGCCGTATAATGATAGACTCCAGGAGCTCATTCAGTTTGGCTTAACCAAGGAAACGTTAAGGTGTGACTTAATCACAGTCTATAATTAGTACCTACATGGGGAACAGAAATGTGTAATAAAAGGCTGTTCAATCTAGCAGAGAAAGAGATAACAAGATCCAATGGTTGCCAGTTGAAGCGAGACATATTCAGACTAGGAATACGGTGTAATTTTTAACAGTGACTGTAATTAACCATTGAAAAAACATTGGAGTGAATTCTCCACCTCGAAATTTTTAAATCAAGATTGGATGTTTTCTGAAGCAGAGGATCTAGTTCAAACAGAAATTAAATTCAGGGAAGTCCTATGGCCCGTATTATACCGGGGGTCAAACGAGATGATCATAGTGGTCCTTTCTAGCCTTAGAATCTATGAATCTTTTGAAGATGGGGAAACTGAGTCACATAACAACTTGCCCACGGTCACACTAGAAGTTCATTGCAGGGGGAGGAATAGATTCCTAGTTTGGTGCCTTAGCCAAACGACTATTTTCTCTCACAGTTTGCCCAGCTTCCAGCTTTGCTGGGTCTTTCATTCAGTCTGTCTCTGCCCTCTATAGGTGCCTGCTGCATAGCATCTTGCACCGTGCGTTTCTCTGCCTATCCCAAACACCTTTATTTCTTGTAGAGTTTCTACGACTCCCTGAGACATGCGTGTGTGAACTAACTATACGTGATTAGGTTTTGTTCCTAAATGAAAGCTTTGTTTTCCAATTTGTTTCAGATAGCTATTGTTTAATATAGGTCTGCTGTTTGCTTTTGTTTTAATTGGAGGAGAGGTGTAATATCAGTTTCTGGGGCTAAAACAGCTTCAGCATTTGGCTGATGTAGATTGTAATTAACACATTCACCAGCTAAGCTCCTAGTAAGCACCAAGGAGCAACATTTACTAGCTATGAACAAAAAACTACTTTCAGATAACATGAAGGCTTTAATATACACTGAAAGGAAATTCAACGCTAAGGTCGATGTTCAGCCCTCATCTGTTCTTTAGGCAAAATTATCCTCAAGCGACATGTGGCACTCCTGGTAAAGTCCATTCAGGGGGGCTGGAACAACTTGTATAGTGGGGGTGCTGAGAGCCATTAAACCAAACTGTAAACCCTGTATATGACAGAAACCACTTCAAGCCATGGGGTCCCCAGCACCCCTAGGTCCAGCACCTACAAGTCCACTAGAGTTATCCTCGGAACCAGAGAGGAAAGATTGAGCAGTGGTTAGGAGCCTGAAGATTCAGGTTGAATTTCTGGCTCTGCCACAGATTTCCAAGGTGACCCTGGGTGGATCACTTAGCCTCTCTGGGCCTTAGTTCCCCATCTGTAAAACAGGGATAATAACCCTAACTCACAGGGGAGTTGTGAGGATGGCTACATTAAGGATTGCAAGGGACTCAATACTTATACGTCCTCCTATCCTAGCAACTAAGATCTCTAAACTGATGAATGCCACACATGGCATTTGCCCCACAGCTGGTTCAAATGGGCTGACTGAATAATTGTGTGAGTGTCGCTGCAATGGAGCTACATATAAACTAATATCGGACTGTGGCTAAACTGGAGAGCGTCCCATGAGCAGGGGGTCACTGAACGGCAGATGAGTTCCCCATGTTGCACTCCATTGCAAGGATGTTTGTAGAAGACTTGAGGAATCTCACAACTCCACAGCCCAGCAAAGCTTTGGAGTATGTGAAAGAACAATCATAGGGACCTGGCGTAACTCCATTGAAGCCAATATGTTCTGTAAGTTGACTTGCACAGAGCCCCCACCCACTTTAATTCTGCAAAACACCAGGAATTAAGGGCACTGCAGCAAATGCATTTTGAGAGTTGGTTGAAAATTTTCCATTGGAGCCTTTGTTTGATGGATGACGGCTTCTTGATTAAACAGATTTTCATGGGGGTGGGAAATCTATTTTGTCCCAATTTTTAAAGTTTTCAGCAACTTCCCTCCTCCTCCAAAAAAAATTTTTTTGGAGGGAGGGGTCACTTTTTTATGAAAACCTGAAAAGTTTTAAAGAGAACTTACAATGAAAAACGTCAACGAAACTGAACATCTTTCATTTACCTCAAACATTTTCACAGAGGAAAAAACTCCCATCAAGCTCTGAGGTATTTTTAATCTAGTACAAATCTTCAGTCTAGACTTAAACACTCACATATATTCAGAGCAAAGACTTTCATAGCTGCCTAAACCAGATAGGCATAGAGCCTTTGACACTGAATCTGCCATCTGCTCACGCAGTCCTGTTGGAGCTTTGGGGTTGAATTTGTTTATAAGCAGAGAAAGCTTTGCCTCCTTTGAACTTATGCCTTTATTTTCCAGAAAGTCCTTCAAGCCAGCAACTGATTAGACTCAGGGATTTACTTTGCCAGAAAAGGTCATCGTCCCAGCGCTGTCCACTTCCTGTTTTCCTTAGAGATCTTCCTCCCTTTTCCCCCACTTGCCCCCAAGTAGTTTTGCAGTTTGACTTGAATACACAGGAAGTTTACTTATGAAGCATTTCTCCAAAGGTTGAGGTTATTGCCGGGAGCAGTCCATCTGTTAACCCTGATCAATCCAGATTGCCTGACAATAACTCTAATATTACCCAGCTGGCAAGTGGCAATACATATGACTTTTCAAAACCAGATTCATGGTATTCTGGTGAGAGATCAGAAGCGTAAACTGGACATAAAGGTGTATTTCTAGGTGAAATTTCTATGCAACAGCAATTTTAATACTAGACACCATTTAGGTGCACTTTTGAGATGAGTAAACCCTACCTCCGAGGATGTACCAAACACTATTTCTGCTTTCCCTCAGAATTATTCAAAGTACGATAAACCCTTTTCCATTCTAATATATCGGTATCCATACAATTGTATGTATCTATTTATGCTTAGAATTTTGTAGGGCACCAATCACCAAAATACCTGGAGGCCAACATACTGTGTGAGGACCTGATCCTGCAAAGACTTAAGCACATGCAAACTTTACACATCTGAATGACTTGAGTGGGACTACTCAAGGACATAAAATTATGCATGTATGTGAGTCTTTGCAGGATCAGAGCTTACATGGCCCAATCCCATATGGTGCTGAGTACCCTCAGTGCCCACCAAAGTCAACACAAATCAACATTTCTCAGCACCTCATGATATCAAGCCACTAACTATATAATGTTGCAGGATAATCATTCGGTAGATTGTCAAAGGCTCACGTGACACTTAAATGCTAGTTTCCATTGAAATGGGAGGATGGGTGCTCCAGTACTTTGGGTACTGATCTAGGACTTGCGACACCTGGGCACAATTCTCTGCCCGGGTACACATTTCCCATGTGACCTTGGGCATTTCACTTAACATTTTAGTGTCTCATTCCCCATCTGTAAAATGGAGAGAGTAGTGCTTCCCTGCAGGAGTACTGTGAGGATAATTACATTAATAGACTATGGCGTGTTTGGATCGTATGGTAATGGAGGACATATGAGCAACAAAGATAGTTAGGCACATGCATGTCTTCAAAAATCCCCCTCCAACATACTCCTGACATTCCAGCCTCGAGCCAGTTACCTAGAGTTCAGAATATTTGGACCAGGTTGATATTTTACCAAAACCATGCAGTTAAATCCCACTGAAATTACCTTGGTTTTCTATCATGGCTAATAATTTTATTTCTTACAGTACATTTCCCTGTCATTTATTAATTTGTTTGGTCCTTTTTTTAAATGGGGGAGTTTGATTGAGATTTGGATTTTGTGACCACCACACAGGACTCTGTTTTATAGTTCATAAAGGGATTAACTGCCTGCCCCATTGTTTTTCCCTCTTTCGCATACATTTTGTTTTTGATCTGTCCATTATCAGGAGTTCCAATCTTCTTCTGAAAAGCTATTTTGCAAAAAAAAAAAAAAAACCAAGACCAAATCTGTTGGGTTCTGATATATAATTGTTCATTGATTCAGAAAGTGGCAATTTTCACATGTACAGTTGCTGTTTGTTACTGTTATTTATTAGTAGAAGTATTACATTAAAGCCTAGAAGCCCTAACTGATAGTGAGACTAAAGCTGGTTGGAATATTTTTGGCAAACTGAAATTTCACCAGTGTTTTGTGGATACATATCCATTTCAAGGAGAGCTCAGACTCCCCTCCTGTATCCTGGTGGCTTGGACACTGCCAATGATGGGGAAAACCCAGGTTCGTGTCCCTGGTCTGCCTGAATCAGTGTGATCTGCGATTAAAAACTTTCTCTGAATCAGGCAGAGCACGGAGTTGAACGTGAGTCTGCCACATCCCGGGTGAGTGTCCTAACCACCCCACAGGTTCCAAAATGGACATTTGGACACAATTCTGCTTGGGCAAAAACATTTGAAGGGTTTTGTTTTCATTCCAATGAGGAATGAAAACAACATTCAAAACCTCTGAAGTGGCTGCAAAACAGAATTGTCATTCTTTGGGCAGCTGTAATCACAACTCATTGTGATACGTGGTGTGCGGACACTTAGGTAAGAGACAATTCCTGCTCTAAAGAGCTCGCATCTGAAATGGACAAGTCAAAAGATGGGATGAAAAACAAAGGAGGGTAAGCGTAACCTGCCCTGCATGCCGACGTGCTCCAACCCTGAACTGGCAAGAGGTTGGATCAGTTTCCTCACCTGTTCAATACCTCATTTCTCTACACAGGACTGTCAAGAAGGGAGCCAATTCTACACTGTTTTTTGTGATTTGAACACCTGTCAACTGGGAGTTGAAATGACACCATGATGGTGACCTTCCATCACTATTAACTTGGCCTGAATTCAAACAGATGCCCTAGAAATGGATGTATCAACAGTGCAAAGCTATTTGAAAGACAGTTTAGCTGGCCACAGAAGGAACATCCCAGTGTACTGGATCTTCAGGCAGAATTGAGCTATAATAGCATCTCTTGCATCACTCCCTCTCTCTGCACCTAGCCAATGTCCAAGGAAAAGGAGGTGTAGCCAAGGCACCCATACACTCCAGCAATCACCAGCTGACATACTGGTTTTGTGGCTATTACCAGCCAAGACAAAATAGAGCAGCCTTCTGACTGCTCTAACTTTTGCCAGTGGATCCAATGCAGAGCAGCTTGGGGGTGCACTAAGGTGGTTTTTAGGCCAACTTTGCACACCTTGCCCTGTCAGGAGCTGTTGAGATAGAGACAAAGATCAGGGCTAGTGTAAGAGCCATTAAAAACAGGGGATTTCCAAGCCACAACAGTTAAATGTACAGTATTATTTTCCAGTACCACAAATCCCCCAATAAAGGAAATACTAGCTGCAATAAATGTCCATTTTTAATAGTAACCAACAACGGCAAATGGAGGCAATGAGCGATTAAGAACCAGATGTACAATGGTATTTAGGCACTTAAAGATGGAGATGGGTGCCTAATGGAATTTACAACCGTGCCTAAGTGAGTTAGGCACCAAACTCTCATTGACTTTCAATGGGAGTTAAGCACGTAACCTGCGTGGGCACTTTTATAAATTCTATCATCTGCATCTCAAGGTGCCTAAATACTTTTGTACGTCTGGCCCTAAGTGATTTGCCTATTGTCATGCACCAGTTTTGAGACATGCCCCAAAATATTTCACTGGGAAGTCAAAGGTGCTAATATTAAGCTTAACAGTAACAAGTGAGTGAATCCCTTCGACACTCTAAGCATATCATGCTCTGTGTGGTGGCCTGTGTGTTATATAATTAGTGAGGATAGAACTTGGCTCAGGAGGAGAGACTGGTTAAAAAGTACCTGGGGTACAGGTGAATGCAGAACAGTGGGACAGAGAAAAGTAAGGAGAAGCGTTCCACCTTTCCTGTAAACACCCTTGATCAAAACCACATTGTATAGGCTCAACCCTCTACATCCATCCTTTCCATGAGACGCTGTAAACACTGGCCATGGATAATCACTGTAATTAAGATGGAATATGTTCATCATCAAATGTTTGTTTCCATTTTCCAGTTTCATTAGCAAATGTTGGGGGTGTTATTTGTGGTAATAACGCAGAACGGATCTGGGGGGTTGAATTCCCCCATCTGGAAACGGTTAGGTCAGACTTTATGGCTATTGTAGCAGAGGCTGGCATTCAAGGAAGGCAGAAGGTGAGGTTTAGAACATAGTTTCTGGGATCCCAGCCTGTAACTGTAGATTTATAGGGTGAGGAAGTGAGTCCTGAAAGATACTGCTCTGCTATCTTAAATAGTAGCCAGAAGTTTTATAAATATTATTATCTTACAAAATGAAGAGGCGGGGGAAGAGAAATAGCGTTTTGGCATTAGAACAATTTCTCCATTACCTCAATTAGCTCAAATGAGCTGGAAAGGTTCTCTCTGGAGAAATCAAACTAGTGCCCAGCCAGCGAAAGGGCTGGTGGTTGCTTTAGGTGTTGATATGAGCATTACTCAGCAACGTAGATTGCAATGAAGTAAGTCAATAAGGCTGTCATTGCAGTCTGGGCAGAGCCAGAAATTAATTAACTATATCACCGTGGTAACCAAAGTCCTTGGACTCTCTAGGATTCTGATTTGACACCCTCCATGCTATTTCTGAAGCTGTCCACCCTTAGAAAGAAGTGTTTACAGAATGCTAGGAACCAATAGAAAAGGGCTAGACAATAAGACAGAAAATATCATAATGCCACCATATAAATCTCTGATGCATCCAGACCTTGAATATTGCATGCAGTTCTGGTCGCCCCGTCTCAAAAAAGATATATTCGAATTGGAAAAGTACAGAGAAGGACAACAAAAGTGATTAGGGATATGGAACAGCTTCCATAAGAGGAGATTAAAAAGACTGGGACTGTTCACCTTAGAAAAGAGATGACTAAGGGGAGGATATGATAGAGGTCTCTAAAATCATGAGTAGTGTGGGGAAAGTGAATAGGGAAGTGTTACTTACCCCTTCACATAATGCATGAACCAGGGGACACCAAATGAAATTAATAGGCAGCAGATTTAAAAGAAACAAAAGGAAGGACTTCTTCACACAACCTACAGTCAACCTGTGGAACTCATTGCCAGAGGATGTTGTGAAGGCGAAAAGTATAACTGGGTTCAAAAAAGAATTAGAGAAGTTCATGGAGGATCGTTCCATCAAAGGCTGTTAGTCAAGATGGTCAGGGACACAACCCCGTGCTCTGGGTGTCCCTAAGCCTCTGACAGCCAGAAGCTGGGACTGGACGAAGGGATGGATCACTCAGTAATTGCCCTCTTCTGTTCATTCCCTCTGAAGCACCTGGCATTGGCCACTGTCGGAAGACAGGACACTGGGCTAGCTGGACCATTGGTCTGACCCAATATGGCCATTCTTAGGTTCTTACTGAAGGCCAATCTCATTCAGAGAGCTGGATACTGAGGAGATTATTTCCTGCAAAACTTAGACTTTGTAAAAGATATTCATCCTTATTCTTCTCTGTTATTCTCGGGAAAGAAAGCAGAGCACAGAGCATGTACCCTGGCTAATGAACCCCTTTTTCCATGTGCTCAAACAATGCCTTTTCCTATAGACAAAACAAAGATGGCTTTGTGGTTAAGGTGCTAGAATAGGACTCGGGAGATCTGGTTTGAATTCCTGATTCTGTAACTTTGGACAAGTTACTTAATCTTTCTTTGCCTCAATTCTTCATCTGTGAAACGGGAATCATAATACTGACAGAAGCTGTGAATGGGCGACAGGGGATGGATCACTTGATGGTTACCTGTTCTGTTCATCCCCTCTGGAGCACCTGGCATTGGCCGCTGTCAAAAGACAGGATACTGGGCTAGGTGGACCTTGGTCTGACCCACTGTGACCGTTCTTATGTTCCCATATATTCATTAATGTTTGAGGTACACAGACACCACAGTGGTGGGCTATATAGAAAGACAGATTCCTGCAAATGGCCTAAAGGCTACTCCATTCTATGTCAGGGTAGAATCAAATTGAACTTAAAAAGATTACAATGAGAGACAAGGTGGGAAAGGTAATATATTTTATTGGACCTGAAGAAGAGTTCTGTGTAGCTCGCAAGCTTGTCTCTTTCTCCATCAAGAAGTTGGTACAATAAAACATATTACCTCACCCACCTTGTCTCTCTCCTGGTCTGGGACCAACATGGCTACAACAACACTGCAAACAAATGTTACAATGGTGTGAAGCAGAGATGGCCAAGTAGGTTGAGGAAAATACATAAACCGGATCCTGATATAAATTGACATAGCTTCGTTGACTTTGATGGAGCCAAGGTGTGACGCAGTAGGGTGCGGGGTGGATTGACCTGGGAATGTCGTTTAGTTTTACTGGGGCTGTCTGCATGGGGGATGGGAGAGCAGGGGATGACTTTAGGTGAGGGACGGTACCTAAGCCTGTAACCTGAACCAGGAAGGGGGGTGGGACGAGTCAACACCTTTGCCCGGGAAACTGGACAAAGGGAGAGGAGGAGAGAAGGAGAGGGAGAGAGCCTGCTGGAGGGGTTTTTGGTTTCAGCTTTGGGCTGGCTGGGAAGAGGCAGGGAACCCCAAGTCTGGGGTCTAAGATCCTTGCCCCCCAGAGGGACCTGGCTGAGGGGTCCTGGTTGTACCTACAAGCCCTGCTTGGGACTGTGTTCCTGTCATCTAATAAACCATCTGTTTTACTGGCTGGCTGAGAGTCACGGTGAATCTCAGGAAGTGGGGGGTGCAGGGCCCTGACTCCCCCACACTCCGTGACACAAGGCAAACTGCACCAGCTGAAGGTCCAGAATGAATACCCCACCTATGAAAAAAAAAAGAGGTGTTCAGATACCTTGGCAAAAGCTGGGATTTTTGCAACCTACTTCCAACTGCAGAGCAATGCACAGGGATGAAATACAGATACACTGGTGTAAAATCACTAATCAAACTAATCACTAATCAGACCATGAGTTTGTGGCGCCTATGTTTTTTTAGCTGTTCCTTGTAAGAACACTTTATTAAGAATTTCCCTCTCTCATCCATACATTTATTTTAGAGTCACACTTTTGTGATGAATTTATCACCAAAACACTGCCTGCCAGATTTAGATTACAAAACATACATAGGGTGACCATATTTCCGCACTGGGCTGGCTCAAGTAGCCCCCCCCGCCCCGCCAAGCCCTCCCCCACATGAGGCTGGGACTGGTGTTGCTGCTCGCCCGAGTATCGCTGCTCCCCACCCCCCGCACTTTCCTCCGCACAGCTGAAGTTGGCAAGATCAAGCAGGACAAATGTCCACTTTCGCCAGAAAAGTCGGGATGGCCAGGACAGGGCTTTAAAAGGGGACCGTCCTGGCTAAAATGGGACGTAGGGCCACTCTAAATATACACCTTGGACCATGACCAAAAAGAGCTGCTGAAAATTGTGATGGACACAGGAATTGCCAGACTGCATCAGACTCCAGTGGCCCACTGTATGTAGTGGTAAAAAAGAAGTGGGTAAATTCACTTTTTTGGTGTTTCAGGCCAGGTAGGGGTAAGCACCATATTCCCCAAATGTGAAGTGGGTAAACAAATTCCAGGTTCTCTCAAGGGGCATTTGCATTTTGTGGAAGTTTGTGGAACGTGCATAATGAACCTCCAAATGATCCAAAATTACACACCTAAAATATCAGAGCACATCCCTCAGGTGGTTTGCTGAGCTCCTACAGCCCAGGTAGGAGTGAACAATGAACAATGGGATAAGAGGCAAGGTTCTCTCATGGATAGGTAACTGGTTAAAAGATAGGAAACAAAGAGAAGGAATAAATGGTCTGTTTTCAGAATGGGAGATAAATAGTGGTGTCTCCCAGTGGCCTGTACTGGGCCCAGTCCTATTTAACATATTCATAAATGATCTGGGAAAAGGGATAAATAGTGAGGTGGCAAAATCTGCAGATGATACAAAACTATTCAAGATAGTTAAGTCCCAGGCAGACTGCAAAAAGCTACAAAAGGATCTCTCAAAACTGGGTGACTGGGAACAAAATGGCAGATGAAATTCAGTGTTGATAAATGCAAAATAATGCACATTGGACAACATAATCCCTATTATACATATACAATGATGGGGTCTAAATTAGCTGTTACCACTCAAGAAAGAGATCTTGGAGTCATTGTGGGTAGTTCTCTGAAAACATCCACTCAATGTGCAGTGGCAGTCAAAAAGCAAACAGAATGTTTGGAATCATTAAGAAAGGGATAGATAATAAGATAGAAAATATCATATTGCCTCTATATAAATCCATGGCACACCCACATCTTGAATACTGCGTGCAGATGTGGTTGCCCCATCTCAAAAAAGATATATTGGAATTGGAAAAGTTCAGAAAAGGGCAACAAAAATGATTAGGGGTATGGAACGGCTGCCATATGAGGCGAGATTAATAAGACTGGGACTTTTCAGCTTAGAAAAAAGATGTCTTAGGGGGGATATGATTGAGGTCTATAAAATCATGACTGGTGTAGAGAAAGTTAAGTGTTATTTACTCCTTCTCATAATACAAGAACTAGGGGCCACCAAATAAAATTAATTGGCAGCAGGTTTAAAACAAACAAAAGGAAGTATTTTTTCACACAATGCACAGTCAACCTGTGGAACTCCTTGCCAGAGGATGTTGTGAAGGCCAAGACTATAACAGAGTTCAAAAAAGAACTAGATAGCCATTGATGGACCTATCCTCCATGAATTTATTAGCCAGGATGGGCAGGGATGGTGTCCCTAGTCTCTGTTTGCCAGAAGCTGGGAATGGGCAACAGGGATGGGTCACTTGATGATTACCTGGTCTGTTCTTTCCCTCTGGGGCACCTGGCACTGGCCACTGTCATCAGACAGGATACTGGGCTAGATGGACCTTTGGTCTATCCCAGTATGGCCGTTCTTATGTTCTTATGTTAACAGCTTCACTGTGTCTCCTTGAAACCTTGTAAAACTGGCTGGTTTACATGGTAGCCACATGAAATGAGGTGAAGCTCCATGGGTTTGGCTGAGTTTCACTTGGAAAGCATTCACAGTAATTTTAATCTTTGGAAAAAAGAACAGGAGTACTTGTGGCACCTTAGAGACTAACAAATTTGTTAGAGCATAAGCTTTCGTGGGCTACAACCCACTTCTTCGGATGCATATAGAGTGAAACATATATTGAGGAGATATATATACACACATACAGAGAGCATGAACAGGTGGGAGTTGTCAAGACATCTTGCATCTGAAGAAGTGAGGTTCTTACCCACAAAAGCTCCCAATAAAGGTGCCACAGGACCCTCTGTACCTTTGTACTGCATAGTTGATTGCCGTTGAACTTGCTTGACTACAAGTAATTTTATCAGGTGCCCCATATTCAGCGTAGGGAAATATGGTCACCCTTCTCAGAAAACAAAAGGACAAAGAAAAGAACCCAAAATGTTTTTATTTAAGTGCATGTGTTTCAAGCCAATTTCATGATGTTTGAGGGGCCTGACTCATGCCTGTTGAATAGTTGGGGTCGGCAATACCATAGAGCCACCATTCTGTAGAGCAGATAGAAAACAGATTGTTCGATGCCCTTAAGGGAAACCCACGACTAGGATGTATTTTGAAGGTGCTTGATATTACCTCACCTACCTCGTCTCTCTAGTACGGAGCCTGTCTGTCATCTACACCTTCTCTTCTCCCCCTCCCCGCCAGTCAGTCAGGGCATGATCAAATAGCAGACGGTCTAGGTGTGCAGCACTAGGAACCCCTAGGAGCAATGGAATATTTTTGTAGGCCTATAAACCTCTCAATTAACGCTGTGAATTGGGAAACTGGCTCTCAGGCTGGACACTGCCCAAGACCTAATGTGCTTTCACCGCTTCAACGAGCAAACCTTTTTGCAACTGATTGATGGGGGATGGGGGGGGGGGGGGGGGAAGGGGGATTTTGTAACTGTATTTAGTTCAAATTTCATCCAGCAGTTTTTATGGAACATTTTCTCAAAAGTCTTTACGGGGACAGAGACAAAATGGCCCAAGTAAATGGAAGGTATGTTTTCCAAAGAGCAATAAATAATATCCAACTATTATTTGTATTATGTTAGTACCCCGCGGCACCAGTCAAGACCAGGGCCCCGGTGTGCTAAGCAGTGTACACACGCATGGAGAGAAAGTCCCTATCACAAAGAGCTGACTATGTAAATAGAAAAGGCAGAAAGGGAAACCGAGGCACAGAAAGGCAAAGTAACTTCCCCAAGGTCATAAAGCGGTGCTGGAATAGAACCCTGGTCCCTTGACGCCTACTCCAGCATCCTACCTGGAAAGCCTTTAGGTTTGCTTCTGCATCTCAGGCAGTGTATAGCATGCCAGTCTCAGAGGAGTGCAGCGAGAGGATTGTGACTCAGAATCCTATATCCTTCCCTGCTCCCCCCTAATTCTCCACAGATGTAACTTACCTCCCCCCCTCCCATCCAGTGCTTTAGTACTGGGGCTGAGCCCTGAGGTAGGGAGCTATAATGCAGCTGCCCAGGAAGTTAGGGAGGGGCTTTTCTCCTCAGCATGGTTGATGGCACCCTTGCATGTAGATAAAGGGCTAATGGGGGTTCAAGGATAAGCAAGATTTGGATGAAGTTAAATCTGAATGTACAGGGTGTGGTCAGGTGTAAGGGTCCCGATCCTGCTTTGTGTAACTCCGGTTTCACTCCATCGACTTCGGTGCCTCTTGGTTTACACCCGTGCAAGCGCGATCAGACTTAGGCCTGAGGGGAAGGGGAGAGGAGAGTTTAAATGATCATCTGGTGCTGAGCTGTTCTGCAGGAATCCGTCGCCTCTTAGTTGCCCCGATTTTAATAAGCTCACAAAAGGAGTGACGATCTCATGGCCGAGCACAGCTGGGAAGTCCCAGACATTGAGGATGGGAAGGAAACAGACTATCCCACTGACTCCATCCTTTTGAAGTCCTTTTTAATTCCCCGAGCATCCTGACTCCTCTAGGGCCAACTGTCTGGCCACCGCCCGGAGGCGATGTCCAAGCCATTCTTCGGCTCTCTTTCCCTGCTGGGAGAAGCAGGAGGGAGACGGAGATGCAAGGGAAGCTCCTGCCGCACAGAAAATGTCCCTCCAGGTTAGTCAAGTGTCACAATGTTTCCAGGCCTTTAAAAAGCCTCAATTAACCAATAATCAGCACAGCATGGCAAGTTGGGAACTGATAGTTACTTCTGCTGACTCCGTGGCCAAAGGCTAAAAAGCGCTCGAGGAGCTAAATTAGTAATCTAATTGGGATTGTTCCATCCCTACACCAGTACCCCGTTCCTGCAGGCTCACAAAAATGTGCTGTTTGACCTCAGTAATAAGATTCCAATGGCCTCTATTTTCCTGCCTCTCTCCTCTTAGCAAACCCTTCTCATTAGCTTTATGAGGCCGAAGGGGACAGTGCATGCCAAGTTGTGACCTCAGATGCACATGCATGACTCCAAGGAAGGAATCTAGCCCTAAAGATCTGGGGTCAGATTCTCGCCTAGTGTAAATTGCTATAGCTTCTTTGGCTTCAGTTAGCTACGCTGATTTACAGCAGCTGGAGATCTGGTCCCAAATTCATTCCCACTTGCATGAGAAAACTGCTCCTTGCAAATATTTTTGAGGCCCCTCTGTGTGCAACAGAGACACCAGCCTAGGGATACAGCAAGCCATAGCAGAGGAGGACGAGGGTTGGAACGGACAATAAAGACTGGGCACCTGGGTTGAATGTGCATAATGTTTTCTATCACTTCAGTCTTCTTGATTGGGCCCAACACATCTTTTCTTTATGGAAAAGTCCTATAGAAAATGAGAACTTTTCTATGGGTGTTTTGAACCATTCGATAGAGTTTTAATTTTTTGTAAAGACCTATAGAAAAGTTCTCTATCTATAACATGTAATAGGGTTTTAGAATAACTTCTATAAAGCTCTTCTAAATGTCCATGATTTCAGCCATATTAAATTCTATAGGAATTTAAAGGAATTATAATTAAAACTAGACTTAAAAGTGTGAAAACTTTGCCAGGGTAAGTTACGGACCCACCTGTCTGTATAATGTGTGCCTGTGCTTGGTAATTTAGTCCTTCCATCCAAGGTCTGAGCAGAAACGAAATGAATTTTGCTGGTAGTGTTGGGTTTTTTTTGGTCTTGTTTTGTTTTTCCCGCAATGGCTACCCGAGGGGGAAAAAACCCAATGCATTAATTCTCCCTGTATCCCCCAGCTCCTCACTTTCGGCCTGATTCACCAGCGCATTGGAATCAAAAGAGTTATACTAGCAACAACCTAGAGAATCAAGCCCTTTGATTAGGGATGGGGCTGAACCAAAACCCTAGACCCAAACTCCCCCCGCAAACTTTGGGGAAGCTGAATGGGGAACTGAATTTTCAACTCCAGCTTCACATTTAATTGCTCCGCAGCCTTTTCCTCTCAAAGAGAGGCACATTTCTATTCAGTAGCCTTGAAATCAATGGAAAGAGTCCAACTGACTTCACTGAGCATTAGAGAGGGTCCCCTAGGTGCTCTCTATCCCAATAGATCATTACCCCTTGGGAAAGGGATGGGGCAGCTCTATTTTAATTTTCACTTCTCTGTCTGATCTTATTGAAAGCTTGAAGGGTACCCAGGAGAATTCCAATCACCTCTGACCCTTCCACACTCTGGGTTGCCTACGGGCTGTTTCCCATGAAGATTTCTAACTCTTTCCTCATCAGAAGCTGCAACCTCTGTGAGCATCCAGGTTAGGTTAAGACTAAAACACCAGGAGCTCCAATAACAGGGCTCCATATATTAATTACAGGCCTCCCATAGTGCCGACAGAATGGCGGCTATAGCTAACAGCCCCAGCCCTTCACACTCAGATGGAATTGATTTCTGGGAGCGGATAAAGAGTTAATTTCCCCCCAGATTATCTCTTCCTGGTTTCCAGGAGCAGACTAATGGAGTGTAAAGCTGCCCTCAAGGAACCACTGAGGATTCTGGGAGTTGGCATGACAGAAGTTGGAGGGGGCAGGGCTGGAACTTGCTGCATTCTTGATATCCTGAGTCAACAGAATCCAAAATCTGGCAAATGGGGATCATCTCTAAATCGTGTGAATGGTTCATCAATGTACCTTGCCTGGCAAATCTGATGGGCTTTGCAGGGTATCAACTCCGCTGAATCTATTCTTTAGTCAATGCTGTTCATGCCATTAACGTGCCAGTTGTGTTGTCACATACAAGCCCCTATTTTCAGAGAGGTTATAACTCCTTTGCCGTTTGTTCCATGCTAAAACTGGCACATAGAATTTCCATCCACCAAGAGCTATTTCTTTTTCAAGAAAACTGTGTTCTGCCCTTCTTGGACTACAGCCGAAGCAATGGGAGGGTTCTGTTTCCATTAGCACTGATAAGAAAATGTTTTTTGTTGTTTTTCCTGAAAAAATTGATTTTTCATTTTTCAGCAGCTGAAACTTTTGGCCAAAAACTGCAAGAGATTGTTCCATTTTGGGCCAAAAGTCAAAAAACTTTTGGTTTTCCAGTTTTAATTTCCAAAAAAATGTAAAGGAAAGCAAATACTGCATGAACAAAACCAGTGGGGAAAACAAATTCCAATGGCACAATATTTAAACAGCGATCTCCTGGGTTTCCATACACAAAGAGCAAACATGTACTTCCAGTCTAAAATGAATTTTAAATTAGTGGGATTAAAAACTAAGAAAAATCAGAAGCAAAGTCTCTGAGAGAGATTAGAGTGTGTGTGTCTCTTCCGTAACAGACTGCAGCGGTTCTGGGAACCAAATAGCTGCCGAACTCTGAAGACAGGGAGAGATCTTAGATCTTTAAAGCTACGTACCCAGAAAAGAAAAGGCATAACAGTTTCATAGCATCATAAACGCATGGGCATTCTGCACAGAAAGCAGTTACAGGATTGAACCGGTCCCCTGCCAGGAATTTGCCATTAGTTTAGGCCCTGCCCTGAACCATGAAGATTAATATAGCCTTACTGATTTTTGTCCACATTAGTTTCACTGACGATACTGTTCCTATTCATACAGGTCAAGTGAAGTGGGTTCTAGTCCCACCTCTGCCACTGGTCATCTGTGCGACTTTTAGCAAGTCACTCCCCCTCTGTTTCTCCTCCCAGCTTTTGATTTTGGCCCAGGGACACTCTTCCTATGTGTTTGCACAGCACCTAGCACCATGTGGCCCTGATCTCTGTTGAGGCCTCTCGGCGCTACTGTAATACAAATAATATTAAATAACGCTGCTAACATCCAGGGAGCATCCAAATCTACCAGCCTGCAACCTGCGACATTTCACTGAGAGCTTGTCTTTGATTTCTGATCCATCTGTCTCTTCAGATAATCTGAATTTGCCTCCCCAGACTCTGTCATTAGCAAAATCTTTGTAGCCTCAAAAAAAGTGAAGCCTCAGAATTCTTTGAACATGACGTACGGTAGTCAGAGTATCTGGAGCAGATAAAGAACTGCCTTACATTTAGTGCTGGTGGCTTTTACCTACCCAATAGATGTTTAGTCCCATTTCCTCCACACTAGGTTTCCCCCGAGTTCTTTCTTCCTGTGCAATAACTGATAAGAACGAGGATTCAAGCCCCAGAACCATTTGCTACTGGCTCTCCACATTACAGCACATACTGCAGCAAAGCGAGCAGAGTTTGTGAAGGGGGCTATTTTTTTATTTTATTTTTTTGGTGGTGAAAAGGTTGCATACACTTTTTTTTCTGGTGCAAAGGCTCAGAAAGGGTGGAAAGCAAAATATTTTGATAATTATTCAGGCCATCGGGTTACATAAAAGGTTCCATAGCCCTGTGCATCAAACCTTAACAGTTAAAACCACAAATTCTGTTTTTTCAGCTATAAAACATTCAGGGCAATATATATATATATAATAAAATCTATTTTCCATTCGCTTGAAACTTATAAAATTTAATGTGGTGAAAAATGACAGTTTACTCCCAGAAGGAAACGGCTCAGAGAAGCTTGTTTCATATGTACACTGGTACGGAGAAATATGTCCATATTCAAATAAAAGTAATTAAATGTTGGAAGAGGATGTCACAGCATAAAATGTGAGAGCTACGAAGAACATGATGTTTTAAATCTTAACGGGAAAGTGTTCCTTCTGGGACGATGGTTCAAGAAGAAGTCAGTTTTGGAGATCTCTCTATCCCAGTGTTTCCAAGGTGGTCTCAGTTTTGATAGGATGATGATTCTGCCATCTTGAAGCCAATGGCTAGATCCTATAAGGTACTGTGGACCCACAACTTTTTTATCACCTGGAACTCCAATTAATACAGCACTTCTCAGGTTGCATGAGACATTAAAAGGCCCTGCGATCATGGACATAGGAATGGCCCTATTGGGTCAGACCCAATGCTCATCTAGGCCAGCATCCTGTCTCAGTGGCCAGCACCAGACATGTCAGAAGAAGATATAAGAATGCTGCAGCAGCAGACGTGGGATAATCTGCCCCCCAGATAGGTCTCATTATGATCTTCAGTACTATCATAGTGCCGTGGCATTGTGACTGGAGCAAACCAGAAACCCAAGACCTGATTGTCCTCACACAGCAGTGACTGTAGCAGAGACACCTGATTTATGCTGGATTAAGTGTGAGAAGAACCTGGTCCTCTATGTTAGACAACCTTCCCGGAGCCCTGTTTTGGCACAAGACATTCCAGTGATGATTTGGAATTCTGGTTTCAGCCATACTGGAAATATAGAGAGAATAACATTTCTTGTGCCATTTCAGTGTATGTGTTTCTGTTTTAAAAAGACAAAACATTTATGAAGTGCTGATTATTTAAATTTGTCTTAATTCGGTTTAAGTTCTGGGGTGAAAGCTCATGTAAACATTATCTCATGGACTATTGCACCCATCCCACCCATAAAACAACCAAGGTAGGTTGATAATTCTCTTCATTTCACTAGCCCCCCAAAAACTCTGCCTTAAAGACTTAGATATACTTTACTCATTGGTGCTGTATGTGGAGTCCAGGCATACCAAGTGATGAACATATCATCTCAAACTAAGTGTGGTAGATCACATCGCATTTCCACCCAGGAAAAGAGAGTGGCTGCACGCTACAATATGCACTGAGGGGAAAAAAGCATCCTGTATTCTGTTAAATATACTTCCAGCCTCATAGCACCTGAAGACATGGGGCATCGGAGAAGGCAGCCCCCAGGAAATCAATCTAACTTTTTTAAGCCCAAGATAAATGTCTTTGTGGGAAACCCAGATTTTCTTTGACTGGCATTTTGTTGCATCTGATTGCTGTGGGCAGCTGTATCCTGGTGCCTGAAACATCTGACCAGAGCTGGGTGACTTTTGGGTGGCAAATAGTTTATTTAATGACAAATGCAGTTTTGGTTGACCCAAAACTATTTGCGAATTTGACACTGTTACTTTCATCCATTCACAAAATGGCCAGAAGAGGAGAAGGAGATGGTGGTAGTAGTGCTGCTGTTGCCACAACCACCTCTTTTATGTCTCCCCCTTTTATAATTTTTAGCCCAGCGGTTTGGGCACTCACGTGGGAGATCCAGGTTCAAATCCCTGTTCTGGAACAGACCCAGAATTGACATTTTCAATCCACCAAGAATTCCAAAAAATGTTAGATGTGATTTGACCCATCGAACCAAAAAATCAATTATTCACCCAGCTCTACATGTGATGGTATCTTGTGTCAGCTGTGCATCTAAGGCCTGAAATTGCAAGGTGGTGAACGCTCTGGGAGGTGAAGTGTTGATTTCAACTACCATTGGCTTCATCGCAACGTGAGAGCACTTTCCAGGATTGAATCTGATCTTGTTCCCATTGAAGTCATTAGCAAAGCTGCTGTTAACTCCAAATAAGAGCAGACTACGTCTCATAACGAAGGCCACAGCTATAATGACATTATAGCCACTCAGAAGTCAAGTCAGCTTTCAAACCGGTTGTGTTACTCGGTTTGCTGAAAATATCCAGCTTAAAATCCTAGACAAAGCATATAAAACAGCTCAGAAAAATCCATAGAAGAATACACTTCCTTATAAACCTTTCCTAGAGGATATGTATACACAAAAGATAAATTTGTGTATGAAAAATCCACACTCACCAGACCTTTGCTTGCTAACTAGAATGAGTCCCACGAACATTACTAAGAAAGGGATATACTTTTCTTTATGTTCTTTCTGCATGGGAACATTAAAAAGTCATCTAATCTCCTGAAACTACAGGCTAAAGAAATATGTTAAAAATTTCCCAATAGTCAGCCACAAAAACACAGACTATTACCAGCTAAAAACCAACATTATTCCCTCTGCGTGTTAGAATTTGACACTTCTGGGCACCAGGAGCATTTTTCAAAAAAAAAAAAATTAAATTAAAAAATAGGTCTGTATAAATGAAAACTCCCCCCTCCCCCTTTTCCGTTTCAGACAGAGAAAAAAAAATGACTCTTAAAATACTAATGAGCAAACATGAGCTGTGGGAGGAGACCTAAAACCATGAACAGGGCATAATGGACTGTGTGAGTAACTCAAATGCATGGCACATTTAAAGCCATAAGGAGATTTTGATTTGATATGCCATGCAATTAGAATGTTGAGAGAAATGCTCTCAGTTCATCAGCTAGCTAACGAGTGGCCCAATGTGTGTCTCCATTTTTAACAGGTAACGAAAATTCTACATTGTATTACAAAAGCAGCTCGAACTCCCAGTCAAAGGTCAGGGCTCCGTTGTGCTAGGGCTCCTTACAAACATGCATATTAGTTCTGACTATATAGTTATTTATGAAATATCTAATCACCATGCTGACTCTGCTTCTTGGCCAGGATTTTCAAAGCTAGGAGCCCAAAACTAAGCTCCTGCATCCATATTTAGAATAGGATTTCAAAGCCAGCTAAGGGATTTCAGCATGCAATTCGTGTTCAATGCTACTGAGATTTGGACAGCCAGGGTCTTAAATAAGTAGCCGAATTTTCAAAAGTGCTGAGCAGCCAGCATTTCCTTCTGAGGTTAATGGATGCCCATCGTTTTTGGAACATCAACCTTCTTAGTTAGAAGCCTAAATACTGACTTGAGAGCCTACGTTTTGGGCTCCACGTTTTGAAATGTTGGGCCCTACTGTAATGAGAAGCACACTTCGGAAGAGCTGAAGATTTGGTTCAGACAAGCATTCGGCAAGTCTGGTGATAACAGAACGAGGGACAAAATGCCTGCCTCCCAGCATGACGCCTGAGTCAACAGGCTTGGTACAGGGGTTCCCCCAGGGCTTGTAGTTTGCAATCTTCCTCCACGTTGTGAATCGACAGCTGAGTACATCCACGGGCAGTAATTCAGCGTCAGGGATGCAGTTGTATCCATGCTCCATGCGCTTCCCCTTCCCCATCCCCACCCCCAAAGGTTTTAGCTACTTGATCCACGGAGTTGTGGATCCACTGGTTATGCTGTGGTCTCATGCTAATGGTTCAGAGATGGCCCCTGTAGAGCAATGTTATAGAGGAGTCCTCAGTGTGCCCCCTCCACTGGATTTCAGAGGATTGGCTTTTGCTGTACTCTGACCAGGGCCTTTGACTTACTGGTAAATAGCTTTTAACAGCAAGGTTTTAAACAAAGAACAGAGTCTCCTGACAATAAGTATTTAGAAGAAACATTCTCCCTGGGACAGAGATTTTGCTGCTAGACTGTTGATTAAATTTGCCAGCTGAGGGTTGTTACCCACAAGTCAATGGGGGGGCCAGGCACAGAACCCAGGAGTCCTGACTCAGTCCCAGACACTAACCACTAGGCGACATTCCTCACAGCAAACATGCTGCAAGACAAAGCAATTGTGTAGAGAGACAGAAAGACAGTCCTCATGAGAGTAGCTCTGAAACACTGATCTTCATAATAAATGAGAAGGAAACCCTGTCCTGGCTGAAAGTGCATCTGACAGGTAGAGAGTCCCGTTTCTGATACCCTAATGTTTCCTAATCACAGTATTGGGCTTTTGGGATAGGCTCTGCCATTTTCCTACATCACAGCACCTCGGAAAATATAGTGCTATTTTCTCTGCCTTAAACCATAGCATGCCTCTTATGAAAATATTTTAACAAGCCTCTTTTCCCAGAGAACTTATTTGATATTTCTTTCATAACCCTATCATGGCCATCATCTCTTACAGTAGTTCACATGCACAGCACTCCTTCAGGCTCGCTTTCAACTTAAACGAAGGGTTTCAAATGTGACTTGGGATTTCAGATGCCTCAAATTTGGGGAAGAGGCAACTTGCCACATTGAATGAGCTCCCGTAAGACGTCTCGAGCTGGGAACCCAAAATCTTAAGTCACCTTTGAAACTCTTGGTCCTAAATCTTACGGAAACCTCCTACAGGGCTTAACAGACAATGAGTGTCTTCCTATGTAAGCTTTAACCTAGGCAGAACATTGAGTGGAAAATTTGATCCCACTTATAGATTCTCCAGAAAGGTTTCAATAAACATAAAAGGAGGATCTGATTCTCTGTTTTATTCCATAGAACTGTAGAATCATTTCAACAGAACCCTATTTAATTGCCATTTAATTTCACCATCCATCCGTTCATTTCCACAGGACCTTTCTATAAGGAAAGGGTGGGAGGTGCACACCGTTCCCTGAGGTTCTGGTTCAAAGTCTGTGAGGGTGGGGCAAGGGGCATATGCCCCATTGCCTGGCAAGAAGCCAATGGAAAGCACATCATGCCGGGTAGTACCTGAGTCCTGAGGCAATTTCCAGTCCTACCTGAAGAAGAGAAAGTGGCTGATATGCCACTAAAGGAGACAAAGCACAATGACAACTGTCTCTGTGTCCATCCCGCAAGGTACGATCACAGGACCTCAGCAGTGTGTGACTATCAGAGCAAAAGAACACAGATAGTGTTGCAAGTTGCGACTTTAGAGATGGTAATAACCGGGCTTCAGAAGCACAAACAAACCCCCCCACTCTGCTGCCCTTTTTCTCTCCCACAGCTAACCTGCAGACACTCGATCCCAAAGGCTATTTAGTTCCTGGCCCTTCTGAGGCCACTGGAGGCTGAGTGATATGTGTGGGAAAGTGGCAGCCATCTTTGGTGCACCTGTTGTATGGGCCACCCCCCTCCTCCACTCCCTTCTCTTCTGCCTGTCCCATTGTGCGCCACCTTATTCTGTTTCAGCAAGAGCAGAATAGAAGCCTAGCCGCTCACATTCAACACAAATACACACACACAAAAACTCCCCTGAAAGAGTGCAGGAGAGCCCTCCCCGCTTTCCCTCGGAGGGGCAGCCCAGTTGCATGGTTCAATAGCCAGTTTAGCAACACTATCCCCCTTTCAGAACGACAGCGCCGCAGGGTCACTAAATAGCACTAACCATATCTCTCTAAGCGTGTGACCATTTTAATGGGCCTATGAACAATAGGGCTCTGGAGCTGACTTTAAAAAACATAACAAAGCAAAAACCCCTTGTATCTTGTATCCCTCGGAACAACAGAGCCATTACTTTTTTGTGCAAGGAAACAGACTGGAGATCAAAGGCAGCTAAGATTTCTAACTTCCAAGTGAAGTGTCTTCAGATCAGTAATTATGCACAGGAACCTTTGCCGAACACACTGTTGAGCATACACTGGGCTCTAATAACGCAGCATCCAGGATCATGCTAAAATAAAAAAGATCAGAAACCAACACCCCTCCCCCAAAAACCCCAAACCTTACACCAAGAGCATCCCAGCTCTAGAGGGCCACATCTTCTACTGGTATAAACACCTATGGCGCCACTGACTTCTATTGGTTTCTTATACCATCCTATAGAATTTAATAATTATTTCCTGACTATAAAATCCTATAGGATGCATCAGAAAACCTAGAGATAGGAAATATGTCTCCATCAAATGCTATAAGTCTTCAGAGTAACTTCTATAGGTTGTATTACCTTTCTTTAGTGCCCTATTGTCTGTAGGACTTTTCCATAGTGGCTGGGTGGAGTGGGGTTACTGAGGATTGGGTACTGACTGGCTTATGAGAACCATGGATATTTTAATAGTCTACAAGAAGCTAAGGAATTTGCATGTGCACGTATCTGAACCCAAGCACTCTCTTCTAATTCCATCACTTGGTTTAGTCTGGTGTTTCTGAACCAGCGCTGTTTTTGTAGAAATGCCTGGAAACAACCACGTCTTTTCATTTTCTAGGGCTGGTTTACACTGGGGGGGGGGTCGATGTACGATATGCAACTTCAGCTGCGGGAATAGCGTAGCTGAAGTCGACATATCTTATTTCGACTTACCTTGGGTCCTCACGGCACGGGATCGACGGCCGCGGCTCCCCCGTCGACTCCGCTACTGCCGCTTGCCTGATGGAGTTCCGGAGTCGACGGGAGCGCGTTCGGGGATCAATATATCGCGTCTAGACGAGACGCGATATATCGATCCCCGATAGATCAATTACTACCCGCCAATTCGGCGGGTAGACTGGATGTACCCCTAGTCTCCTCAGCACATAGATTCCTTTGTAGCACACACTGCATCCCTGTAGGCAAACTGAAATTGTACGAACATAATAACAATAAGGCACCCTAAGCCTGAATGCAGTCTGACATAGGGCATCTGGTGAAGATGCTCTCTGCCGACAGGAGAGAGTTCTCCCGTCAGCATAATAAAACCACCTTCCCAAGAGGCGATAGCTATGTCGGCAGGAGAAGCTGGCCCGCCAACATAGCTCTATCCACACCAGTGCTTAGGTGGGTGTAACTTACATGGCTCACACCCCTGAGTGACATAACCTGTAGTGTAGACAAGCCCTGAGGAGACTCTTAAATTCACGCTCATGGCTTCCTTTGTCTTCCAAAAGTCATAGGATGAGGGCAAGGCTGGCTAACTGCATGGTTTGATTGCTGCTGAACTCCTCCAAGAAGCAATTTCTATTAACCTATTAATAGAAAATAACGGGGAAAGGTTTGTTTTTTCACTCGAAACATTTTGAGCCCCAAATCACTTTTTGACCGTTCTCAGCTGAACACTTTTTGGTATCTAGATTTTTGTTTATTTTGACAAAAAATTGAAATTATCAGTGGAAAATTTGGACAACAACAAATTTAAAATGTAATTGAAATTTTCTAGGGGCTGGAGGTGGGAGCAGGGAAGGAAAACGTTTTCCAATCAACTTTATTGATCTTATTTTTAAATTCCCCATACACATGCAAATGAAATGTGACTCTCAGGCTCCTGACCTCTGAAATTGAATGGGGTCTTATAGACAATACTTTACAAATCAGTATCAGTAGAGAATGCGGCTTTCCCAAACCATGCTATAGAATTCTATACCAGGGCTATAGTTTTCTCCTAAATTCTGTAGGACAGGTCAGAAAACCCTATGCTTTTCTATTACATTCTTTAGAACTTTTCCAGTAGGGTTTGCACTGAAAAAAATGGGTTTTAAAATTGTCTGTTTTCATATTGATGAGAACAGGGAAAGAAAATGACATTATTTTAATCTATTTTTTTAAGGCTCTGACAGGCAGTTAAACCACCATGTTAATCTCTAGTTCCGGGGTAACCATCACGCTGCAATTTTAAAATGTGGTCTCGGAGAATGGCGGGAAGAGCCCAGTGTAGAACAATCAGAACCAGCACATCTCAGAGAGGTTTTATTATTTTTAGCATTACTATTATTTCAAGTATGCCTCTGGCATGTCTCTCCAAAACCTCTTCCCCGTCTGTCCTGCAGTGAAGTGAGTTCTAGGAACAGCAACAGAATCAAACATACAATGTTTCAAGACGTTTTTAATCAAAACAAATAATAATTCTTCCATTGTAAATCAATCAATCAATAAAATTACATAGTTTGCCACCTATTTAAAACAGGATATTTAAAAATAACAAGTGTTAGTTCATTGCTAGTTCTCCTCACCCATTGCTTAAAAAGAAAACCCACCTCTCTACCTACATTTACGGAAGATTGCTCCTATACCAATGGGAAGAGCAGAATAACAATCTTTATTTCAGCGACATCTACAGTATGAAAGCAAGAGAGGGAGATTAATACTTTAACATCCATTTTTTTCCTTTCAGATTATTTTTCCTCTTTCCTGCGCTGCTTGTCAAACGATGATTGATAGGTGTAGAAACGGACCTTAAAAACACCAGCCATTGCCTGGGGTCCTTCCTATAATCAAAGAACATGCCCACCCATGGCTAATTAGACATTAGGCTAATGTCATCTGATTGATTTAGAACAGTCATACCACCCACCAGAAAAAGCCGTAAACCTTGTTCAAAGAGGCACAGTGCCTTTGACAATCAGCGATGGAGTGAAAGTGGTACCCAGAGGAGATACTGTTGTTACACCTTGAAAAACCATGAAAAAGAAGATATTTCAGCTTATTTATGCAAGGGGGATACAGGGAGGTTTCTTCTTACTCCCTAGTTTAAAGAAAGGAAATAGCGGGAAACGCAAGGTAAAGTGCATCCCAGCAATGTCATTTGGTTGTTTAAAAAATGAATATCACCCTCATAATATAATGCAATATTTCCCCACCTGTATTGGTTTCTTCATCCTGAGTGCTCACAAGCACTTTGTGGTGAGATAAGGAATAGGGAAGGAGTGCCTTGGGCCGTGGGGGTGCATGGAGTGTGTGAGAGGAGACCCTGTATGCAGAGACATCTTCACAAAGCAATGTAAAAGCAGCAAAGGTACAAATCATTTTTTTTTTACAGAGTGAGGGGAGTAGAGCAGGAGGCTGTGATGGGCTTAAGGGATGGTGAGTAAAGGGGGGAATTGCAGGGAGGGGGCACTGGAAGGAGGCAGGAATTGGGGATAGGGGAAAGAGAGAGGAAGTGACTGTTTCAGTGACGGGAGAAGGACAGAAGCAGAAATGCGGGATCTACACGCATAGGAAAATAGATCATGAACTTGGAGGGCATATTCTCAGCTGCATGAACTTTTAAAAACAAGAACACTCACAGGTCATCAGCTGAGCACAATATAAGAAATCCTGGCTACACAAGGAGCCCTGTTAGGCAGATTATCCCATAGGAGAGCAGCTGTGATCAAGAAGGTTATTGCACTGCACTATGGCAAGCCCTGGATCCATTTTGCTGGTATTCACAGTAGGCTTGGAGAGATTCCTATTCATTTGGCTACAATTTAGCTACAATTTTGTCCAGGTCTTTTGGCCTGCATCCTTCCTGCGACCCCTCATCTCCACACACACACACACACTTGCTCTGAATTTATTGGCTGGGAAAACTCAAAGTTGTCTTGATGGATTAAGCAGAGACAAGTCTGTATTGAGTAAATTAAAAATGAAATAGTTACAGCTGTTGGAACGGTCTTGTGCCCAGTGAAGGTAAAAGCCTTTCTATCCTCCAGGGGCAGGGAGTAGTCTGTGAAGCACCAAGCACTTAAATAAAGACAGCTTGAGTGAGAGCACGGGCTGTCACTGAAGTCCTGAAAGACCTCATCCTTACCTGTGGCTTAGGGCAACCCAAAAGGCTAGAGAAAGTTGATCTATTTCACATCACTTTTCAAAAACGGTCCCCAAATTCTTTCCAGACTGACACTGTGAATAGCAGAGAGGGGACAGCGGGAAGGGAGGTGACCTGGGTATTCTCGGACAAGTGATTTTAAGGACTTCATTTGTTTATGACTAATCTTTTCCAGATGCCACTGAGCGACCAGGGCTACCGTTAAGAGTTGTCTTGTGGGTTTATCCCACACAAAGCAACATTAGGCCGCCTATGGAAAAGAAGGCAGGAAGTTTAAGGAGTGAGTGAATTAACTACCTCTTATGATAAAATGAATAATACTATACATTTATTAAAGTTCCTTTCGCCACAGAGGGACCCAGAATGCGTTGTAAGTTGGATACACAGAAATACAGCCGCAGTGCACAGCAGGAGCTGGGAAACGTTTGGCATAAGAAGTACAGGTCAAACAGAACATTTCTTTTTAAGGTGTCCTCTGAAAGACCCGCACGCTGTAAAAGGCATGGAACTCTATGAATCGAGAAGGGTGAACGGCTTAGTCAAATTTGGGGATTCTAATCATTGGTTCCAGATCTGATGTATAAGCTGCTCCTTTGGCCCCAATCACTGTTTTTGTGTGGCTGTCTCACAGCTTGCAACACAGGCATTAAAGGGTCCCAAGATAACTTCGGGGATCTCTGCAATCAGGCGTCACTGTCATGGTGTGTCTTATAATGTAGTGAGTGTGACTCATTGTGAGCGACGGCACAGGCTAGCCACCCCAAGTATAAACCCATGGGTGCGTACCTGGCTTAATTAGCCCATGCCACCGCTGCCCAGGCTGCTACAGCTAATCCTTTTAGCGTGCCACCTCAGATGAGAGCAAGTGCAAGTCTGGCTACACAAGCTGGGAATCACACCCCTCGCTTGTAGTGTAGAAGTAGCTTAAGAAAATGTGCTTGCGATTGGCATTGGTTGCAGGAGGGTGGCTTCACTAAGTGGAATGCACATCACTACATCGTGATGCTCTGGGAGATGGACCACGAGAGCAAGCACTTTATAATACCAATCACTAATTAACAGCCTTACTAAATGTCCCCTAACAAACCTTTGTATTTCCCTAGCACCATACAGAGCATTAATTCATCCTCACAGCAGCCCCCACAGGTGTTGTTATTTGGACTGTACAGATGGTGAAACTGAGGGAGCATTAGCTAGTGGCTGGAGCACTGGACTGGGAACCAGGAGATCTGCGGTCCATTCCCAGCTCTGCCTCTCACCTGCTGCGTGACCTTTGGAGAGTCACTTTTGCCTCTGTAGCCCTGCCCACTCTCCCCCCCCCCCCCCATCTACTGGTTTATGTAGATTGCAAGTTCTTTGGGCCAGAGACTGTCTTACTATGTTTTTAATAGCACCTAGCACAATGGGGCTCTGATAACCGCTGGCGACTCTAGGAGCTGCAGTAATACAAAGAAATGATAAGAAATAACGAGGCACAGATAGGTTAGTGACTTAGTCACGGGCTCACACTGAATCAGTTTTAGAAGCAGGAACAGAACCCAGAATGTTTGATTCCTCCACTCTGACCACTAGAACACAGGTTCTCACTCTGCACTGTAAATCACACACACACACACATTCTGCAGTTGGAGAAAAATTCTTCTCCTCCTTTCTCTCTCTCTCTCTCTCTCTCTCTCTCTCTCTCACACACACACACACACACACACACACTCTCACTCTCTCTCTCTTATTTTGTCTGCATACTGAGAAATGTACAAAAATGTCCCCTTCCTAGCAAAATAAGAGCTCCAGAGTGCTTAGTTGCTGAGGGAAACAAATGCTTATTATAATTTTCCCCCATGAATTTGTAGTGAAGATGTTAGGGCCAGTTCCAGAGTTAATGGAGCAAAGGAAGCAGAGACGTTTGGAAATAAAACATGGAGGAATTCTCCTCTCTACTCATCTTCAAACAGCCCCCGGGGGCGTCTTTGCAGGACGGAGGGCATTGGACCAGATATTTATTCTGTAACATTTCCCCCATATGCACACACCAGCATACCAACTAGATCCCCGAATTACTGTTTTTAAATGAGTTTAAGGTGGAATTTGTTTCTGCGGTTGAAATTGCAGAATTCCACGTGCATCACAAGGTTCCCCTTAACTCATCTCCTCACAGAGGAGAGTTTGTGTGTGAGCGAGAGAGGAGGAAGGGGATTTTTCTCCAACTGAAGAATCTGAGCAACTTAACGTTTTTCAGCTATAAACCTTTCAATACCTGGAAGTAAATCCTTCAGTTTTGTAACAGAGCTCAGCCTCTGCAGCTGCAGATTTACTCACCCAGCAGAGAATCGGGCCAAAAGACGTAAACATGAAAGATGTGACTGATAGCGCTAGGACATAACTCATGCTCTCTCTGCCCTGCACTGCAGGGCACTTCCCAGAGAGGGACTCTCTTTGCTAACTGCCTGCTGGAGCTGCAGATCTCATACTAGAAAGTGAGGAAATTCCTCCCTTGGAAGTTGAGGGAGAGCATAGGCCAGGTACACACTAGAGGCTGGTATAGTAACCATACGCACTTGTTATTGTAGGGTTGCTTGTGAATGCAGCGCTGTACACGTTTGTTTATGAATCGCAAGCATGGATCAAGCCCTCCTCTGGGTTTCTTTGGCTCCCGGCGCTTAACACGAAATAATATTGTAGCGTTGCTTGTGCTGAGCTCATGTTATGGGCCTGGAGTTTCAGGGTTGCTAAGGGCTAACAGGCACATGGAGTTTGAAAAGAGCTAAAAGCCAAAAGATGGTCCTGCTAAGTCAAATGTTGAGACACTCGACCTTGACATGAACCAGCAAATTCTAAAGAGGCTTTTATATAAAGAACTCATGGACAAAACCAATGGCACAGCATTGCAACCATTGCCTGTGAGACTCTGAATCTGTGAAAGGCCTTTATAGCCTCTCTTATGTGATGTAATGTACAGTCCTGAGAAAAAGAGCTTAGGAAATTACCTAGATCCACATTTCACAATCAAAGGCATTGGGGAACGACTCCCTTTGAGTTTTCTACAGGGTCTCAATTCCTTTTCTTTCACGGAACTGGCACGTATGTCCAGCTACGGCCCTTGCGGCTACCAGCAGCGTCCCAAGCTGCAAACCAAACCAAATCATACAGATACTTAATTCGCTCAGATCTCCAGCCCAGCTCCAGTTGCTTTGCAATGCTCTGGCAGTGCAAAGCAACCTAACATTGCCTTACCTGGAGAATCTTACCCAAACTGCCTCCTGGCCCCTAGCATAATGGCATGTCCAGGGACTAGAGGCCATGTCTGAGCTTGTCATAACCCCCCTGCCCTCAGTCATCCCTGGCTGCCAGAACAATCCCTTGGGAAGCTGCGGTAAATTAAAGCAGCCCTAAGGCAGCATAAGAAAGCCCCAACAGCTCAGACCCAGGAAGGTGGTTTAGAGGCACCTCTAACTCCCTTCCCTCCATGGCCATCACCACCGCACAAGCTTCTGGTCTGACACTAATTCAGCTCAGCCAGAGCAGAGGATCTAACCAGGTGGGTGACGTTTCAAGTTTACTCAGATGTGGTAATGATTCTTGAAATCAGCATAACCTGCTCCAACTCACATGTCCCTAACCTGGGAGCCGAGGGGGTGGAGTTTGTGAGGGCAGATTATGTCTGCGATGGGCTTGATGCTTGAGGAGAGTCTCTTGGATTTGAAGGTTGGCTGCATGATGAAGTTCTGTGTTGATAAGCCTCGTATAAGGTAGGGGAGGGATCTCGGGGGGTGAGAACGGAACAAAGACTAAACATAAATAGGACAGCACAGCGCTCCTGCTCCTGGCTGTCTCTGGGAGTTGCTAGACTAGGGGTGGGCAAACTATGGCCCGGGGGCCGCATCCGGCCCTCCAGACGTTTTAATCCGGCCCTCGAGCTCCCGCTGGGGAGCGGGGTCCCGGAAGCAGCAGCATGTCCCCCCTCCGGCTCCTACGTGTAGGAGCAGCCAGGGGGCTTCGCACGCTGCCCCCACCCCACGCGCCTGCGGACAGGGCAGCCTGGAGAGCTGCCTGGCTGCGCCTCCACGTTGGAGCCAGAGGGGGGACATGCCACTGCTTCAGGTAAGCACTGCCCCGAGCCTGCACCCCTGCCCGCACCCCAACCTCCTGCCCCATCCCTGATCCCCCTCCCATCCTCCGAACCTCTCAGTCCCAGCCCAGAGCACCCTCCTGCACCCCCAACCCCTCATCCCCAGAGCCAGCACCCCCAGGCGGAGCCCGCACCCCAACTCCCAATTTCGTCAGCATTCATGGCCTGCCATACAATTTCCATACCCAGATGTGGCCCCTCAGGCCAAAAAGTTTGCCCACCCCTGTGCTAGACTCTATCAAGCTGCAGTCACAAGGGGCCACTCATAGATACTGAGGCCAAGGGAGGCCATCTGCAGTCATTGCCAGTTATTATTGTCTGGTGGCTCTTTGGTCATCTGAGTGCGGTGTCAATCCAGTCCCTAGCAGACAAATGCCCACAGCAGCAGAACAACAGTGCTCCTAGTAGCAGTTTGTTTAGAGAAGTCATGGACTGAATGAATCAGAACTGCTCTCAGACTTCATGCTCAGAGATGATGAACCTAGCAAGGTGGTAGAGGGACGCTAGTGTTTGGGTCAGCAGCTGGGTTTTGAATCTGGGACCTTAAGCCTCACAGTCCTTTTACACTTAAGCTCCATTGGTAAGCAGCAGTAGTAGACTATTATCCTTTAGTGTGCCAACTACTAGAGGGGAGACAACATGCACTCTGCCAATGTGTTACCCTGCGTTCTGTTGAGGGAGGCCGGCTTCACTTTCTAGGCCTCCTGGTCTGGCAATCTGCTCCAACCCAAAATTTACTTTAAAGAAAACATAAAAACAGTAAAGCTACAGTGAAATCCAGCCAAGTAAAACAGAGCGCTTGGGTTTTAAAGGAATAGCTTAAAGGGGAAGATGCAGCAATGTGGCAGATCAATATGACGGCGTTAATTACCTCTGTGCCTTCCCCACTTACCTTGAGGTGTGTCTGAGGCTGCAATAACTGCTCTGGAATGAGTCTCCCGATTTCGCCATGCTTGGGCAACTGCGTGCACCTCCTCGAGGCCATTGGAAAGGCAGACAATAAGGATGCAGTTTTACCCACAGGGGTTTGGCAGGACTCTCAGATGCAGGGGAGAAGCCGTGCCAGCGCGCGCACACACACACACACCGCGGTGGGAAATCACAGCATTAGGCCGGGCTGCAATGTAGACGTAGAGAGAGGGGCTTTCAGAAATACATCAAGATTCTCTTTAGGGGCGTGGTCGCCCCTTTGAAGAGATTTAGCACCGGCCTCGAAGCCAGTTAAATTCTGCTGAACAGGGGTGAGTTTCACCATAGCAGACTAAGGTTTTGTCTCTACTATTGCAGGTATAATTGCAGTAGAGGCCTGTTCCCTAGTGGCCAGAGCACCAGACTGGAGACTTGACTTCTATTCCGGGCTCTGCCACTTGATGAGTGAACTCGGGCAAGTCACGTCCCTGCCCTGTGCCTCAGTTTCCCCAACTGTAAGACGGGGATAATGATACTGCACTCCTTTGTAAAGTGCTTTGAGATCTATGGATGAAAAGCACTGTATGTGAGCTAGGGCTTATTATTATTCGTGTAGACACAGTTTACTCCAACAATAAAATGCTTTTGCCAGATTACATACACTGGTTCCCCAAGCAAAATAAGCTATAGCAGCAAAAGCACTTTGATGCCTGTGGAATTGTGTCTACATTAGGGCTTTCAATGGTATAAAGATCGTCATCAAAAATCACACCCAACCGACATTATTATAGTGGTAACGTTTCTATGTAGACCTGGTGGGGGTGGGGGTTGTAATAACAGGCGGAACCCACCCAGCTCGACCGATTTAAAGAGTCAGGTGGAAATATGATTTTGTCCTTCCTTTCTAAACAAAACAGTGAGATAACTTTTTCTTTAACCCCGCCGCCCCCCAGCCCCCTTCTTTCCCTCCTAACAACCCCTAAACCATCTGACATTGCAATGTGCTGTGCAAAGGTTATTTTGCAGTGTTAAGTGCTGCATTTTGGCTTGGTTCATGGGCTTCTCCCCCCAAAACCTAGTGGCAAAAGCACACGACAGGGCTTTTAACTGTCAGGCATTGCTGCCACTCGCACCACTCCGCCCCTCGGTGAGCAAACCCCTCCCCATTCTCTCCTCTCTACCCCGGGCTCCATTAACACGGGAAAAGCTAATAAGTCTCCTGATAAATCGGACTGACCTGGATCATGCTGACTTGCTGGGAGAGAGAGAGAGAGAGAGAGAGTGTGTGTGTGTGTGTTCCTTCACGGTCCCTGACTAGCATTTCATCTTCACTTCACTGGCAAGCAACAAAAGGGGAGATTGTTTTCTCCTTTAACCCATAGGAGTGCCCCTTCCTATGTAGCACATGAAACACTCAGCACTCTCAAACTCCATCGACAGCTGTTTGGTGCCAGGGGAAAGTCTTTGGGAAGGGGGCTTCTTTTCCTTATTAAATAAATGGGGCGTCCGTTTCATTAGCTGCAACCGATGCCCTGCGATGAAAAGGATTTATGGAATCAGACCCAGCGACGTAGGAGAGAAGAGATCGGTGGCCAACACAAGCTGGGTTCATTACCAGAAAGACAAGAGCAACGGTCCTTATGCAGCATGGGCAGTGTTGTCATCTCTTGTGAGTCTTATGATATGTGGTGGCTTTCTTAAAGCTCCAGCTCCAGGAATCATTTGACTATATGAGAATCTCAGCTTTCATTAAAAAAAAGAGAGGACGCTTCTAGCTCTCGCTGTTGTAGAGTGAAGCTTGAAAATGAACAAAATACAATACATTGGAAATGCAGATTTACTCATAATGATTTGAACAGAAGACAAATATAAAGACCCCCAAATGTATTTTTAATACAATCTCACATTGTGAGGGGGGGGTGAGGTTAAGCCAATCTCATCATTTTCAGGAGCCTGATATGTTTTCTGAGGTATGATATGTTTGGGGTTGGCAGTATTGTCGATGCCGGATTAGCCCTTGGCATAAGCAGTGCAGAAGACTACTTGGGGCCGAGTATGTTTCAAGGCCCTGTGATCCTGCCTAATTGGCAACTTATGGTGCAATTCGAGTTCCATCTCTGGCCACTGGACTGAAGGCACCATGCTAATTACCCTAGGCTTGCTTCACTGTGTTTGTTTGTTAATATCATCCATTCTAGCAGCAACAGCTGACTTCTGCAGGGTCTGGCCAATCAGTGTAGCAGCAGAGCCTCAGCCTAAGCAAGACCTCCTTGTGCTTGGAGCTGCACAAACACAGACCAAAAATAGGACCCTGCCCCCAAAACACTTATGATCTAAGGAATATTTTAATCTTATTTTATTCCGAGCCACTTTTCCGGGCACCTTTTGTTGGCCTTTCTGTTTAAGGTCATGTTGTGCCTATCCAATGTTGCTTTTCCATCCAGATTTGACCACGTCACATTGAAAACATGCCAAATCTAGAAAGGTCTGTTTTGAAAAGGGTCTTCCACCTGGATCGGGCACAGGCTTACTGGAAAATGGGTTCATCTGCATTGTAACAGGCTTGGGTATGAGCCAAAAATAATTAACACAATGGGGGTCATGGATGCTAAAACAAAAAGGGGCCCATTGTTCAGCTTGTAACAAAAGATGAAGAAATGCTAATTCTGTGCAGCTATACCTTTTTTTCTGTGGATCCTTAGCTCTCCCTACTGGGTCCCCGTAGTCAATTTAGTATTTCTCGGTATATCTGGGTCCGGTCAGACTATCCTCTCCTATCAACTCTTGGGTTCTGTTTGCAGCACAATGACTAGTTTAGCAGTAGGACGCTCAGTGATGCTGCAGACGTTACTCATGGCTGCATCCTGGAACCCAGACGTGAACACTCATTTCACACTGCAACCATTCTCCCCCCCTCCCCCCGACATTTTCTTTTATCGAGTTTCAATATAATAAACAAAGGACACGATATTACTTCACTGGCAGAGTCTGACTAACGCAGAAACAGCTTTAAATCCTGGCAGACCGACTGGCTTTTTCGCCATGCGCTGGCTAATCCGTTCGGAACAACAGCAGCGCTAATGGCTTCGAGAAATGGAAATTCAGATCCCTTACCTTAAAGAACAGCCGCAGTTCACGCATTGCTAGCACTTTTTTTTTCTTGCAAACATAGCGAACTGACTCATCACAGTTGTTTCAAAGGAAACTTTTACAAGGCGTTCACATACTGTAAGGGGGGCTGCCTCTTGCGCTTTCAGATTTAATCTCTGCAAAGTGTGCCAATGTCTTTGGGTGGCAGTGTGGTGTACCAGATAGAGCACTGAACTGTGGGTATGGAAACACTGGGTCTGTTCCTGCCTCTGCTACTGATTGGTTGTGTAACCTTGGCTAGTAACTTTACTTCCCTGTAGAGCCGGTTGGAGTTTTTTCAGCGAATAGTAAATTCACCAAAGTGCAGTTTGAGGGGGGGGGGGGGGGGCACCAAAAAATACTCATGAATTTGGGTTGAATTTGGCAAATAACAGATTAAAACTTTTTTTAAAAAGTTCTTAATGGTTTGTTTCAACTATTTTTCGCCTTCCTCTGCAGCATGAGGCACCGGTCACTTGAGGGGTTAAACTAGAGTAAACAGTGAAGTCTCTGTAACATGAAGTCTCTAAACCATGACTTGAGGATTTCAGCAACTCAGCCGAGATTAGGGGTCTATTCCAGGAGTCAGTGGGTGAGGTTCTGTGGCCTGCAATGTGCAGGAGGTCAGACTAGATGATCACAATGGTCCCTGCTGACCTTAAAGTCTATGAGAACATTTTGACTCTTTGTTTCAAAATGACGTTTTGTTTAGAAAGCACAGAATTATAGGACTGGAAGGGGCCTCAACAGGTCATCTAGTCTAGTCCCCTGCACTGAGGCAAGACTAAGTATTATCTAGCCCATCCCTGACAGATGTTTGTCCAACCTGTTCTTAAAAAACCTCCAGTGATGGAGATGCCACAGCCTCCCAAGGTAATTTGTTCCAGGGCTTAACTATCCTTACAGTTTTTTCCTAATGTCTTAATGTAGATCTCCCTTGCTGCAATTTAAGCCCATGCAGTTACATCTATTAAAACGAGGGGGAGATAATAAAACACCCAGAAACAAAATGAAATTAAATGAAAAACCCAAGGAAAAAAATGAACCAAACCAAAACATTGGGAGGATTTTTTTGTTTCGGCCCCTGAACTGAAAAATCAATTATTCACTCAGCTTTACTGCTCTGTCCCTGTGTCCCTTCCCATCCTTTGTCTTGTCTATTTAGACAGTAAGGTCTTCCTTATTGGGTGGGATCTATGTTTTACTATCTGTCTGTACAGGGCTGAGCACTATGGGTCACTGATCTCAGTTGGGGCTCGTCAGGGCCAATGTAATACAGAAATTAATAATAGGAATGGATATCAAGCTAAGAATGTGCCGTGTGTTTGATAGTCCTTTTGTATTCGCTCAGCTTGTCAGTCAGACCAGTAGGGTAAAGGAGACCAATGGAAAAGAGGCTTCCTCTTTCGTCAGTAACTCAAGTCAGTGTTCAAACCCATATCTCTGGAGCTGAGAGCTAATAAAGATCATAACAATTTGTAATTACACGGCAACTTCATCATAAGGTCTCATAGAACCTCACCAAAAGTTCATGATGTGAACCGACCCCTCTGGTGTGAGCTAAATTTCCCCATTTTGAGTGAGCTTCGCTGTGCAACTGAGCCCTAGTCCATCAGTGCGTCAGCAGTTCAACCCTCCCCCACCCCATGTAGGTGCAAGGCGAGACAGAGCTAGCACCAGCACCACCCATCCCAGTAAGTCACCCTGGTGCAAGCGCCAGTTTGCACAGGAGCCGTGTGCCTCCATGAGAGGTGTATCGACACGGTTACACCACTGCACATTTCACTAGTGTAAACAAAGCGCAGCGAGAAAAAGCCGTTCCTGGTCAAAGAGCCAACACAAGACTCGTGTACTGCTTAAGTGTGAGTGAGTGAGTGACTTTCCTAAGATTGTACTGCAGGGCCATTGGTAGAGTCAGGGCTAGCAGTTTGAAGTCCTGAGTTCCAGTCCTACTTCTCTAGCTATGAACCGATACCTCCTCCCACTGCATTTTTGCAACCCCTCCCCTCCACCTGGTTGTCCCACTGGAAAAACATGCCATTTTCCATAGGCAGGGGAGTTTTGGGTTACTAGGAACACAAATCATTATGACTAAAATGGCATTCCCAATTTATTGTATTTGTTTTATTTATAATTTTATTCCTTGCTCCACATTTTCCATGTGTCTCATGTCACTTGCGTCCATTCAGGACTTTACATGGAAACTTGGGCTCCTCTCCACTGGCTAATGTGTTGACGGCTTTATAAACAGTCTTGTTTCATTGTTTTCTCTGCATGTTTCTATCCCAAGGGTGTGTGACTAACGTTATGTTTGGTACAAGTCCGAGCATTCTGCGAGATGGGGAAAGGGAGGGAGAGAGAAAGGCAGTCATTAATGTGATAAACTGGAGAAAATAAGGAACATAAGATTATTCAACCCCGGCTCCAATAAAGGAAAATCTTGAGAGTCCAGTTTAAAAAAAAATCTGGCCAAAGATAAAAGGCCAGATTTTCCATGAGCTGCAGACAATGCAAAGAAGTGCTAGATAAATCACCTACACATAACTATTTTCCATCAGCTCCTGAAACACAACCCTTTGAATGAAAAGATCTCCTTCTGCTGGCGGTAGTAGAAGGGTCTTTACTTTCACTAAGGTACAGCCAAAAGAAGGCACCATCACATGCACAGATGGGACACAATTGCTCACATCCTGCCCCCTAAACTGCCAGTGCAATTATTTTCTCAGGCTAAAAACCTGACCGCATGTATGCGTGCAAATCAGGAATGCTCAATGACACCGTTTGCCCCTATGCATTCAAGGTTTCGGGTGTGCAAAAGTATGGGTGCCAATTTACAGGCAGCTTTTGAAGATTTGCTGCAGTGTGTCAGAGGTATTGCTTAAAGTGACCTCATCATTCAGAGCCTCAGTGGAGGGATGTTCATTTACACCAGCTGATCTCATAAATTTTTAATAATCCTCTTGTGAGTTCTTAATGACTCCTTCATTAATTAATGTTTTTGTTCGTTCTGTGAACAAGTGTTTTGTTCAATGTACTTATCCCACACCCGCAGCGCATGGGTGGAACACACACACACACACAAGATTATGATCTTTTCCTCACCCTTCCAACCTAGTAAGGGCCCGCAATTGTCTGCAATGTGAATTTTGCCCGAGTAAGATCTGCAGGCTTTTCCCCTTAACATTTTTCCTTAACCTGTACGCTATCAGCACCAAGAGGGATATCCCTTCTGGAACTATGGAAAAATGGACTAAAATAAAAGCTGGGGGTGGTAATGCTTCTGTAACCTAGGACAGTGCAGTATCAAATCAGTGCTCAGCTCCTATGAAAACCTTGCGGGCTGTGAAGATAGATACTGTAGTTAAGGTGATTTTCTGACATTAAGAAATAGGAAAAAATGAGTATTCTAAGGCAATGAAGGGGTGAGGAGGGGAGACTGAATTAACACATCTGGTTACGTAATTACATTCACTAAAAAGTTTACAATCCAAACTACCCATACGTAATTGATCAGACTATTGTGGTGTGTCACTTTCACTTACTCATATTAAGCAGTTGGTTTCACCTAGCTTCACCCTGGGCTAACCTTCGCTGTTGACCTGCTACAGTACACTTATTAAAGCTGCAATTATGGGGTGACTCTTAATAGCAAGGTCTTGGTTCAGAGGAGGGGGGGAATGTTTCTGTAGCTCACATGTGACAATTAAAGATAATTTAAAATGTAAGTAATTGAGCTGGGTTTCTGGAAACTGCTGTAGAGGTCTTGTCCCAGGCATCTGACAGGCCCGGTGGTGTATTTGGACAAGTTGTGTGCAGATTTCCATTAAATGCCAAGGAGGAGTTCTATTTTCTTTGGAGTCACTGGTCAGGAAATGGTGCTTGTGAAAGGTCAGGCCTGGAAGACTCAGGAGGGGATGAAGGTGTTACTCAGATTCTATACCCTGGGGATCTAATTTCAATCTAAATCTTAAATCCCTCTCAGCCTCATGATTCTTGCCTCCTGTGTAATCTTCAAGCTGCAGAGAGATAGGGCCTGAGCCAAAGCCAATGCAAGTCTTCCCATTGACTTCCAAAGGTTTGGACCCGTAGAGAGGCACCAGGAATGGTAGACCCGAGAGAAATTGTCCTCAGTTCTCTGAAGCCCTGGTACCACTGGCTTTTTTAAAATGAGTAATCACTGATGTTCATAAAGTTTAGAGGTTTGGCTAAACACCCACATGTCTGGCTGCTTTGCCATCCCCTTTCTCAATTGTCCAAAATCCTCAAGCCTGCAGAACTGGATGTGAAATCTCAACGGTCTCCAAAGATTTGCCCAAGTTGGGATAGATGGCTGAACATTCCTGAAACCACACCCTGAAACTTCTGGAGGTTCACCAGCCGCTAGCAAACAGTTAAGTGTTGTCATCAATCTCCAGCACCTCAGGCTAGTGAGTGGAAGTTAGGGACTAACTTAGGGACCATCTTTAATTAAGGGACTGCCATCTGACCACGGGGATAGGGAGTATATGCTTGATCGACTGTTTGTGTAGGTCCTTGACTCCTTTCTTCTCTCTCTTCCTTCCTACGAAGCTCTTAGGTGACCTACACGTACCCATTTAAGAAACCAGAATTGTAAGTGCGTAATATCTCTCAAGATACAGGGGCTTGGATTTGTTAGTTTACTGTGATGAAAGATCATTGACATAAGGCGTTATATAAGAGGCAAAATTACAGGATTTTTTTTTTACTTTTTTTTTTTTTTAGATTGATTTCAAGTATGACCCAATCACTGCCCTGTTTTCATTAAGTAGCCATAGCTATGTGCATACATAACACACAGCATGTTACAGGGATCCAGAGAGATATGGAACAGAGCCTGTATCATGGAGTGTCATGCAGACAAGACTATGGCTTCCCACGAGTTATTCCGACAAATGCCACCACGTTGAACAATGCAGCAGCACTCGCTGCACGCAGCATTCCTACAGCCATATCCCAGTGTCCCTACAATCTGACAAGTGAGGTTTATAGTAACATCATGTGGCTGGCTCCACTGTGGCTGGAAGGGGGGCTTAGAGACTCAGATGTATTTATTAGAATTGTACATTTACAGATCTTCCAATGGTAGTGGAAGGAGAAAAGAAAGCAATATGTAGCTAGTTTTTAACACCAGCATTTGGATAACTGGTGTTGATTGTGGCAAGACTAATCCAACCTTCTCTACTTTTGTCTGTGCAGAACGGTTGTAGAATATTTTGGGGGCAGCCTTTTGTATGTTTTTAAACACATAACACATAGGAAAATAACACACTATAGAAACTTGGCAATGGATTAGTTTGGAGTAGCCAAGTTGGGCATGGAAAAAAAAATTAGACAATAAAAGGTTGTTTCTAGCCAAGTTTTAAGTGAGTACACAATACATACCTTTTTTTGCCTTACTTATTGGCCAACTTGGCTAAGGGCTCATGGAAAACAGTGAAATGGAATTATTTTAATTTTTGCATGCTCTTTTTTTGACCAAGCAAAAGTTCTTATGAGCAATAATTTAATTATGGCAAAAGAGGAACATAGACATCGCTTTAGGGATGTACCATAGCAAAACCTATTTTGTGTACTGTACTCAAAACTAAGGTTCATTTTCAAGCCCAGATGATCTAATGCTAATGCTATTTATGATTATTTTAAAATTATTTATTATAAAGCATGTCATAAAGTGGAAAATTACTGGTGCCGACCACCTTTCCAAACAGGCTAATTGAAAACTGAATATTGAACATTTGCTTACTAAAGCTAGTGTGTTTTGTTATGCTAGGATCAAAAGGGATACTTTTAAGTTAACCAGTGGCTTTTGAAACGGACAGACGTAGCTGTCTCTCTTCCGGCGTGCTCTTTGCATGACAGGTATTCTCCAAGATGGCTTCAGTCTGCCATAACATGTTTCCACAGATTTTTGTCTTTTCCCTGAGGTATTTCAGGTGGATTGTTGATTAAGAGCAAGTTCCTTGCTGACGTAGGTTGGGTATTTAACATCCCTGGCATGGCGCTTACTTTTGGCTTGCCGGGTGCCTTGGAATTTTTTTGAGGACACGCAGTTTAAAAAAAAACTGTTTTTTTCCTGAGCAGATTCCTAGACCTATGTAGCTTGGAATCAGGTATTCAAAAGACCCTGGGTTTTCTGTGGATGTGGCTACGCTGGGGATTTTGGGACCATTTTAGCTAGGCTGATGTAGCCGCCCCATTGCAACTCCCCCCCCCCCATTGTAGATTTGCTGCACCAGCTTCAAAAGTAGCTTGCACCAATGCAGCTAATGCTGATTGAAACTTCGGACTGGATTGGGGAAGGGTTCAACTCTGCAAATAAATAACTACAGAGCTAGGCGCTCACACAGGAAAGTAGCCCCCTATTGAGGTCAATACTCCAGGACCTTCCTTCCTTTTGAAGACTCTGGACATTGGAGCATAAGGGTTAGAGATCTCCTGAACAGCTTGATGTAGGAATGTAAGCACTGCCAGAGTGGATCAGACCAGCGATCCAGCTAGCCCTGTCTCCTCTCTTCAACAGTGGCTGGCACCCGATGCTTCGAGGAAGGTGTAGAAAACCCTGCCCCTGAATAAATCCCGACTTCCAGAAATGTTTTGCAGGTTGAAATTTCCTGATAAAAATGCAGCCTTTCTTCACATTCATTTCTGTTAGGACAGAGATTATAACATGGCAGCAGACGGCGGGCACGAGGCTGAGGCTAGGTCTGCACTGGGGGGGTGGGGGGGATCGATTTAAGATACGCAAATTCAGCTATGCGAATAGCGAAGCTGAATTCGACATATCCTATTGGACTTACCCCGCTGTGAGGACGGCGGCAAATCGACCACCGCGGCTCCCTCGTCGACGGCGCTTACTCCTCCTGACGAGGTGGGAGTACACGCGTCAATTCGGGGATCCATTTATCCGTCTAGATGAGACGCGATAAATCGATCACCAAGAGATCGATTTCTACCCGCCGATCCAGGCAGGTAGTGTAGACTAGCCCTGAGATAAAGATAGGAGCGGTGGGGAGAAGGACATGGCAGTTAGGATGACCAGATGTCCCGATTTTATAGGGACAGTCCCGATTTTTGGGTCTTTTTCTTATATAGGCTCCTATTACCCCCCACCCCCCGTCCCGATTTTTCACACTTGCTGTCTGGTCACCCTAATGGCAGTAGAGGGCTGAGAGACATAGCTGGAAGCCTTTGAAACTGTGAGAGAGAGAAAAAATTGGCAACGAAACCTAAGACAGGAGAAACCCTGGAAACAGCGCAGGAAGAGAGGCTACAGTTTATACTACAGAATCCAGTTAAATAAGCAGAATCATCTCCCGAGCTGCCGCTTGCTGACACAAGGCCATTCTTTTTGACAAGTGCTGGTCAAAAAATTTCCATCAAAAATAATTTCCAAGGGAAAATGGTCTCTTCTGACTAAATGAACATTTTTAGTTTCTTTTCCATTTTTCAAACTTTTTGCCCAAAAAAGCCCAAACCCCTCAAAATGATCAGTTTCCATTTTGCCATTGGAAAAAAGGGTGGGGAGCAAAAACCAAAGTGTTTTCAGTTTGGGCTTCTTTTTTTCATAGAAAAAAATTCCAAGGCAAGTTTGAGACCCACCCCCCCAAAAAAAGTCTGAAAATTTTCCAGGGAAAGCAATTGGCATTCTTTGCCCAGCAATATTTAATACCAAAGCACTACACGTAGCTTCCCAGCCCACATCAGTTGTTACATGCAAACAAGAAGTTAATGGAAACCCTTTCTGAGCAGATGAGAATCACCCACCTGGCTGTCTTGACTGTTATGCGAAAACCCACAGACAGGCGTCTCCAAACCTTGAATCTGGCACAGGATGGAACACCACATAAACTGAGCAGCCAGCCCTCTGGGAAAACTTCATTGCCATCTGTTTACTTGTGTCAGTGGGGGAGAAATTGCAACATGGCAAGCCTTGTCAAGTTCACATGTATAAGGCAGGTGAGGTCATTCCTAATTATACCCTTGGTAAGGATTTTCATGAACTAACGTACCTAGCACATGAGAAGTCCATTCTGCGTAGTTTATGCAGCATTTGTTAGCGGGTATGACTGGTTAGACGTCGTACCCAGACCCAAGCAATGGTCTGGATGGGAACAGTAAACATGATGAGTAACTATCCATTCAGAGACACTGAAGTCATGTTTAATTCAGCAGGTAATAACTTGATTTTTGACATATGCAGCAGCGAGATGGGTTAAAATGACATAGCTGGCATGAGACACCGTATTCGATTTTATTAGCATTGTATGTGTGGTGATGTGGTATTGCTACTGCATTTGCATGTCATAATAATAACTCAGATGAATGCATTAAGGGAAATACCCCCAGGTGAGACCATTGTATCTGTCTGGCTCCTTTGCAAAGGCACAGGAGAGTGGGAACTTCTTGTAGAGAGGACAGCACATTGGAGAGGGACTCAGGAGAAGAACTGGGTTTGCCATTGACTTTGCCCAAGGTCATTCACCCTCTGTTTACTCTCCTGCTCTTTGCTTGTTTACACTGCAAGTCTATGGGAAAGGACTCATCCCTTATTATGTGTTCATACAGGGCCTAGCACTAAAAACAGCATGTAGGAACCCACTAAAAATAAATTAAAGTATTAGTAACACTTTTGCACTCTTCTTTCCTACACACTGACTAGCCATGATCTGCTCTCAATTATCTAAGCATTACACCACCGCTCAGAGGTACATACGCATTTTACACCAAAGGCGATTGAAAAATACTGAGGCTAAGTGACTTTGCGCAATATTACACATCGACCCTGTGGCAGAGCTGGCAATGGGACCCGGGAGTCCTGACACCCCGTCCTCACTTTAGCCACAAGACCATGCATCCATCCCTCCCTTAGTGTCTCCAGAAGTTTTATGAAATCCTCAGACGATTATGCAGGAATGGAAGGGGACTATGTTTGTGGGGTTTTTTTTACAAAACCCAGAACTCATCCCTGTGCTGCACTGTCAAGCCCTATTCTTAGCCTCTGCTACTCCCTTGTTTGTTTGCTCATCGCAGACAGGAAACCACTCAGCAGCCTTTCAGGGTTTGGTTTGATCAGAGGCGAAGAATCTCACCTAAGTGTGAGAACCTCATGACATCAGTGGGACAGGCCATCCTGTTGCAAGGATTCTGGCATCTTCCTGCTCTTAATTGTTAATGAAGTTACCTTAAGCAACATGTAGGAGTAGAGAGAAATGGCTTTAGGACATGGTCCCACATGTTTGATGGCATTTCTTTACAGTTCTGGTGACTTTCCTACAGCTTTCCTTTCTGTGCTGTTGTTACGACCCCTCCGGTTGTGTTACTGACAGGGAATGAAACTGGGCTCGCTAGCTCCAACGCACAGACCTCTACCACTTGAACGAAACTACTAACTCCATTAGCTGGGAATAGTAGCAGGCGGCCATGCTCTGTGGATCAGTGACTGAAGGGGATCCAGACATACTTGGCCAGTGTACTATACAGTCCTGCTCGCCTGCTGCACATGTATTTCTTCAGCCTGCCTGATCTGAATGTATAACCAGGAGACATGTTCAGCTTCTCCAGACACCTGAGTTTGAGGCTTCCTGTACTTCTCATACAGGGCTCCAACCCACGCATAGCTAGACGCAAGCCATTCCCCACATGTCTTATGATAAGGCATGCCAATGAGTTACCTCTGTCCTACACAAGCCTGCTGTTGGCAGCGCTTGATAGTCCTGAAAATTAAGCATTGCCTGGGATGTGAAATTGCAGAGCTGGTGTTATGGCAAACAGTGTTAAAGGGGGAAAAAACGAGGAGTCCTTGTGGCACCTACCAGTGTTAAAGGGGAGAAGGCTCTGTCAAACTCCTGCTCCCTTGGTGTCCCTGGCACATGTTATACACCCGGGTATCAGAATTCTGAGTCTCTCCCACGCTGTCATCACAGAAGTGGAATAAGGTGAGGCAGGATGTGAGGGGAGGAAGGACACCCAGTTTAGAGTAAGCTGTAGGGAAGAATCGCCCTTCCTTTGACAGTGCTAGTCCCAGAACCAGAGACACAGGGCCTAATTCTCCTTGTGGCCTCATTTACATGCCTGCAAACTGGATGTAACGTGCTCCTAAATCAGATCAGAGTCACTTTGCCCTGGTATTAATGACTGCGCAAGGTGCAAAGCAATGGCGTGTCAGGCCCTCCGTGTCTCTGATGATGGTGACGAGCTCAGTATGAATGTGGATAGCTCTGAGAGAGACAAGCAGATGGAGAGAGAAAGAGACAGACATAGATCTAGTTTATTCTTTCCCCCTTGGCCTTCTGCATTTAAGGTCTGTCCCTGGAGGATGCACCTAGCATTCCTCAGCACAAGTTAGGGGTGCTAAGCATCTCCCAGGAGGCTGCCCCTAGCAAGAATCGGGGCCCTTAAAAAGCAACAGGACACAAACAAGTTTGCAAGGTGCTGTCTAGGCTCTGCTGGAGGGGATTTTCGGTGCCCAGCCACAGCTAGGACTCACTAAAGGCAAGGCCCCCTCCTATGGTGTTTTCTGATCACTGCACCACCCAGAGCCCACAGCTCCACGCCCATCTGCAAAATCAGCAGCTAGAGCTCGCAGCTCGGGGCCTGTTGACTCACCAGGACAGCTCAGGATGTGTAATCTTGTCGTCCTCTTAGCAAAAGCTATTTTTGTCTCCCAAACAAACACACGGCAACTTTGGTGACGCGGATGAAAAACGGCTTTGTGGCGTCCCCAAAGGGAAGCCTCGTTTCAGTCGGACGCGAGGCGGCGATCAGCAGCCCCTCTCTCTTCGATTTGATGGATCCTACAACCGGCTTTATCCAAAAGCTACTGACAAATACCCGTGTGCTAACCTCAGGAAAACTAACTCGGAAAAGCTGGCCGAGATCCTAGCATAGCTGAAAGCGTCTTGAGGCCTGGCCAGCCTGAGCGGAGCATTCTGTTGCTGTTTCTTAAGAGTGCGATTCATTAAGTCCAGGAGTTGGGCAAAGTTCCTTTCTTTTCATCAGGCCAGTGTACGCCTTTGCTATGGCTCCTATGGAAGTGGGCGGGGTGGGGGGGCTGGGGGCAAGCAAACCTTGGGAAATAAAACTTATTTGGCATTGCTGCATTAAACCACTTTGCATTTCATTGTAGGAAATTGTGTTTGCCCAGATTTTATTCAGCTCTCATCTCTTCCAGCCACATAGGGTTTGTTTTAATGAGAGGGGAGTTATAAGGACCTACTTTTTCCTGATGGTTTTATAATATTATTATTAATAATAATAACAGTAATGATGTTTAGTTCTTATACAGCCCTTTCTATCCACATGTCTCAGAAGGCTTTATTAAGGAAGGCCAGTAGTAGTAGTATCATCTCCTATTTAAATCTGGGGAAACTGAGGCACAGATGGTTACAATGATGTGCCCAAGGTCACCCAGGAGGTCAGTGGCAGAGGCAGGAACCATGCTCATGCACCCCGGTATCTCCTTAGACAGAAATTTTTCCATCAGCTCATAAATCAAATCCCCGGTTCAATAGTGGCCTAATGGCTAAGAAGTGAGAAAGCAGGGAGCCTAAAAGATACACTGGAAGGCAAGTCCAGTAGTTAGAGCTACAGCCTGGGATGCAGGAGACTTGAACTCACGGATAAATACATTGAAGACTGGGAGCCACTCAGATACGGTGTTGAAGGGGGCCATACCAGAACCTAAGCCAGGGTGTGCCGAGTCTTCATTTATTCACTCTAATTTAAGAAGGAGTCTGGTGGCACCTTAAAGACTAACAGATTTATTTGAGCATAAGCTTTCATGGGTAAAAACCTCACTTCTTCAGATGCACTTCTTCTTCTTGCATCTGAAGAAGTGAGGTTTTTACCCACGAAAGCTTATGCCCAAATAAATCTGTTAGTCTTTAAGGTGCCACCAGACTCCTTGTTGTTTTTGTAGATACAGACTAACACAGCTACCCCCTGATACTTGACTCTAATTTAAGGTTTCACGTGCCAGTAATACATTTTAATGTTTTTAGAAGGTCTCTTTCTAAAAGTCTATAATATACAGTATAACTAAACTATTGTTGTATGTAAAGTAAATAAGGATTGTAAAATGTTTAAGAAGCTTCATTTAAAATTAAATTAAAATGCAGAGCCCCCCGGACCGGTGGCCAGGACCCGGGCAGTGTGAGTGCCACTGAAAATCAGCTCGCGTGCCGCCTTCGACACGTGTGCCATAGGTTGCCTACCCCTGACCTAAGCTATCTACATAGAGACAACGAGGCAAAGGTGTAATTTGACTGTAGAAATAGTAAAGTGAAGCTTAATAAAAATTATCTGGGGCAGCTCCCATGAAAAGAGGTTTCGCTGCTTGACAAAACCATAGAAATGACTAGACTCCCCTCCCTTTTTCTAGACTAGACCTGAGAGTGGAACCAATTCCCCGAGCGCCTAGTCTCCTTAGCGCCAGTCTCGGGAGGGAGGGTGAACCCAGCAAGCGAGCTATAAAATCAGCTATGGGGAGGCAGCCCACTCCACCCTTCTCAGGTTCTTGCTGATTTCAGAATCGTTTGGGAAAAGCCTACTGCATCTGGAATCGTTTGGCCTGGCTTGGGAGGGGGAAGCTTCTTGTTTGGCTTTGGGGGTTTCCCCCCCTCACAATTCAGTGCATTCGCCTTTAAAAGAAAAGTTCCGCATACATTAGGAAATGATACAATTGGTTTCGCAGGGTGGCTGCGGTGACAAAGGAAGACCGCGAGGCTGAGACAAAGGCAACTGGCTGGCGACATCTCTAGAGCGCCCAGTGGTAACAAGCAGTAGGGACGATCCGGCCGCCGGCATGAGCTGTCTGTCATCATGATCATGCTCTTGCTGAACTCAGTGGTGTTCACTCTCAGAGCCATGAGCTCTCTGTTACCGCCTCTTGCCCTGATGGGTCAGACCAAAGGTCCATCTAGCCCAGTATCCTGTCTGCCGACAGTGGCCAATGCCAGGTGTCCCTGAGCGATGCTTTAGTTTGTTCTTCCAGAACGTTGAAATGGAAAAAGCTGGCAGGGTTCAAACTCCAGGTAGAGAAATGGCAGAAAAATATCACTCCTTTTTTCACCTCTCTTAACCCTAACCATTTACTAGGGCCATGTGTGAGGCAACAGGAAATGTAATATACAGGGAATATTATATTATGAATATTATGTCTAGGTTAAGATGAATCAGATTCCAGAGACGTGCAATAATTCCCTTTTCCCAGCTCAGGTGCTGGAGGGGAGAGGTGTGCGTACTTTTAACAAGTGGACTGATGCAAGGCGAAGCATTGCTTATCGAGAAACAAGCCCCAGGGGAAAGCCACATTGACTTGCAACCCAGGACGGAAGGTGCGAATCTGGCTAGTTCATTTAACCCGCAAAGTTGGTAATATTTTATGTTAATTGCTGTATGTTAAACCAATAAGCAATTTGGTCAGCAACGCAGCCAGATGTGGGAAATGACAGACAGTGGGGATCCTGCAATCAGAATTGATTTGGGCAAAACCCCCATTTGTAATAGGAAAGAATAATTTCCAGCACGACAGGAATTACTGTGTAAAATTCTATGGCCTGTGTCCCACAGGAGGTCAGACTAGATAATCCCAGTGGTCCTGTCTACCCTTAAAATCTCTACACCCAGATCCAGAACACAGTCGGCTTCTTGCCTTCCAGGAATCCAGAGAAACCTGGTCCCAAACCAGCTCTTGCTAGCTTGCACAGAGGAGAGTAATGAAGCGCTGCATTTTGACAGGCCTCCCAAGAAGAAACTGCTCACGCCACCAGAAATAAGCAGCGTGTTATCCTGAGTTCTCTCTGGCTAATGGCAGACACATGGGACCTGGAAGGAAGGAGCCGGAGCAGGAAGAGAAAGGCGGAAAGGGACTGAGATTAAAGAAGGTTGGAAAGAAGAAGTCAGATTTCACTTTGCTGCTGTTCCTTAACCTGCCTATACATGATCCTGTATGTTCAAGATGTGCCTCTGATTCCAGCTCTCCATATGCCCTACCCCAAAGAAATCCCCTGGAATCTAGCTCTCTCTTCATTTGTGTTGGTAAGAAAGAGGGAGAGGAAAAAGAGGATAAAGGCCCCTAAAAGATGCCTGCTTTCCCCCCACCCTTTATTTTCTAATGATCTTTCTAAATTTCACATACTAGCTGATAACATGTGGGGCTCATTTACCGGTCTATTCCATTCACCCCTGAACTAGATGGCTGATAGAGCAGTATTGCATTTGGAAGCACGTTTGTGACTGCTCTTGATTTTAAAAAGACTTTGAATATAATGAGTGCAAGATCCAGAATAGCTCCAAATACTCCATCTGCCACTGGGTGATTTCCATTTCAGGCAGCATGTGCCACCTGCTTAAAAGTGCCTCTCTCCTTGCTTGAATTGTACGGATCAGTTCCTCAGCTGGCATTTTTCAACATAGCAATTCAATGTAGCAATTTTCTCTCTCTGAGAATCTGTCCCAAAAATCTATAACCACCCTCTTTAAATTGATCCTCACCTAGAACTTTGAATTATTTCAATATTTAATAGAAGAAATGTTTTTAGTGATGACAGTGCAAGAGGTTGGCATGTTTTTATTATCTCCATCACTACAGCTGGTTGAAATTTTTTCAACAAAAAAAGCTCCCCCCCCTCCCTTTTTTGGACAAAAAACAGGGTTCCATCAAAAATGAAATTGTTCACAGAAGCAATGTTTTTTATCAAACAACAAACCCGAACATATTTCAATGTCTAAAATCCACATTTTTTATGGGGAAAAAATTGATGAGGGTGAAAACTTTTTTTGTTTTGGTAGAAATTTTTCACAGGGGGGAAAAAAAGTCCCATCCTCCTCTAACCCCACAGTGGTAATGCAAGCGTCCTCCACATCCCCCCACCGCTACCATCGCTATGTCTCAGCCCTGTATGGGTGAGATCCTGTCTCCAGACATCAGAGGGGAATTCAGTTTGCATGTTCTAGTCCTTGGCCTCCTCACTGAGATGATAGTGGTGGTAGCTTTGTGACAAGCTTTAGTCTATCCAGGACACCAGCTCATGTCAAACTGAAGTCACCATGAGATGGTAACAGCTTCCATTTACAACTGTCTGGGGTTAGAGCTAGGCTGACAATTTATAAATTATTTTTTTTTTTAAATAAATGGAGATATCCTATCTCCTAGAACTGGAAGGGACCTTGAAAGGTCATTGAGTCCAGCCCCCTGCCTTCACTAGCAGGACCAAATACTGATTTTGCCCCAGATCCCTAAGTGGCCCCCTCAAGGATTGAACTCACAACCGTGGGTTTAGCAGACCAATGCTCAAACCACTGAGCTATCCCTCCCCCCAGGGGGATACAAAGTCAGGCTTTGTATCCCAGTCTTAGGCTAGGTCTACACTACCCGCCTGAATCGGCAGGTAGAAATCGACCTCTCGGGGATCGATTTATCGCGTCCCATCGGGACGCGACAATCGATCCCCAAATCGACGCTCTTACTCCACCAGCGAAGGTGGGAGTAAGCGCCGTCGACGGGAAGCTGCAGAGGTCGATTTTGCCACCGTCCCTACAGCGGGGTAAGTCGGCTGCGATACGTCGAATTCAGCTACGCTATTCGCGTAGCTGAATTTGCGTATCTTAAATCGACCCCCCCCTGTAGTGAAGACGTAGCCTTAGACCCCCTCAGCTATCCTGTCTACTTCTGCCTTCATAGTTTATGGCTCTGTTGGAGTCCCCATTAAAAATCAGCTACTTGCCAGGCTTTCTAAAGCAGATATACAGTTTTGTCCCATTGTGCACTGGGGCCACACCACTAGAAAAGTTGCAAGGAGAGGAGACTGTTATATAGGATCCAGAACCACACCAGATGAAGTCCCTTCAGTGCTATAGGATTTTCCATCTGTGAATGGGTAATGAGTCCTTGAGGAGGGCTGTATTAGTACAAATTGGACATTGTCAAGGTAAATTACATTTTGAGCATCTCAGCCTAGATAGTGTCTGGCTTAAAGATTTGCTGATGGCTCATGAACGATTTTCGAAAACTTACAGCGCATGGATGATTCTGCTGAGAGCAGAAATGTTCTGTATTTCTCCTCTTCTGTGGTTCCCACCAGACACGGTAAGCTCTCGACCATAACCTAGAGCCAGTCGGTGTACAGACCCTCAGCACCGCAGGAAGCATTTGCACCTTTGCAAGACTGGGGTGGTAACATCAAGAGGCCTGAGGTCTGACAGCAACATTATGCAAGTATTTGAGCATCTACATTTGTGTGAGCATTTCTGTGCACAAATAGAGTATGCCTTGGTGGAGCTCTTTCAAAAAAAGAAAAAGAAGGGTCCTAAGGAGCAAATGTCCTAGACTAAATCCTCCTCTCTCGTACACCAGCATGGAAACACAGCACTTCACTGAAGCAGCAGAGTTCTTCTGGATTTGTGACAGGGAGCAGGTCTCTGAGCCAGATTTGTCAGTGCTATGCAACCTTGTTGCACTGTTAGGCTGGCATGAAGGGGCCATCAGGTAGCTGTAAGGCCCTCTACTTCTGGGGGGGAAATCCTAGAACAGAGGACCCTGCATCAGGCCAGCTCTGCTAACTATGCACTGCCTCCACTGCAGGCAGGAAAAGCCCTGGCTGCAGGAGGCATGTCAGGAAGGGGTAGACTGAATAAGGGAGAAGGGACCATGTTGGGGCTGGAGAGGTGTGACCTGGGTTTTCCTACACCCTGGTAGTTCTTTTCCCCTACAATGGCCCATCTAGGTCATTGCACCAGGGTGCAAGTAAGGGAAAGATCTCTGGGCTTCTCTTACCAGTACCGGGGTCCAAACGGGCATCCCCTGAACAGGTGAGATGCAAGCTGCCAATTTCAGTCCCGGCACCCCATCTGATGAATCTTCTCCTCCGTCTTCACGCAAACATCCTTTGTAATTAAAACAAACTAAACAAAAGAAAAGAAAACACCAGCTCTCTGAGCAGAAGACTTAGCACTTGGATTAAAATGACTAGACATCTATCTCAAAGCACTTTGCAAAGGCATTCAGTATCATCCTCTCCACTTTACAGCTGGGGAAAACAAGGCAGAGAAAGGTGAAATGATTTGCCCAAGGTCACCCAGCAGCAGTGGCGGGAATAGAATCCGTGTCATCTAAGTCCCAGTCAGTTGCCCCATCGACTAGACTTTTTCGTTTGTTTGTTTTCTGTGAGATGTCAACAGCTTGTCATTCAAAAATAAAAAAATATATCAGGTCAATTCAATTCAGAGTTCCAGGCCTGACTTTGACCTTAGATCACTTAATGGCGACATGAATTCCATTTTTTTTTTCTCTTTTTTCAGTTGGGCTGCTGTGTTTTCAGCCTTAATTCTGAATTTCCTTCTGTGGGATTTACGTCAGGCCCTTACCATTACTTAGTTTTCTGTGGTTGAATATATTTTGCCGCTCTCCAAAATGTGAGCTCATAGCAAAATGGACTGCGTTTCCATCCAGCTCTGCAGCGGAGGCTTGGAGGGAGCAGGAAGAGTTAAAGGGAAACCCACAAGGCAAACCACTTTGTCATTTGTTTTTCAATAAGCTAAATAATGCTGGAGGACAGTGTCATGCACAGACACTGCCAGGGCACGGTGAACTGTTTTGCTGGGTTGGGTTTTCTGTTTAATTCTCCCAGACCTGCCTACAAATATCACCAACCAGCCTTCAGTGGCTTCTTCCCAGCATATCTAGAACTGGGACATCTCCAGACCGGATGGACACGCCACGGCTCTTCACCAGTCAGCGCTCCCATTGCTGCTCACCATTGACCTTCTCCACAATGTTCGCTCACCTTTCCCTCCTCTGCCAACTCTCCCCTTCCATTCCCCCTAATCATAACACTCATGTCCACTCTCCCCTTCCTTCCACTCTCTTCCCACACTAACCTTCACCCTCCCCAACACGCACCTTTCCCTCTGTTGTGGTCCCCATCCATCAGAGCATCCTTCTCCTTCCCGTCTCCACATTCTGCTCCCTTTCATTCTCCTCATCGTAACCAGTCTGCAACAAATACTTGGCCTTATCTTTCCTCTGGGCCATTCGAACATTCTGTCCCGCTCTGTCTCTTGGAGTCATTTTTCTTTAACTCTGTGTGAGTTTTCACAGCAAAGCTCAGCTGAGGCTGACAGATTTCATCTTACTTTGACCCTCAGACCATAAATTGGCCCAGCTCTACTTGAAACTTTGAAACCCCACTGGGTTTTGCTTGAAACTTCCCCTAGGTTGAAGACTTACAAATCTCAGAAAACTCAACCCAGGTTCAGGGAAAGGTTTGGAGCTGATAAAGGAACCTGAAAGTTGATGAGTTTCACCAGATTCCATGGTTTGTTAACAGTCAACATAGTTTATCCTAGGAACTCCTAAAGTCAACTCTGGTCCCCAGACACAGGATAAAATATCCTCATGTCCGTCATCGCAATTTGTGGCATCCCCAACTCTGGCAAACTGGGGAAGGTTTGAGGGAAAACCAAACCTGGAAAATTATCTAAGTACCAAAAAAAAATACCACATGTTGTACTGATGGATTCAGAGTGATGTGCCCAGAGTTGGACACAGCTTGCATTTTGCCCTGTACCATAAGAACCCCATTTTCCATTAATAAACCCTCTTTAGCTTGCCTTCCTTCCCACGCAATCTCCCCTAGAATGGGTGCCTATGTTCTACCTGGAGGCGCAGCCCTTGCTAAATGTTTGGAATGAGCCGACACCAGGTTGGACAAGCTTAGCCAAGTCAGTTAGGACTGGGGGCTCGCTCTTTGAAGTCGCCATAGACAACGTTTGATCAGAGGATGAAAAGATAATTATTTGTCCAAATTTGAGTGAAACAAATGAAAAAAAAAACATAATTTCCACTGTAGCTTCCTGTTCCATCCCAGGAAGAGATTCCATTGGCTCTGGAAATTCTTGTGTTTTTTCTTTATCTGTTCCCATCTCACTATGTTTCACTCCATTCCCTCCCTTTCCTGACAGTCCTGTTTCCAGATTTAACAAGACAGAGATTATATACTAACTAGGAATGCAGGGGTCTGGCAGCGGGGCCAAGTAATCCTCTGCCTGCAACAATTTCACAGGTTGCACCGATAAACAAACTGTACAGTAATGGTCATGACTGGCTCGGCTAGCACAGGCATGTAGGACTCTCGGCATGGCATAGATACATGCCTTGCTGTGGCTGGACAACACACAGGTATAATCTGTAACGGCAAAATGGCTGAAAAGTTAAACACTGGTTGGTAACAGACTGTGAAACCCACAGGTGAGCCCACGTCATGATTTTCTGAAAAAAAAAAGAGTTCTCTCAGCCAGGCATGTAGCTGTTTCAATCGCGCCACGCTGACTCAGCGGATTTTCTAGGCTTTAGGGTGACACTTGGACAGGTACCAATCCTTGACTCTTATGATATAGATATTTAAGTGAAAGGGACACCCTTGGGCAGAGGGCCAGCACAAAGGCTATGCTCCACTAAATTCCAAATGTTGTCGGTTATTTTACAGTTGGAGAAACTGAAGCACAGCGTGAGCCCAAGGCTGCTGTCAAAGAATAGCGCTGTTCCTGGCTTATAGGCCTATGAACTAGAGTCACCAAATGAAATTAATAAGCAGCAGGTTTAAAATAAACAAAGGGCAGTATTTCTTCACACAACACACAGTCAACCTGTGGAACTCCTTGCCAGAGGATGTTGTGAAGGCCAAGACCATAACAGGGTTCAAAAAAGAGCTAGATAAGTTCATGGAGGATAGGTCCATCAATGGCTATTAGCCAGGATGGGCAGAGATGATGTCCCTAGCCTCTGTTTGCCAGAAGCTGGGAATGGGCAACGGGGGATGGATCACTTGATGATTACTTGTTCTGTTCATTCCCTCTGCGGCACCTGGCATTGGTCACTGTCGGCAGACAGGATACTGGGCTAGATGGACCTTCAGTCTGACCTAGTATGGCCGTTCTTATGTTCAGACCATTAGACTACATGTTCCTTTGTAAAGGAATATTTCTCTTTAGCTAAAGCAAAGGCAGCTTTTGCAGGGTTTCGAGGCCTGGGCTTTATCCCTATTATCAATAAATACTCATTAGGGAGATAAACAGCCACCCTTACAGCCAATAATGTTGTCCAACAAAAAAAAAGGGATGGTATTACTCACGTTGCCTATAAATAATGGCCAACATTGCAGGCTCAGACACGAAGACACATTTTGCCATAGGCAGTGGGAGGCTGGGGCTAAAGGCATGAGGATCAGGGAAGAGAGAACTGAACTCAGGAAAAATGGCAATGTTTTGTTCTCTTTTTGTGTCCTGTCTTTCATACAGGTTTTGAGCTTTCTTGAGGAAAGAGGCCTTTGTTCTGGGCGTGCACAAGGCCTTGCACAATGGGGCTTTGACCCTTCATCTGGGAACCGAGGTGCTAGTGACATATAAATAATAACTAAGAATAAGAAATGGAGAAAGAAACAGAAGTAAAGATGGAGCAAAAATAAGAGTCAAAGAGCCGCATTGAGAAAGAGAATAAGGAAAAAGTGGAGGAAAAAATAGAATCTGTCCAGAGAAGAAGAACCAACTGAAACAAAGAAAAGTGGGTGGAAAGAAAAAGACTAAGTAGGAATGGGAGACCATGGCAGCAAGGAGAGGACTGGGGAAAAGCTGGAGAAAGACAGAAATGAAACGTAACAGAAACAAAGACACTGCGGAGGGAAAAGAGATGGTGAATGGCTAGAACGGAGTTAATGAGAGCCAGAAACACAACAGGTTGGAGAAATGTTGATTTTATTTAGCATTAATTGCAGGAAAGAGCCTATAAACTGTGGTAAAAAAACTATTATGTGCCCCATGCAATGCCAGCTTTGTGCCAGCCACCCCTTCGAAGCAGGTGTATTATTCCTAGTTCCCTAGGTATAAATAAATATTTGCTTTTCCATGTCTTTTTATGATGGCATTTCATTATTTTTTACTGCTATATAGTTAAAGGTTCTGATGCCTCCAGAACAAATCTGGAGATTAGCCCGTGTGCATGTAAATTAGGATGTAGGGGAGTGATGGAGGAGTTCTGCACCTGATCTCTCTCCCCTCCAGCATGCACATGTCTTGCATCTGAAGAAGTGAGGTTCTTACCCACGAAAGCTTATGCTCCCAATACTTCTGTTAGTCTTAAAGGTGCCACAGGACCCTCTGTTGCTTTTTACAGATTCAGACTAACACGGCTACCCCTCTGATACATGCACATGATGATCATCATAATCATTCCTAGCTCTTATCTAGCGCTTTTCATCAGTAATTCTCAAAGCACTTCACAAAGGTGTCAGCATCATTATCCCTATTTTACAATGGGGAAAGTGAGGCACAGGGAGGCAAAATGACTTGCCCAAGATCTCCTGCGTGCTAGTCCAGTGCTCTAGCCACTAGGAAATACTGCTTCGCTTCCACATACACAGCGTCATCTCTGCATCCCACTGACTGACTCATGCCTGCAGCACTTATGAAAGCTTTCAGGTGACTATACTATAGTAAAAACGATGTGTCTGTTGCTCTCTGTCTTTCCCTCTTGCTCCTGACTCCTCTAGCCAACATTCAGATTAGGGGAGGGAGAAAGGTGTTTGTACTTTACTCAAGCTCCACCCATAAATTTCTGCTAAAATGACTGGCGGTGAATTAAGTGGCACTGCTATTTTTAAGCGGTGATTTCAATGCAATTTTTTCAGTTAAGCTGAATGAGGACATTTCACACTTGTCTTGGGCATTGTTTATGTCTATATCTGCAGGCTTGATTTAATCCAGTCACATTCAGAAGACTTTCTTCACAACCATAAGGGATGGACACCTTTCCCCCTCCACCCCCCGCAATGGAATCTTAAAGTCTGTAGAGTCAGATGGGAAGATGTGATCATCTAGAATTGGCTCAATCCAATTCCTGACCTGGGATGATGGGCTGTACAAAATGATCATTAATTTTAAACTTGTGGCCAATTCACATCAAGATTCACTGAGGGTCACACACCTTTTGGTGGATCTAACCTCACTTTGGATCAAACCACAGTTTGATTTATGATTTTGGGTGGAAAACCATGAAACGGTGATTTCAATGCAAAAGCAGGTGAAATTCTGCTGTTTTGACTAAGAAGCAGTACTGGTTAGGTGGCTTGCAAAACTCAGGATGCTGCAAACCATCTATGAAATTAAACAGGACAGAAGTTTTCATGATGTATAAACAGTGAGTAGAAATAGGAGGTTGTATTAAATCTGTATTTGGCACTGGTGTGACTGCCAGTGGAATTATGTGTCTAGTTCTGGTGTCCACAGTAAAGAAAGATGTTGATAAACTGGGGAAGGATCATAGAAGAGCCCATGAGCATAATTAATAATTGGAAAACATGCCTCATAGTGACAGACTCAAGGAGCTCAATCTGTTTAGCTTAATTAGAAAGTTAAGCGGGTGACTTGATTACAGTCTATAAAATAGCTATATGGGGAACAGAAAATTTGAAAACACAGAATCTAGCAGACAAAGGTATAACATGATCCAATGGCCGGAAGTTGAAGCTAGACAAATTCAGACTAGAAATAAGGTGTAAATTTTTAACAGCGAGGGTAATAACCATTGGAATGACTTACAAGATTTGTGGTAAATTCTCTCAATCACTGGTCATTTTTGAATCAAGATTGGCTTTTTTTCTAAAAGATCTGCACTAGTTCACACAGGATTAATTCAGGGACGTTCTATGGCCTGTGTAATTCAGAAGGCCAGACTAGATGATCAATGCTTGTTCATCAGTGTTGGACAGAGCTAGCCCACACATGGGGATCTTCAACTCAATCCAGTGTCCAAGCAAAGACACCGAGAGGAAAATGATTTATGGTTTTCAATCATCAGCCACAAAAATGAACAATCACTGCAGTGAAAAACAGATTTTGTTTAAACCAGAAAGCCAAGCATCAGCTTAGCATTTAACTAGCTTCACCATTTTTAATGGCTCGGACGCCAGCCTACTCCCCAGAATGTTGAAACCAAGAGATTGGGAACGGGTGTGTGTTGGGGGTGGGGATTATGGGTGCAGGGAGGGGATTTCTGCAGCGCTAACAGAGTAAAAGTCAACCATGTAAAGCTGTTAGACTCCCTGAGCCTGTAGGATGTCTAAGGTTTATAGTCAGTGTTGATGTGGGCTCGCACTTGTAACATCTGTATCCAGCCGTGGTGCCAAGTCGGGCTTTTTTCCACTGCTTGGTCTCCCCTCCATGTGCATGTAAATCTCCAAAGGGAAACACTACATCATAATTTTTGACCAAAAAGGTAATCCTGGGCAGTCTATTATAGCAACACCTGCAATGCACAGAGTCTTTTCCAGCCAAGACTACTGTTAATATGGTATAGGGCTTCCACTGCCCCCTCAGGGAATCCACAGACCAACGTGAGCTAATAAGCAACGGGGCAGACCGTTTAGATCAGCCAGCAGGTTTGTGTCACAAGACACTGAAAAGAGGGTCATGTGACCAGTGACATCTGTCATGAGGAAGCCAAATTGCAACTGCTGAGATTGTAAATGGGGATGTCAAGAGAACTGAAATCAGGGTGAAATTCACCCCAGTGCAAAGGGCTCACACAAGGTGAAGCACGACCTCAAATCAGTGGTGCATGGGAATGAATTTCAGCTTGCTGATTAAACGCTGCTGGGGATCAAACTCCATCCTTCATCTTAAAAACAGCAACCAAGTCCTTTGGTTTGTCTGCAGTTTTCATCACATCTTTATTTTAAAGATGAGTTTACAGTTTGGGAAAGGTACCACACTGGTATATCCTAGCACTCGGAGAGTCGCCAGAACTTAGGGTGAGTATGTCTTGATTAGTAGTATATTAGTTGAATTTAGTGCAGGGTGACTGACTTTTTCTGAAAGCAGCCATTGTGAAAGCTTTTTCCCCCTTCTATTAAAATTTTCCTTTTATTGCCAATACACTTTACTCTGCAATACCCTATTCCTGGGCATACACGACCCTGCCAACATGCCTTACTCCTGACCTGCAGCACCTCTTTCTTTGCCAGCCCAGAGCTCACATACAGCTCTTCTAATCCGCCTCATTATTAACCTTCAGAACCCCCTGCACTTCCAGCCTTTTGCCCACACACGGAAGGCCAGGAATGAGGTACATTGCCTTACTCATCACCATCCCATGACAGAAGCTGTGGGGTTGCAATCACCAGTTATGTCCTAAGACAAATGTGACCCCAGGTCTCTAGAGGGCTAACGCATTTTCTCTGGCTGAGCTAGCTTTTTCATGACTTGGATAGCATCAGTAGCATATTGCGGATCTCTCTCTCTCTCTCTCTGTCAAGGTCAAAGTGGTTCCTTCACGTTTTCTGAAGCAATCTGGAGAAGGTGAGTTTGCTCAAAGGGTTTATGCAGGACCTACCAACCCTGGAGATGTAATTGGGGCAGTAGAAACACAACTTTATTAAAGAGAGAGAGAGCACAGGTATTAGCCATCTGTCTGCCATGGAATATGTCTGCAGTACTTGGGGCTGTGGTTTATTTTACTAGTGGTGACTAGTTCAAGCCACATTTAGTCAATAAATATGAGCGATGAGGTCACTCCACCGTTTAGCTGTTACCCTGTCTACACATTTCACAGCTGGGTAGTAACCTTTTAACTAGCGTCTACCTCGGTGGGGAGTCTACATAAAATAAGAGCCAGGATCCATTGGTCTTGGTGGGGGATCAAGAAATAGAAACGCCAGCAGGATTTCTGAACAGGGAACAAAAATAATAGGTCGGGGCGATCTCTCCATTCTGTTATGTTGGTGCGACTCCCAGTGGAGTTACGGGACCCCGGAAGCTCTCTCAGAGACGATGCCCTCCCTGCTTTTTAACATGGAAGCAAGGAGAACACTCTACTTGGAGGGCACTGTGGTGTCCGGCTTCGCCGTCCATTTGGAAACATGGGCCGGGACACAAATAATTCCCTTCAGTTTCCATCCTCATGAAACAGTCCTATATGACTGAATACAAAATGGTAGCCTTCCATAGGGTTATTTCAAAATAAGTGTAAAAAATGGATCTCATAGTCTAGCAGATTCTACAGGGCCCTATTACATTTCTCTAGAACCCTACTGACTTCATTCAGTTCTACAGGATCCACCCATGAGGCCATAGTTTTGATTCAGTGTATTACGTAGATTCCCAAATCCTCTCAAGCCACGAGACCTGAGATCCAGCTGGAGAACGGAGGGTCTTGCCCCTCTTTGCAGTCTTTCTCCCACAGCTAGTTAAGGCCTTCAAAGTTTCAACTGTCCATCTACCCAAGGATGAGTGGTGGGACACAGGTCCTTGTTAAATGGCACTCTTTATTCTGCCACAGGGTGGTTGCTGCTGAGTGACATGAGGCTCTTCCCACTAAAGTCCCTTAGCAATGGGTCAGGTATATTTCCAGAACCCCTGCAATCATGGCAACTGAGACCACCTGTCAGAGCTGAACCTGGTTGTGATCATTACAGCAAGCCCTGATCCCATGTTAGCTAAAATTGCATCTAGAAACAGCAGTAGCTGAAATCTACCCATCTGAGACTAAGTGAGTTAGGCTTGAAAAAATTAAATCCGTGAAAGTCTATGCTACAGGGTGGGCAGGGACAGGGACAGAAGAGAATGTGCCAAGAAATTCATAAGTGGAAGGATCTGGAAAGATGCCAAAGTTGGAAAATACCAAAAAGAGGGGAATAAAGAATTTATGGGTCAGATCATGGAGCTAGGCTGATTTAGGGATCTGGCCCTGTAAACCAGAGGTTCAGGGGTGTAGCTCGGAAACAAAAATGCATGAGCAGGAGGTGTGGAGATGAACAAACACCTGGGGCTCAAGAGAAGTTGGGGCTCCTGTCCATCATCCTTCTGCAGACTGAAATGAAATGAAAAGCAAAGCAGAATTCCATCAAGGGAGGGCTCTGTTAATAGAATATCAGGGTTAGAAGGGATCTCAGGAGGTCATCTAGTCCAATCCCCTGCTCAAAGCAGGACCAACCCCCAACAACCTTTCCCCCCTCCCTCCCTGGTCCTCTCAAGGATTGAATTCACATCCCTACCTAGGTTTAGCAGGCCAGTGCTCAAACCACTGAGCTATCCCTTCCACCAGTATGATGTGAGTAAGGTGATGGCAAGTCCCTTCCAAGCATTGCACAGCGTCTCCGAAGAGGCAAGCCAGAAAAGCAGTTCGCTTGGGCTGCTGGCAGGGTTAGAGGTGATGGCTCGGGTAAGCCTGTTGCTCCCGTCCTCTGGCACGCCGAGAATTCCAACCTGTTTCTCTCTCGCTGACGTCAGGACGGAGCATCAATGCTGGCCACATGGCACCAGCTTCTGGAGACGGCTGCAGGCCCCACCCAGCTCAGCTGGAACCTCCTAAAACGGGACCGGTTCAATAAGCTGCCTTTTATAGAACTATAAAACCAAGAGTTCACGTACGAGGAGCTGGGCCAGTGCGTGGGAGAGGTGGCCAGACCTGACCGCTGCTGCTGCTATCCTCACCGCTGCTGCCTGGCAGCGTGTGCCACCCTGCTCCTTGCCTGAACCAAAGGCCCCGTGGCATTTTTTTCAGCAGATCAGGGCACTGGAGTAGACTAGCCAGGGCTGCATTTCCCGGACCTTCAGGCAAGATTCAGAGCAGCAGATAGACAGACTGATGGTCTGAGGGGTTTATACATGTTCATCTTTCCAATACGCCTGTATTTGATTGAGATAAAAATGTTTCACTGCCTTTTTCTCCTCCGACAATGGTCTCAGCTGCCCAGCAATACTCAATAGCATCAGAGGGAATACACCCCTCTGAATGGCAATGATTGAGAGAGGTATCGAACCCAGACGCCTTGTTCCCCAAGGAGGGCAGAATGCTGCCCCCAGTCTCCCCCCGACCCTGACGAAGCCCATGCTCCGTGCTGGGAACAAGCCCTCCTGAGCACATTAGCATCAATGCAGTTAATAAAGTGCACACTTGTAATGTTGGGCCCAGCGACAAGAATAACATTAAATAACACTGCACCCACCCACTAAGAACACCGAATGTATCACACTCCTCTGTGTCATGCTTTTAAAAATATCTTCACTGACGGGCCCTCTTTTTAAGAAAAATTATTTATATTTTTGAACATTTAACTCTGCCAGGTGGAAAATGTTTGCATCAGAGCCCAAGCAGGGGCCGGTGATGGATGTCTGCTTGTTTTACGTTAAATGGGAGGAAAGGAACAAAAAAAGTTTGCAATTACATGTTCCTCACAAAGAGGTGGGGCCGCTGGCACAGAGAGCAGCAGCCTTAACCTAAACCGCATAGACAGATGCAAAGGGAGGTGGCTTTTGTGGCCAGTGGAAATATACAAACACGGGCAGCCTGTAGCTGAGATTTTATGGGCGTGAAGGGATTACAGGCTAAACGAAAGGCTGGAGGATTTGGTTCTCCTGAGGGCTTCCACTTTGTGTTGTTCGTTTTGCCCAGCCCTGTGGAAGAACTTGGCAGCAGAAATGAGAGACAGGCCTCGGTGACGGGGTTAGGTCCCAGTACCAGTTTGAATCTGGATCCCATTCTAGGAGATGTCTATGGTTCTGAACTCCCCCAGGGTCAGATACTGTGTGCCTATTTGAGTTCATCCTCTCACTACATAAAGCCAGGCCAGACTCAACTACTGTGGAATGAAAACAAGAGCACCAATCCAGACAGTCATGGGATGACCGCTCAGTGTGGTCAGTTTCCCACTAACAGCATGCTGCCCCTTTCCTGACTGGTCTCCCTGAAACCCTGATTGGCATCATCAAATGCTTATTTTTAAATTGCCATTTCCCCCCCCCCAAAATTTACAAAAGCAACATTTAAAGGTTACATTTCAGTTAGCAAAACATGCAGCTCATTTCAATCTGAAAACAATACAATTCAGGAATAAATGCATTCATTGTAAATGCAATGTGATTCAATTAAATTAGGCTGTTACTGATGCATTAAATGCAAATTGAGATGGTATGCACTTAGGGGCAGGTACTGTCTCATTCTCTGTATGTACAGTGATTAGCACAATGGGTCCCATTCCCCTAGGCATACAAATAATTAATACTATTCACCTATGAAACTGAAAGACAACAGGGCTCAAGAACTGTCATCTTAGCAATTGTCTTGGCAAGAGTCACCGTTTACTGCCACGTTTGGACACCCCTCTTTCTCCTTTCTTCAGTGGTCACAGCAGCCATGATACCCAGTGCTGTGGCATTGTCCAAGTCAAACCCCTCAAAGCCTGCGCTTCCGGCCAAAATTATATGGCTAGGTCAGCACAAAAACCAGCAGAGTTTCATATAAGACTAGACTGGGCCTTGCAAAATTTTCACAGAACCTCCAAGCAATAAGGTTTTGTTGTTCCCCGCTCTCGCTAGAGGTGAGACATTCCATCTCCAGGGCAGATTTAGTCCCGGGGCTTTCATTGGGGTGGGAAGTGTGGGTATGTCTGCATAGGGATAAAAGACCCATGGTACAGCCACGGCTGGCCCGGATCAGCTGACTTGGGCTCAGATTGCGGGGCTAAAAATCACTGTGTAGACATTCAGGTTCAGGTTGGAGCCCCGGATCTGGGCCTCTTCACCCTTGCAGGGTCCCAGAGCTCAGGCTTCAGCCCAAACCTGAGGATCTACACGGCGATTTTTCAGCCCCCAAGACCAAGCCCCATGAGCCCAATTCAGCAGACCCGGGCCAACGGCGGGGGTTTTTCTCCCTGCATAGACATAGCCTGTGGTGGCTAAGACATCCCAGGCATGTTGTGAACTACAAGCCCAGTATTCCATTATGTTCCTCCTGGAGACTGCCGAGGGCAGCATTTTTATATGCAGCAATGACTTTATAGTGACATAATGGGATTGTTTGGGATTGCCGAAGGAGGTGGGAAAGAGAAAGGCTGAGTTATCAGAATACCCTCTCTTCCAAAGCCTGCTGTAATCGCAGCACTAATTTTCATTGTGTTCAGCCTGCCAGATGCTTCTAGCTTTGCTATTACCTCCAAACATGACCACAATGGGCAGTAAAAGTGAAGTAGCTCTTATTCTGCCACAGCAGGTTCTCAGTACGGAGTCTATTCACTGCAGCTTCATGGAGCGTGCTTGCATGCCAGCCCTCCAGGGCTGACCTGGGAATTTGGGGTCCCATTCACTAATGTGCTATGTATCATTGCTGTCTGTTTGCCACAGGTGCTTCTAGACCTGCCTCAGAACGGAGCTGAATAAAACCTGATTTAAAAACCTAGAAATGGCTCCCTTACAGAACATACTTAGAAGTCCCAAGATACTCTAGGAAACATGACCAGGTCTTTACCGCTCTAATGAAATGTAACAGATTGGCACTGAAATGCATAATGTATGCCACCACAATTAACAGCACAAACCCTGGACTGAGTTCCTCATTGGAATCAATCAGGATCTTTCTGGTTTTTAATTTAATTTGATTTGATTTCTCCATTTCTCTTTAAGTTCCATGGTTTTTGGCTGGTGTGCTTTTGGAGTCACTTAGAGCATTACTTTGTAGTCCCCCACAAATGCAATTATCATCCCTTTTTTAATTATTCCTTTTAAAAACGGTATGTAGTGGCTTGTGTCACTAGCTGTTACTTTATTTTTAAAAAATTTTAAAAAACATTTGCAAGATTAGTTAGTCAAAAAATATCACCATCTTTTTTCTCTTACACTGATTTCCCACATACATCTCAGTCTGAATCTGTTTTATTTTTTCCCCTTGCAAATGTCCACTGCACATCACAACCAATTTGTTTACACCCTCACTTCTAGGGACAAGAGGTCAATGGTCCTTTCACACTATTGCCTCCCCTGGTGAGAAGGTTTTGCTGATGGTGCTGTAGCTACCTATCCACAAGGAAATATGCTCAAACCACTTGAAATCAGGGATATGACAAAAATATGAGAGTGAAGTTTAGCTCTTACTTATGTGATTAAGGTGTTCTGTTCTCCTGTATTATGCTTTGCGGCATACAAAACCTCAGCCACGTAGCTTCAGTCTAAAACCGCTTTTATTTTATATTGAGGAAAGCAACAAAGAAGAAAGAAGTAAAGTATCCATGAGAGGGCCCAATGTGTGTCTCTCTTCTGTAAGAGTCTGCAGCAGATCTGAGAACAAAATGGCTGCACTTACGAATGTAAAGGTGCAGAGCACCAAACAACAAAATGCATCACGGTTTCCTAGCTATATACAGTAACCCTTGCTGTATGGAAACCTGCTTTCAACTCTTATTGAAAGTCTTCTAAAATTCACAAGCTTAAGGCACCGAAGCTATTTTCATAACAAGCCTTCTCAGCCTTTTCCAGTCAGGTACAAATGCCTCGTGACTTGGACAGTGTCGTTTCTGTCATCTATTCAACCTTAATTTAATTGTGTAGAAAAATGGTTTCAGGTTTTGTTTTGTTTTTCCATGAGGTGATGAGGATAAAAACAGTTCAGCAGAAGGCCGTAAGCGCTGAACCTCTCCACATTTCCCCCCATTTCTTCCACAACAAGAGGCTGAGCCATCAAATCAAATTTCTGACCTAATGCATGGCTGCTGCAGGATAGGAAAAAAGCAACCGAGCGGTGTCTAGAATTGCCATGTTGTGGCTGTCGGGAGACTTGGCTGCAGACTAATTCGGTGCAGCTTCCTGTTTTTCTATATCCAGGTCTGAAGAGAAACAGCGGAGAAGCTAATATGAGCTTCTCGAGGCATTGACTTGCTGCTGTTGTGTTTTTCAGCTGACAGACCCAATTCAGCAGGGGCCTGACTATGCTTCCAGCATCAGCCTCAGCCAAGGGACGTGGTTAATGTCAAACCTGACGCACTTTGTTTAGTGTGAGGTTGCAGTTACACAATGTACCGCTTGGTATTTCCAACTGAAATCCCGGCCATGGCATTTTTTCATTGTTTTTTGGGCAAGTGTTTGGCTCTTCAGGCCTTCGTGGACCTGGGTTAATCAGCCATTAGGAGTTCATGTAATTCCCTAAGGACTGCAACTGAACATCACTTTAATCTCTTCAGACTTAGGAGAATCGCAATCTACTAAGACACGAACCTGATGTTTGAAAACTAATTGCATCCCTAGCCTTTAAATACGATGATGACATGTCTTAATTAACTCCTCCAGGCCTCTGCCAATTTAGACTACAATAAGCAAAGAGGTAGATTCCACCTCCTTTCCCCTCCCCAGTGCACAGGACACTGTTGCACTAGCATTTATAAAGCCATTTAATTAGTCATGATGAAGTTTGGGTGGTAGGGCTCATTTCACTGTAACTTGCATCTCAAACATCAGCATCAGTTGAATTAAATGGAGTTGTACGGGGTGAGACAGAGAGGAGAACTGGGTCTGCTGTATATTAATAACCCTTCACTGTGCATTCACTTTGTTATTGCAAATGCACACCTTGCAAAGTGCTACTGGAAACACCCGATGGGCAGAATTCCATACACCCAGCGCAGCTGTAGATAGGACTGTCCTATTGTGAAAAGCTCAAATAACGTGACTGATTTCATCTGGCGCATTGTGTTTGCTAAGGGAGCAATATTATACCGGCGAGGAAGGCCCTGGTTAATTGGTCTGGCCAAGGTACAGTTGGCACAGAACCGGATTGAGGGTGGTAAAGTTGTACCACCTTTGTGTGTCTCCAATTCTGGGGCCAGCCAGGGGTCAATCTAGTCTGCAGCATAACTTAGAGCAGCCTCAGGACTTCCTATATCCTACATCCAGGTGCCTATAGCCCCAAGAGGCCATTCTTGCAGCCAAGAATAGCCAGAGCACAGCAGCACTTTAGCCATGCCACCTTTTCTCCAAACCCACATTAGCAGTTGTAAATGTAACTCAAGTGCTTTCTCCTGCAGGATTTGACTTTCTTCAGGGAAAGGACAGATAAGCATCGTGAAGGAGACATACCTCTTAGCTGGATGCTCTGCGTCTCAGATAGAAGGACCCTGAAACATCCCAAACATCTCTCTTTGAAACTGACGGGGGACTATTCCCATCCACTTAGCGCGGTTTTACATAGGTCTTACCCAGTGTAATACTTTCGGAGAAGTCCTGAAAAGACTGAACTCCGGCCTATTCTTCAGCAAAGCGCTAAGCTGAAGTGCAGGAAGAAGGGATGTGTTTAGTTAAGCAGAATACTGAGAATCCGCTGCCCCACATTGCACAAGAGGGACAGCAAAGCCCCTCTATCCCACCAGGGATTTCCTTTCTGTGGAGCAAATTCCACAATGCACAAATCCTCCAGCTTGATGGCCCCTTTGCACGGGCTTCTTTTCACTTTCTGCATCAACAGTGACGATGCTAAAATTACACTGCGTTGCCCGTTTCATGGGAAGAGCTCAGAGTGTTTTACAGATGGCGAATCTGAGGCACAGAACGGAAGCTAGAATGCAACTCTCCGAATTTGCAGGTGTGTGCTCAGATGAGAACGTGAAAGATCATCTATTCAAGAGATGGTTAAGAGGAGGTTTGATCATGGTCTATAACAGGGGTCGGCAACATTTGGCACGCGGCTCGCCAGGGTAAGCACCCTGGTGGGCCGGGCCAGTTTATTTACCTGCTGACGCGGCAGGTTCGGCTGATCGCGGCCCCCACTGGCCGCGGTTCACCATCCCGGGCCAATGGGGGCGGCGGGAAGCGGCGCAGGCGAGGGATGTGCTGGCTGCGGCTTCTCGCCGCCCCCATTGGCCCAGGACGGCGAACCATGGCCAGTGGGGGCCGCGATCAGCTGAACCTGCCGCATCAGCAGGTAAATAAACTGCCCCAGCCCGCCAGGGTGCTTACCCTGGCGAGCTGCGTGCCAAACATTGCCGACCCCTGGTCTATAAGTTCGTATGCGAGGAGAAGAGTTCCCATGGCAGAGGGTTCTTTAATCTAGCAAACAAAGGCATAACAAGCCCCAATGGTTGGAAGACGAGCCTAGACCAATTCGGACTAAAATATGGAACATATTTTTAACTGTGAGGGTAATTAACCATTGGAACAAACGAAGAAGAGGTGTGGTGGATTCTCCACCATCGCAGTCTTTAAATGAAGACTTGGTGTCTTTCTAAAAGCTCCACTCTAGTTCAGCCAGAAGTTACGGACTTGAAGCAAGAATCGCTGGATGAAATCCCCTGGCCTGTGTTACACCGAAGGTCAGACTCAGTGATCATAATGGCTCCTTCTCTCCTTAAAATCTCTGAAGCTATGAAAGGCCTCTTTAAAAACATGCTTCCTCTGGGAAGCTTGCCTGAGATGCCTTGCCCAAAATCTCTGCACACCCTCCCATCCTCCAATGCATTAGTCTGGGTGAACAACTGCGTAAGTAGCTTCAAGCAGGGGCTTTGTCTCCTGTAACAAGCATGTGGTCGGCACTTAATCAAGAATAGGAATAAGGCCATGCCTACTCCTAGCATGTCTGTTGTGGGAGGAGCCGAAAAAACACGTTACTACCCCATGTCAGTGAAGAAATGTAGTGCTGCCAGTTGAGTCCATCACTAGCACAACATCCACAGTTTAATATTATATGACGCTGCTGCAGCTCGGGGCTTCAAAGAGGACAGGATTATTGGCTAATTGGATTTCTGTTCTCAATTAGGGCCGAGGGAAAGCCAAATCCAAGGCTGACATCGAAAGCTTTACACATCTGTAACAACAAGTGGGTAATTTATGACCAATCCATCAAGTAGTTTGTAATCTGAATGCAGGCTTTTACCTCAAGATGCACACTGCCTACCTTTTCCCATATGTGCATGGAGTTGTTTCGCAACGTAAAGGAATGCCGAAGTTTTCAAAGTAAACTCTCCATTCCTGCTCCCCCGTTACAATTATGAAGATGGTACCTGGGAGGATTTGGGTTTCAGAAAGTGAGCACCAATCTCTTCCTGCTTTAAGATGCAAATTGGACATTTAACGGCAGGCGTGATTATTATATATATATATATATTATTATTTTTTGGTGGGCATGGAACTCTCTGCAGCTCAGTTGAGAAGCCTCAGGAAACTCCAATCGGTTTCACCTTCAAATCAAACCAAGATTTGAAACTAACAAGCAGGTGAAATATAAAATTGATGTTGGCCACATGTTGCAAATCAGAGGCTAATTAATCCAGCCAAAGAGTTGGAGTAGATGTTCAAGCATTTCCACATGACATTCAAGTAAGCAGCTAACCCTGGAAGCCCCAGAAAAATATTAGGAACTAATTGATATGAATTCAGATATCAGCCATTGGATTTCTCCCATAGTGTCCTGACAATACAAACCAGCATATAGCAGATTTCAGTAACAACATGGCAGGGGAGAAGTAAATCTTTGTAATTTGAGCAGGAGACATCATGCGGGCAACTCTGTCCTATTATTAGAGGATCTCAAAACACTTAACCAACATTAAGGGCTAAATTTTGGCCTTAAACCACCTTCCTGTAATGGAGGCAGTATGGCACTGCCAGGGAACACACCTGTTGTGCTACAATTAAACAGGCTGTGGGTGCACTCCCCTCCATCACCAATGGCTAGTAAGGATGGAGATGCGGCAAAGGCCTTACCATCTCTTTGGGATGGGTAGCGTGTCTAGCAGCACTGGCCAAGGGCCTACAAGCACTACAGCTGTGGTTAGCCCTTGCACGCAAGAATAGCTCCTTGCACCCACACACCCCCTTGCACTTGCTGATCATGATCTAACCCTAGTCAGTTAAGACATGCAAGGCCTTTTTACGGTATGGAGGAAACATCATAACTATTTTGTGGCTATATGGTGTGGGTAACTGTCTTGACAAAATCAATGCAAACAAATCCATCACAAAGGCAGGAACTGAATCGAGGAGTCTAGTCCCTGCAGGGGGCTGGACTAGCTGACGTCTCAAAGTCCCTTCCAGTCCTACGATTCCAACTACATTCCCTCTCATGGGAATGTAGGTACTTACTAATTGAAGACAAAAAGATACTCATCTAACGAAGGCTTTGAAATATCTGGTCATGTGCATGTATCAATCAGCTGGGGAATTTAGATAGAAAAACACTCTTGTAACCAAATGGTTCTGTCTTTAAAGAGACATAATCAAGTTAGTTTAGGGTCCTAATGCTTCCTTACAAATGCTTTAATTTAATGGGGAAATACCTTCTGGATAAACAGTTTGTAATATTAAAATGCATTATTGCTGAGAAATAAAACAAAAATATAGCCACTGTTTAAGTGTGACATATCAACAAATCATTAGCTAGTGTTCTAGCACTCTGCCTTCTGGCCTTCCAGCAGCAGCTAATGAACAAAAGGAACATAGTCTATCGCCAGGTCTATGAACAAGGAAATGAAGTAAGAGATGGACAACATTTGCACACACAAATGGGAAAGTTAGATGAACAGCTGCAGATTTGAGTGTGCAAATGAGAGTGAAAGCAATATTCACCTGCACAAAAACAAGACCGTTTTGAACGTGTCTCTCTTATGTTTTCCAAACGGTGACTTTGGAGCCCCTCAAAAATTCAGCACAATCCTCTCTCTTTTGATAAGGCTGTTCCTTTAGCTACCAGCAGGAGTAGGCTATTATCCGCTGATGGAATAGCCAGTGGAGGGGAATATGAAACTTCCTGACAGCACAGCATTACCTTTTACCTTAGGGCAACAGATTACATTGTTTAAATACATTATGTCGACTGAATTAAAATCTTGGTTTACCTGCATTTGCATGGCACATTTACATACCCCCTAGGGCTAAATAACACTCAGAGTTAAACCAAAGTAAAGCTAGAGTAACCCCAGCAGCTTTTATCAAACCAACAGTGTTACTGCAGATTCGGACAGCTAATGATGCTACTCGAGGCTTAGTCAGAGCAGAAATGGTCCCTTGCTATGTTAGACACAAACTATATAGAAAGTATTGATATGCCCAGGTTTGCTCCTGCACACACATGCACTCACTGTCAAGTGCTAGAGTATCCCTAAGTTGAAATCAACAAAGAGTCCTGTGGCACCGTATAGACTCACAGCAACTCTCTGTTGCTTTTTACAGATCCAGACTAACACGGCTACCCCTCTGATACTAAGTTGAAAGGAAAGGACACAAGACGCTGTCCCGGCTTCTGCCTTTGTACCCAGGCTGGCTTCAATCATATTCCTGCCCTGTCTACGGTCAATGTCAACACAGACAGCAGCAACAGCTTCCCAAAAGGCAGTGGTGAGGGGTGGGGTGAAGCTGTGGCCAAACGCTCATACATTAGCATTCAGAAGTGGACTGCTGTGGTGGGGAGTACAGGCCACATCTTCTCAAAGGAGCTGTTCTTGGTCATCATTTCTCCCGCATGCCCAGAGGCATTTTTCTTCCGCGGTCTTTGGGATCTCCAAGCAGGGGGCACAAACCAGCTTCCAAAGCCTGTGGCTGAAAAGCCACTAGTGCAAAGTTTGTACACTTCATTTTCCGTGCACTACAGGATGAGGGCAGTTATGCTGATTGCCAGTGTCACAGGCTAGTGGCACGCTGCTGGGCAACCGCATATTATTTATGACACAGGTAATTAGCTGCGGCAACTGGGGAACTCCCAGCAATTTCCACCCACAGCGCACACAGGTTGTTCAGTGGTGACTATCTTTGTTGCCCACAAATATTTTCATTGAGCTGAATCAAAATCGGGCATAGAAACTGAGTGGCCAGATTTTTCAGCTGGTAAAAATCATTTAAGACAATGGAAGGAAATCATTTTAGACAATGGACGGTACACCAATTTACCCCGGCTGAGAAGGGGGTCTGTGAGATTATTGGTTGGAATATTTTCAAGTGTCCTGGGTTCTTTCCTATTTGAGTAGCCCTTCATTTTTACTTTCCTATATTGTGCAGCTTTACCAGGGATGGGAGGGTTGAAATGCTCCATTTTCGTTTGGCACCATTGCCAAAAAAAAACAACGAAGCTTGGTTTGTGTGTTAGCCGCATGATTGTGAAAGGAACTCCAGGATCCCTGAGGATTCCAGCCAGTTCTCCCAACTGCCACTGACATGGAAGGGGGGAAAAAAGGTTTCAGAAGCAATGCAAAGAGCAAATCGGGCTGAACCAACAAATGCTGGGGGGGTTTCGTGGCGGGGGAGGAACCACAGCCCTCCAAGCAAAGTGGCTATAAAAAGCTGATGAAGGTTAAGCGTATGATTCCTTAAGACTTGTCTGAGTGTCAGATGTTCAGCATTCAATGCCATTGCCTCCAATTTAAATAATTTTTAAAGAAGTGCAGAGAAAGGTGATGAAAAGGCCCTAACGCCGTTCCCTGGTCTGAGAAACACAGCCTACTTGTACACTGTGGGCAATTTTTGCATTTTGGCGAGATATCTTGTGCAGGGTTGTGCTGGAGCCTTTGCTTATTTTTTAAAAGTTTAAGTCACCAGTGAGCCATAAAACGAGAATATACTTTTCCTTTGAGGAAGATTCTGGAGGAGTAGCATCTTTTCAAGAAATGGGGCATTGCCCGCCTCCTTTCATAGGTGGTGTTCTTTCCAAAGCTGGGTACAAACTCAAACCTTGGATTGGGAAGCCACTAGGTTCTGTGGCATGGGCCCCTTATCTCCACTTCTCTTTGAAACAGCGTTAAGTCCCTAAACCACCGTTTCAAAGTGTCTGTCACAGTTTGCATCCGCACTATGCTGGCTTTAAACTCTGCTGTGATCGGGCGAGTTGGGGCTAATTCTCACGCTAGCCTCATGTAGCTCAGTACCACTCCATAAGGCCAGAGCAAAGTTTTCAACACAGATCTCAAATGCACTGGAAGTTTGGAGCTGTAGGCCCTGGGATTGGACTTAATGTAGGCAGCTTATCAATATTATTTTTTTTTTATTTCTGGATTAGTACCTACGAGCCTGGGAAAGCAATCACTCCAGGATTTAAGACCCTATGTGCTAGGCCCTATTCTCCCACATAATGAAAAGAGAATTCCGGCCCGAAAGAGCTTACAGTTGCATGCCTTTTCCTTTCCCACAATCTTTAAGACAATTTTTAATTTTGTCAGTGAAAGAGCATTCATTCTTCCTTTAATTCAAATCAGTGAATTAATCCATCACAAGGCACTGCAAAGAGGCGAACTTCAGAAGTGACCACAAACATGAGATGGCAATGAGATCAGGAAACAATCTAAACATTACAATGAAACATTCAAATAGGTTTCTAGAAGGAAAAGCCAACTCTATGTGTAGCATGTACAAATCATTTCTAACAATAGCTAACATGCTGGGTTTATCTTCATGATTTCCTCTGTGCTGAAAAGCGAAGTGCCCCCAATCCAGTGCATCCTCATTGACTGGCTTTGGCTGATCCAAAGCCCACTGAAGTCAATGGAAATACTCCCGTTGACTAAAGTGGGGGTTGGATTGGGTCCTGAAAGAACATTTTTTTTTTTCCAGTGATGAATGGAATCCATTTTATTCCTGAGTAACCATAATGCTAGCCCTTCAGAAGTGCATTTTGCATCCTAAAGGGGATGGCTTAGAAACACGAGCATCGGGTTTCGACATACCTACCCTGGCATCCAGCCTAGCTTAAGATTCCTGGTAGAGTAGATTGAGCCCTTCAGACTTTCCAAGAGAAATAAACTGAATTCCATGCAGTTTACTCTATGGAGGCCTTTCAGTGATGCCTGTTTGCTCTGCCTAGACACTAAAGGTGCCATGGTACATTGTACAAGTCGACAATGCAGAGATCAGCTCAGCACGTGAGCCTCTCCAAAAGGTTAGCAGTCTCCTTCGGTTTTCATTGTGGTTCTTCTCTAATCACCACGTCTGATTCTGCATTGCATTATTCTGTTATACTCCCGGTTGGCCTCACCCTATTCCATTAAAATCATGGCAAAACTCACACAGCCGTTGTGCCTTTTCCCTCATTGTGCAGGTAGGGCTCAAGCCTGCAAAGTGCTGGGAGCCCTCAATTCCCAGAGAAGGCAGTACAAGTAGAGGTATTGGCACTCCACAGGGTCAAGCTCATTGACTGTCAGAATGGGAGTTTCCAAAATACTCCCCAGTGACCTTACTCTGCTCCCACTGGTATAAATGAATGTACAAGGGCCGGGCAATGGGAGCTTCTTATTGACTTCAGAGTGAGCAGAGTTAAGACCACACTGAGCACTTCTTTGAAACTCCCATCCTAAACCTCCCAGGGCCAGATTCTCTATTGCCCTAAACCAGGGGTCGGCAACCTTGCAGAAGTGCTGTGCCGAGTTTTCATTTATTCACTCTAATTTAAGGTTTCGCGTGCCAGTCATACATTTGAACGTTTTTAGAAGGTCTCTTTCTATAAGTCTATAATATAGAACTAAACTATTGTTGTCTGTAAAGTAAATAAGGTTTTTAAAATGTTTAAGAAGCTTCATTTAAAATTAAATTAAAATGCAGAGCCCCCCGGACCGGTGGCCAGGACCCGGGCAGTGTGAGTGCCACTGAAAATCAGCTCGCGTGCCGCCTTTGGGCACGTGTGCCATAGGTTGCCTCCCCCTGCCCTAAACCAATGCCAAATTGGCATAAAATACTACCTGTTCGGAATGGTGCACTCATTTTCACTAGTACAAATGATTTTACAAGGTACAGACCAATGGAAACTTTGGTGGCTATCTGGTTCACGGATCAATTATTTGTTTGGCAAAGCTCACCGGCGTCAAAGTGAACGGCACAATTCTGATGCTACAAAATATATGTCCTCTCACAAATAAAAACATCCCTTAATATAGGCCGTCTGACTAACAGCACAGTGCTAGTACACTTTGAAAACTGTAGCACCCAGCTATCTAGGTAGAACCGCAAAAAGCAGACTCCAAATATTTGTAAATTTTTGGGTCAATATTGAAAAGCGCAGCAGGTTATGTCAAAAAAAAAATCCTCATTTCTTTGGATTGCTCTAGGTTCCTGCTGCCATTGCGTTGGCCTTAATAACCTAAAACAAGAGTGGATTGCCTCTTTTAATTCAGTATTTCCTTGCACTGATTAATTGATTGATGGATTTTAAGGCCAGAAAGGTCAGTTATGATCATCTAGTCTGACCTTCTGCGTAACATAAGCCATAGAATTTTCATCAAGCCCTTAACTTCTGGTTGAGCTACAGCAGATCTTTTAGAACAACATCTAAATGAATGTCTCTTTTTATCTTTAAAAAAAAAAGTAGATGAACACATAAAAAGCATCCTTTTGTGATGCTGAACTTCTAGATTTACCCTCTGGAGAGCGTGTGTGCATGCTTGTATTGAAAGATAAGTTTAACAATGGTGTGATTTCAATTTTTCTTCCTGCTTATGCAGAGTTACTAATATCCTGATTGGAACCAGATTTGTGAGAATTAGAAGTCGAAATTGGAGCAGTAACTGCTGTGCAGAGGATGTAAAGGGAATAAAATGAATGGGGTATTAACCTTCAACCACTGAATATTAATCAGTGTTTCACAAAAAAGAAAATACAGAGCCTGCCACACTAAATATTTTTAGCACTTATTGACGGGCTTGATTTCCTCTCTCTGTAGGTCCATTTGCTTCCATGGACCAAAAAAAAGGGACACATAAGCTATTTGGGGGGAGAAAAAATATTATACATTTTTAAATACTGTATGATGTTTGTGAGTTATGCAGTACGGAACCCCCTGTAACAAACAAAACACCTTATCCCAAAAGAGATCTGTTCAAAGGCTCATTTCTCTAAGCCTCAAGCTAAACAGAAATCTAGACTGGAATACGGTGAAGCCCTCGGAAATGAATGCACGATAAAGAAATAAACTTCCTTAAAAAATAAACTTCCCGTGTGCCGAAAGGTAAAATGCAACTGAAAATAAGCCTAATAAAAGAATTGGCATGTTAAATGAAGATATTTTCTGTGCACCAAGCTAAAGTCTGTTTCATAAAATAGCAGCATCTTCTGAAAACAAAGTCCTGTTAAAGGATTTGCTGGAATAATAAAATCTGGCTTTTCATGCACTGATAACTTAAGTCTAGCAACACCCCGATTAGGTAAGTGTTGTCTATTATTATCCACCACAGATGGAGCAAATGAGAAACAGAGGGCCTGATATTTAAAGGAATTTAGGCACTTAAAGATTAACATGGGCACCTTCATATGTGCCTAAAAATCCCAATGATTTCAATAGAATCAGGCAGTTAGGTGCTTTTCAAAATTCCAGTAGGCATCCATCTGCTTCTTTAGAGACCAACATACCTTTAAAAATCTGGCCCAGAGACCCTAAAAGTGTCCTCTAGTTTGGTACATCTTAACTTCTGGATGCTGACTGAAAATACATAGGGCTTTGATTTCCAGAAGTGCGGAACGATTTTAGAGGCCATCTTTTATCACTTAGATCTTAGTGAATTGGCTAAAGTCATATATAGCGAAAAATGAACTATAAATGGGTCTCAGAAATTCTTGTTCTGTACTCCCCATCTCCTACCACTGATAAGTAGGGATAGCTAGGATGGACTTTTGATTGGCTTAAATTTGGGGTGGGCTGTGTTACTTATACTCACCTTTCTTGAGACCTGGCCTTAACATCTATGAATGACTCTCTATCTATCTAAAGATAGATTTTTGCTAAATTAATTAAATAAAATCTCATAGTCAGGATAGTTCAAAGAAACTGCAACTCCACATTGTCAGGAACTTATTTCAGGGCTTTCATGACATTGTTTATGAAATCTATTTGCTAAAACAAACACACACACACACACACACACACAACTAAGGCAGCTTTGACAGCAGCCTAACCCATATTACGTACATTGTTGTATTTTTATTTTATTTTATTTTAAATGCCTGCCTTGTTAGACCCTTGTGAGAACTGCTGTCTACACAGGGAAACTGAAAGAGGCTGTAGACACTTCTCAGGTGATATCACAGTTTAGCAGCATGCCAATGTCATGAGTGCTCTGATGCTGCTAGAATGACTCATGTTTGACACATTTCAACAATACTTTGCCCTTCTTTAGCATCTTACTCAGGGCATCAAAGAGGTAAGATCCTGAACAAGCTGGTGAGCATCTTCAACCCCCATCAACTCAGCACCTCACAAGGGTACCCTGTTCCTTGGAAGATTGGGCCCAGAGTGATTTACAAATATTGATCAGTCTTTGCAACCCTCTGTGAGGCGGACAGATGCTATTATGTCCATTTTACAGATGGTTAAACTGAGGCACAGAGTTTAAGGAACTTGCTGTAGTTCACACAAGTCCATGGCATAGCAGGGAAAAGAATCCATGAGTTCTGACTTCCAGCCCTGTGTTTTAATTATTAGACCACCCTGCTTTCCAGAAACCACTGGCTCCTGGTTACCTGTACATGCCCATCAAGGGAAGAACAGATTTCTCATGACCTTGTGAAAGGGGCAATGAAAGAGTCTGCTGGGCATTATTCAGTACAAAATTCATACAGCCTAATCATCTCTTGAATTTTTTTTTTTTTGTCAGAAAAACAATGAGGTCTAGCAATTCCACGGTCCGTACCTTGAATGAGGACTCAAATTTCATCGGGGATTAGGAAAACTATCTATCGCAACATTTTCAATGGAAAACATATCCTGTTAGTAAAAAAAAAAAAAGTTGTTCCAATAAATTTCATCCCACCGTTTTCACACAAACAATGTTTAAAATAACGACACACGCACAAGTGGAAAACTACAGAGGCTTCTCTTTTGCTTATTCTCCCCCACAAAATTTGGCACAGCAAGACTCCGACGCTCCAAACTATAAAGCCAGATGGCCTTTGAAATCCCTTTTCAGCAGAGACAACGATGCCCCTCTCTCGCAGACTCTGCTGCTCTTCTCCTTAATGCATCTTTGCAAGACAGAATTAATTTGTTTTCATTAACTCCTTATCAAGTTACCTGGTTTTGAGTCCACGCTCAAAATGTATTTAAAAAAAAAAAAACAGTGGTAGGTTTTCAGGAAATAGCAAGTTCTTTTTCACTAAGATAGAAATCATTTGGCAAGCAACAGTGAAATACTTCTGGTTTCCAGTAGAAGAGGGGGGAAGGAAGTTTTAAAAGAAAAATCAAACCTTACATTTGAAAACTCCTCTGTTTGAAGCCGATTTTTTCCTGTACTATCAGGGTTTGTCCCCAAGAAGGTAGGTGATATCCTGGCCGTGTGTTTATGAAATGAAGTGATTAAGATAGGGGACTTTAAAGTCCCACACGTAATAATGACAGATGTTTAGATAGCATCCCGTAGCCAGAGATCCTAGGCACTGGTTCAGCAAGCACTTAAGTACATGCTTAACTTTGACTTCTGTGGAACTTAAGCATGTGCTTAAATCTATCCCTGTTCAGCAAAGCACTTATACACATGCTTAAGTACTTTTCTGAATAAAAGCCCTCAACAAACTGATTACATACAAAAAACTGTGGATCTGAGTTATCCTACTGCAGCATAAAACTGCAGGTTACTGCAGCATAAAACTGAAGCAAAGTGATCGTGAATTAGGCCCACTATACCCGGGGATCAATTTGACTCATTTCTGTAATGCAGCCACTTCATGGACAGACGGTAGCTGCTTTTACACTACAGAGCAAGGAACATCCTTTTTCTAGGTTATTGCTACTTATCAAACGACTCAGAACGGGTGTCACAGGAGGGCTGATGAGAGACCAAGGGGGTAGCTATGTCCTTTAGGAATTTGTACACACATGGGCCGATCTGGATTTTCTGGCCTTACACAAATTGAAATGGCAATGTTCTGCTCCTTTATTCCATGCTTTCAGGAGATTGTCCTTCACTTGGCTTTTTTTACTCAGAAGCAGGACTGCATTCTAATTAGTTTGCATTTAGAGGCTGCATAATGGTAACGTGATTCCTACTCTAACCTTTATCATCTGTTTCCCATCTTCAAAGCAGCACAATCCTCTTAACTCCTGGGGCACAGGAGCAGTTTTTAGACTTGCTGCTTTGCTGAGTGCAGTATTGAAACAGGAGGAGGCAAAGGTACCATTCTCGCTTGGGGAGGGTGTCACTCTCTTTCTGATACACGTACCTGGGAAGATGCAGGCTACTACCTCTGAGATAGGTTCCCATGTATCGCACAATGGCTGAGTTCATTTAAGGCACACTGATTTGTGCAGGTTTGTCCCCTGCTGTGCAATTGGGTTGAACATTTGCTTGACTCCGGATCAATAGTAGTTTGTTTAGGGATGGCGCAAGGAAAGGGCTGCTAAGACTGTCTGTTGTAGGTGGTTTGAGTTAATGTCAGGTGGTGTTTAGTCTAGATTAATGCACCACATGCTACGGTGATGGGCACACCGGTGCATAAATGCATGCATTAAAATAGATGGGTGTTTTCAAAAGTTCTCACTGGTGCTAACTCTGCTCCCATTGAAACCAATGGTAGAATTCCCAGCGCGTTTCCGAAAACCCCACCCTAAATGTTTTGGATTTCTTTAAATCATAATAAATAACATCTTGTAGCAGTGAGTACCACTGGTTCTATTCCATTCTGTTTGTTTACGTAGCCCCTTTGATCCAAAGGTTAATTGTAGGCTACTATAAAAAGCTTTTCTTCTTACCCATTTTAAATCCGTTGCTTTTGATTTCCACCACGTGCTACTAACTCTGGAATGTCCTGGGGAATATTTCTCTCAGCAGAGCAGGGGGAGTCATCCTGAATCGTTCCTCTAACGTGTTGGCCTCCGAAGAGGAGGGGAGGAGGAACCTCCTTTGAACTCTTCCCTGTGATTCATTTCCAGGCCCTTCCTGTCCCTTCCCACAAGCTGACCTGATCTCCACTCCTTTCTACCTCTGTGTCAGATGCAGGGAAGACCAAGTGACCTTCCAAAATCCTGAGTCAGGGAGTAAATCTCTCCCCCGCAGCTGACTGTCCTGGAGAGACAGGACCCAATTCTCCTTTTACTCCTGGTGGATATACACCAGTGCAATTCTGTTGACTTAAATGTAGTTCTTCCTGATTTACACCAGAAAAGAGGACGTAAGTAAGAGAAAGATCAAGCTCTTAGTAAACATCCTTTTTTTCCCTATGAATCATTTTTACTCCGACCTAGAGACCTTACATATTCTATTCCGGCCTTTTAAAATAAGCGTCCTAGATAGAACCCTCCTTAGATGCTGAACAAGATGTGGGTTGAACAGGAAAATCACCCTGAAGTCTGTAGTAAATTCCATCTGCTCAAACCACCGTGCTAGACTCGGATATAAAGGGGTAGCGAGATGTCCCGCTTCATCCTTTCAAATAACCTCTCTCTCGAAAAGGTTTATTAGGAGGATCTCTTTCAGCAATAATGTCGGGAAGTTTTGTCAGCAGCAGATGATTATAGTAGTAAAATGCACTCCAAACAAAACGAGAGGCTTATTTGTTGGAACACTAGAGTCTCTGCTGCCTTGCTCTGATAATAGAAGAGTGCCAGCTAGATTTTTTTTAAATGTTTTCTTTCTTTCTTTTCAAACTTAACGTGTTGCTTTTTTACTCATTGTTCTGTAGACACCGTTCAGCATTTTACAAAAAAACAAAACAAAAATCCCTTAGGTGTGCGATGATTAAAGTTTTCTAGGTCTGGACGTTTTAAAATCGGAAACATATGTTTAAAATAAATTGTGCTGGCTGAGGGCCACTGCTCTTTATATCCAAAGGGCTGCTGCATTAAAAGGATCCGCAGTGAGCATGAAGAGAAGAGAGTGCACGCTTCAGCGGGTCCTCCTGTCATTCTGATACTGCCAATGCAATTCCTATAGCATGCATTGCCATATACTCTGTGCTGGCTCTAGTCCCTAATGTTAATGTCATAACCCAGCCATTCTCAAACAGGGGTCCACGAGGGTATGCCAGGGGGTCTGTGAGTTATGTCCGCTGATTAACTCCTCCCCCTCCCTCCCCACGCCTCCTGCACACCGCTGAACAGCTGTTCCATGGTGTGCGGAGGTGCTGGGGGAGACGGAGAGGAGCAAGGACAGGGAACGCTCGGGGGGTGGAAAGAGGCGAGGAAGAGGAGGGGCAGGGGTGGAGCAGGGGCTGGAAGAGGTGAGGCGGGGTGGGGCTTTGGGGGAAGGGATGGAGTGGGGGCAGGTTCTGGGGCTGGGCAGGGGGTTGAGCACCCCCAGGGAAAATTAGAAGCTGGCATGGGGGGGTCCGTGAAAAATTTTAAATCAAAATGGGGTCCTCGGGTTGGTAAAGTTTGAGAACTGCTCTCATAACCAATTTCTTGAACAGCCTGGGTGATTTTCTTTGTATTCGCTGTTCATCCATCTCCTAAACTGGGGGTGGAATACACCCCCACCTCACCCCCCGGCGAAGTTAGACAATGCAAGATCCTCTCTACCACTTAGGGCCCAATCCAGCTCCCGCTGACATCTATAGCCAAACTCACACTACACTGAGGATCTGGCCAAGCCCATTGACTTCCATGAGCCCTGAAGTGGGGCCTACACAGGTCAGGAGCAAGGGTCCATTTAATCTTCAGAGCACAATGGGCGCTCGTTAAAAATTCCAGCCTGGGCATGTCTATATTGCACAGTGATTTCCACATCCCAAAGGGGCAGTGGGCTGTGTCTTTTGCACAGCCTCCTTGGTCTGAACACGCAGGAAAGTGAGTGCTGATTCCCACTCTCCAGAGCAGATAGATGTCCCGGCTCCTGCCCCTGGCTCTGCGCCGAACTATCACCACTCTGTTCCTTTTGCCTCCCGCCACCTCTCCCACCCAAAACACACCTGGGAGTTTTGCACTTGACTCTGAAGCAGCCATCATAAGTCTCAGGTGACAGCGAGATCAGATGTCAGATGAGATGGGCCGTTGCTCTGCTGAATTGGGCTGATTCAGATGTGGCTGTACAACATGGGACGGCAAAAAGCAGAAGCAGCATTAACTTTGGGAAGGAACTGAATGAAAGTAACACATCACAATTAGCCACATTTCCTCTTTCTTTTGACACCCGGTGTGTCCTCTCTGGCTTCATAGAAAATTAATATAAAGGCATTTTTGACCCCTTACATTTCCTCACTCTGCAAGAAATGTGACCTAATTAGAGACACTTGTTTGACCAGCATCATCTAATGATATTTTTCCTCTCACTTGCCTTCCCTCTATCTGCAGGACACGAAGGCCAAGATTCCCAAAAGTATCTAAGTGACTTAAGGGCACAAATCCCATTAACTTTCATTGTGATTTATGCTCCTAAGTCAAGCGGGCACTTTGGAAAAGCTCACCTGCAGTGCATCTACAAGGGTTAGTTGAACTAAATGGCTGTTTTCCTGATTTCCCCTTGATATGTTTTGTTCTTTCTTCCCTCTTGGGTCAATGTGTTCAAGACCAAGAGGCAGCAAGAACCTGTGTGCAGAAGGGATCGTTTTGCTGCAAACGTTTGTTTTAAACTTTTGCAATGACCACTGATATTGCTTGCACTTCTCTAGAAATGCCTTTCTAGGACCTGATCCAAAAGCCTGTTGAAGTCAATGGAAAGACTCTCATTAACTCCAATTGCCTTCGCATCAGCTCCCAAATATCCAATTCCACAGCACGTTAGCCTCTCTGATGATGAGCCATTCAGTGAAACTGAAAGGCAAAACATTTAAAACTAATAAAAGGAAACACATTTTTAAAAAAACCACAACAAACTAATTAGGCTGTGGAACTCACTGCCACAAGCTATGAGATCTTTAGCTGAGTCTCTGACCTTAGCAGGATTAATATGAACAAAAAGAACATCCAGAATTATGGGAGTAAACACCTTTAAAAGGTGAGAGTTTTGAACAGAATATAAGCCCTCTTGCTCCAGAGCATAAACCAACCTCTAGCCAATATGAGTAAGGAAGAAACTTTCTCTGTGGGAGGATATTTCACATAAGCATCTGATAAAAATCACTGTCAGAGACTGGATGCTGGACTAGCTATAGAATAGAGCAGTTTTCATCTGTTAGTGTTTCTGTGGCTACCGGATAGTGTCCCAAAGAAGTTATCATGCAATTTATTTTCTTCTCCATTCCCTGTTTTTCTTCTGGTGTTTTAGTTGTATTGTCGTTATCAGCAAAAGAATCATCTAGGTCAGGAATATGGATTTATGGGCCTAACTGGTGGGGAGAAAATCCTGAAATAATTGCATTGCAATGCTTGTTAGACGCTGCTTTACATTGAATAATATTCTTCCTCCTACATAAATTTATAGGATTTTTAACTCTTCCCTTTTTATAGGTGGGTTTCTGAAATCTATTTTATTAGGGGAAAAAGATTTGAGTGTGTTAGGCAAAGTGCCAGTAGCCATGGCAACCTAGGATTTTTCCATCTTCATTACAAGCTCAAGTAAAACCTTCATATAAAATCTAAATGAAAGGGTACATTATAAGTCAATTTTCAAATGTTTGCCTGGAAGTAAAAATTTGGACTGCATCCTTTTTTTCTGCAGAACATTCTGGTTCTACGCAGAAGACATTTTTAAGGTGAGATATTTATTTTATTTATTTTTGCCTTCACATTTTATTCCGTTTTCTCTGCAGAGTGTGTTGTCTAGTTGTTAGACCAAGGTAACTGGACTCCTGGATTCCAGTTCCTGCTCTGACCTGCTGTCTGACCTGGGCAAGCTATTTAATCTCTACACACCTTTGTTCACTTGTCTGTACAATAATGATGACAATAGTTATATATGGTATCTCACAGGGGGGTTGCAATGATCAGCTAATTAGCAAAGTGCTTTGAGATCTTCCAATTAAAGGAGTGATAAGTGTGCTAAGAGCTCCTGGTCTCTTGATTATATTTCCTCCTTCGTCTAAAAATCATACCAAAAGGCTAAGGAAATGTGTGGGTTAGAGAACAGTGTGAAGTGTCTGTTTTCTTTTCAAATAATTGATTATCTGAGAGCCTGAGGAGGAAAAATAAGGCTGTTTGTTTGGTTAAGACACTGATGCAATGTTAGTCTAGTAGAGATTCATTATACATACAAATGTTCAGGTGCCATTTAAATGGATTAATTCCAACATTGTTTCATCTTAAAGTGCTTCCAGTCAAGAGAGGAGACCAATTTGTAGCAGCGCTTCATTTCCAGCCACATGGGCTGGACAACAGGGATCATTTCAAGGAGCTCCTGCTTAGTCATTCACCTCTGAGATATGCTGCTCAGCAGCTTCTCGGGGTTTAAACCAGTATGAGGCATCTCACCTCAGCTCTCTGGCTGCCCCTCCTTGCCTGTTCAAGGCATTCAGGACCATGGGTTTAGGGCGGTGTTTTATCCTCTACTGCAGCTTCCCCGGGGAAAGGCACAGGGTCTCTGTATGTTCAGTGCTCCAAAATGAAATCACAACCAAGCTCAAAGCTGCAGATCCAAACACGCATAGACATACTGTCTCAGACACACCTCAAGGCAGGAGCCTTGCCCGGAAATCACTCTGTATTTATAAAAAGCAACAGAGGGTCCTGTGGCACCTTTAAGACTAACAGAAGTATTGGAGCATAAGCTTTCGTGGGTGAATGCCCACTTCATCAGACGCAAGTAATGAAAATTTCCAGAGGCAGGTATAAATCAGTATGGAGATAACGAGGTTAGTTCAATCAGGGAGGGTGAGGTGCTCTGCTAGCAGTTGAGGTGTGAACACCAAGGGAGGAGAAACTGCTTCTGTAGTTGATAGCCATTCACAGTCTTTGTTTAATCCTGATCTGATGGTGTCAAATTTGCAAATGAACTGCAGTTCAGCAGTTTCTCTTTGGAGTCTGGTCCTGAAGTTTTTTTGCTGTAAGATGGCTACCTTTACATCTGCTATTGTGTGGCCAGGGAGGTTGAAGTGTTCTCCTGTATTTACAGTTTCTGAAGCCTCATGGGTGTGCAAACACTGAGGATGAAACGTGCAAATGGGACTTTCTAACTCGTGCGCATAGTCCTGTTTGCACATACAAAACGGTGGGCTGATTTTCCAAACGTAGCCCTTCATCTGGAAACACATCGGCTCCATCACGTTAGTGTTGTAAGGGCCAAAGCATAAGAGATCGTGCAATGATATACTGGTAGGCCAGATTGGAACCTCACAGCAATGGTGAGAGCACCTGGAGGCATTGTGGGCACTTCCTCCTGGGAATCGTTGTCAGGCAGGAACTGGGCACAATCTGGCCTTTATGCTTTTCTTTGCAGTAAATTTCATCCTTCCTGGTGTTCATGGAAAATATTTTCCAGCTCCGCCATTAGGATGAAAGGAAACCCCACTCCTGTTGTATCTGATTTCCCTTCTGCCCTGTTACGGTTAAAGCTACAACCTGCTGCCTTCTAATATTGTACATTTCGGGGGGGAGACGGATTAAAAATGGCAGGGGGCTCTTTCTTTTTTTTGATACATCCTTCCTTCCGCCCCTCGCAATCAATTAGTGGGCAAAGACTTCCGAAAAGCTCTTTCCTCCCTAACCTTTCACAGACTGTAGCGATAATGACTCTGGAGAGCTCGAGCTGGGCCTTTGCGTGGGGTTTGTTACCCTCCTAGGGCAGTGTCAGGCGACCTCCATCACTTCCTCCTCTTCCTGTCCTACTCCTGCAGCTCAGATAGTCTCAGGAAAGAGGAGGGGGCTGCTGGGGGAAGGGATAATGTTCTCAAATTGGCTTGATGCCACCAGATAATGTTTCCTCTCTGGTGTCATTGCTGCAGTCAGAGGTAAGAGTATGGCTGTAGAGATTATATAGGCCCATTCTTTTTCCTGCTAATAAATAATAATTATGCATACCTGGAGTCAAGAAGCGGGGGAGACAGCTCACTGTTTTTAATTTACATTCTCTTTGTCCCTCTGTCGAGTCAAACCACTTCTCGGAGCCCAACCTCCATACTGCAGCAGCTCCGTCCCCCCCAAAAAACACACGGCTTATAATTATGGTGTTACTTATTTTGCCAGCATTCCATGATTCTCCTTTCTGCCCCTCAGCCTTCTCAGAGAGATAGATACGTCTGTATGTATAGGTGTGGGATCTCACTGTATGCTTTTGCTTGGCACCTGGTCCCCGTTTTACAGCCAGTTTGTTTGTGACGGCTGTATCATGGTTAGGTGATGCTTCAGTCTAAAGTATCAGGGGGTAGCCGTGTTAGTCTGTATCCACAAAAACAACAAGGAGTCCGGTGGCACCTTAAAGACTAACAGATTTATTTGGGCATAAGCTTTCGGGGGTAAAAAACCTGACTTGTTCAGGTGCACTTCTGAAGAAGTGAAGTTTTTTACCCACAAAAGCTTATGCCCAAATAAATCTGTTACTCTTTAAGGTGCCACCGGACTCCTTGTTGTTTCAGTCGAAAGTGTTTCTATTTTGTGGTGCATGCCTCGTGGGTGTGTGCGTGAGAAAGAGAAAGGATCGGGTTCTGGGAAGGATTTCTTAGAAGCAGGCAGGGTTTGTGCAATGCTTCCACACAATGCTGCCAATTGACCCCCAATCCTGGCGGGCATCATCTCCTGCTCCTCCAGCCCGGGGACGCCCACAAAGCTCTGCTCAAGCGCCTCAACCACTTCCCACTCTCCCAGTCCTATGGCTGACACACACACACCTCTGCCAAAGCACCCGAGCCTGGATCTGCAATGACCCCTGCTATTCCAGGGCCGGAGTTGCTCCTGCACAAAGCTTGTCACGGGTGCCATTCCAGTGGTTTACTGACGCAGACCAGTGTCTACTAGGAAGTGACCTCCACGCTCATTTTCGCTTGTGACCTCCTCAGGATGTACTGATTGACTCCCCATTCGCCTTCCCACTATGCCAAAGTTCTACTATTTTAACTACGCACACAGCTCTCCTGGCATATCTGCCTCTCACGTACAGATCTGTGAGAAAAGGAAGCGAACCCATAAATAGCGGCTCACACCATTCTGTGGCTGTTGTGCACAATTCAGCATTTCAGTTGGCAGGGATTCAATTAAACCTACTTTTTTATTTCTCTTCGTGGCGGGGTTCATGCCCTGTGAGTTTTGGTTTGTGGTTTAGGTTCAAACTAAGCCCCCTACCCCAAAAGAAATCCTTCAATGCAGAATTCAGCCTAAACTTCCAGTTTGTGTCCTCTTTTCAAGCAAAAGATGGGGGGGATTCAGCCCCGGGCAGAGAGATCTGGAAGGACACAGACTTTTGATTAACTATTTGGAAACTGAGTCTTACTCTTCTCTCTCTCTCTGTTTAAGCCAACTCCATGACTTCCATTCCAATAAACCATTTCCCTTTGGACAATGTGTCTCCTTGTTCATTTCTCTTTGGTAGCTGTGACAATGTTTCAAAGCTCTCTTGACAGAAGGCAAAGTGGCCTAATCCATGAGAATACTGATTTCTGCCTTTCCCTCCTCCTTTAGAAAGCTACTAAAATTTCCAAATTTCCAAGTTTTGGTTCAGCAAAAGTCACTCACTCTGTCTTAGCTGTGTTTGTGTCTCACCTTTATTTTAGCATCCTCCATCATTCTGATTCCAGAGATTCCATCTTATCAACATAATCGAGAGGCCAAAATTCTCTCAGTCCTAGCTGGGCATTAATAAATACAAGACGAATCCATCCAGGGGCTTAATTCTGCCTAAGACAGAGATAAGGGCTGTTAGTTATTAGATCTTCTTATTAAAGCTTAACTCGGGACAGTGAGTCCTTCACTAAATAGTCTTTAAGTTTCCAGACCCTTTTTTCCTTTTCAAAGCCCCATGAAATCTCATCTCTGACCACTAGAAGGAGAAGAGAAAGTCAAAAGACAAGCGGAGGACACAATTCCCACTCCCCCCACTCCCTCCCTCACCTAAAATCTAATAAAGATGATTAAATTACATGTCTTTTCCTCCCATTGAAATCACCGCACACTGCTCAAATATTAGGACTCAGGAAATAAAGCACGACAACTTCCCTCATGAAACCTTAGAAGGCAGAGCAGGGGGCAAGGGCTACAGGCCTGCAAGACTGGGCTGGTCTAATTAAGAAATCACCCTGCTGAGCAGAACCTAATCTAAATAAAATAGAAAAAGGAACCTAGTTCAAACCTCTGCCTCCCTTCCTTCCCTCCTCCCGCCCCAGCATGCCTGCCCCAGCCCACCTCACCCCCATCCAAAACCCATCCAAGTCACAGTGCGTTTTTCTCCTCTGGAGTTTCTTGGAGGGTAAGGTTGGCTCACACAGAGCTCTGTGTGTGCTTAGGGTGGCCAACTTCCAAAGGAAAAATCCACCAGCCATGTATGGCAGGAGACTGCTGTTTCTTTATTGGCGATTTTTTAAAATGCTACTTGGCCTGCTGTTTGCTAAGAAAAACTCTGGTGTCTCAATTGTTGGTAGGTAGGGCTGGTTGAAACGGTTTTTGGGTGGAAAATCAGGGGTTTCCATTAAATGACATTTTTCACTAAGTGTCCTCTTCCCACTGAAAATTTTGATTCTTTGGAAAAAAAAGAAAAAAAACATTTTTTTTTTAAATTTGACTGAATACCAAAATATTTCTTCCAAACCCTGAAATAGATTGATTCAACTATCCTGCCCAGGTATCTCCTGGGACTTGTAGTCTGGTGTCCTCATGTTCCCATTCCCCTCTATGGACCAGACTCCTCAGTTGGACTACATCGCCCATGTATGCAGTGTAGTTGTAGCTGGGTTGGACCCAGGATATTAGAGAGACAATATCTTTTATTGGACCAACTTCTGTTGGTGAGAGAGAGAAGCTTTCAAGCCACAGACGTTGGTCCAATAAAAGATATTACCTCACCCACCTTGTCTCTCTACATCTCCCATGATTCATCATGGCCAAAGACTCCTAAAATGAAAGTGCTTCCCCTCACTATGGTACATGTAGTCCTTTCAGGGGCACAGGCTATAGAGGAGAATGGGAGCATGAGGCACCCATTTAAGGCCAACTACAACTCCCATGAGACACTGCAGCAGTATTCAAATTGAAGCATCTTGGTTTTTGAGTGACATATTTAGGTTTTTGATTTTTCAGTGAAAAATCAAAATTTTCTGAGGAAAAAAGCCCATTTTCTGACCACCTCTGACTGTTGACAAATTACCTGTATATAGGTTTGAGAAGCCAATGTTTTCAAAAGTGACTAGTGACTTTAGGTGCCCAATTTGAACTGCTGTCAAGGGGCCTGATTTTTACCAGGAACATGCTGAGCACCTTTTGAAAATCAGGCACATTTAAAGGGTCTCAAACCGGGCACTCAAAATCACTGGTTACTTTTGTAAAGCCTGGCCCAAAGCAACTTGGAAAATCCATGGGAGATGGATTTGAGCCTTCCTCCCCCACCACCACCGCACGAAAAATTTTTACAAAATTTAAATTTAAAAATTTTAGGGTTGGGAGTTGTTTTTTTCTGCTTCTTAATTATATTAGAAGGATCAGGAAGGTCAAGTACGGCCGTCCCTGTTTTTGTTGGAGCACTTATGGGAGGTCTCAGATGCAGACTGAGGTATCTCAAACCCTTAAGTGAAGTGGTGGTGGCAACACATCTTTAACAGGTATTTTCTTCCAACTGTTTTCAAGGTGTTTCAGTAAAATGGCTGTTAATAAAATGGGGCAAGAATATGTGAGTGCTGGACTGACTTGGGCTATGCCTGAACCTACAGTTACTCCCATGCCAAAGACCCTGATACTGTAACTTGTATCTATACCTACACTCTAGGTATATACACACCCCATTGTATTTTTTTAAAACATACTTGGCTGATTAAGAGGGAAATTGTTGCAATTTGAGGGAAACACGGCCAGACCTGAAAAGCAGAGCAAACAACATATATTTTTACTTATTAATAATTCCTGACAGATTATTTTTAAAGGTGATTTTGCCTTCAGTGGAGCTAGGCCAATTAATACCAGCTGAGGACTGCTGGGGGGGCTTTTACAGACATAATTAGAGATCCTACCATCCCTGAGAAGTTTGCATCCGCATCCATACACTACAGTTTTGGCCCACATCAGTGGGTAACGCAGGAGTCAGGATGACAGACAAATCTATAATCCAGAAAACTCCCTTTCTCCCTCCCAGCCACAATCTGCTAAAAGATGATTCTAGTAATCTATAGGACACTGCCAAGTTCCTAAAGATTCCTTGCCACTGATGTGGCCCAAAAGGACCAGCCTGACTCTTGTTATCTCTCTTTATTAATAATTATTAATTATTATTATTATTACCTAATTAGGTTGTCATTCAAAGAATATAACAGACTCCCCAGTTACTCACAGATGAGAGAGCTGCAGAAGGGCAGACGTGTCCACAAGATTGGGATGTCAGCACGAGTTCATTACCCTGCCTGAGTCGGATATTACATCTGTGATCGTGATGAAACAGAAGCAGACAAAATCTCAGGGGAATGGGAACGTCACACGCAGCATTTCCAGGCTGAAGCCTAAAAGAGATGTCATCGTAACTTCAGAACCAAACCTTCAGAGCCTGGGGCTCTCACCAGACTGATTTTCACACTGTGGGACTCTACTGTCACAGATTATATTAAGTGGAGAGAAAGGCGAAGAATCTACTTTGACTGACAGGATCGCCTGAAATAATAAGATGGACAAAGCCCACCTCATCACACCCCACCCTGGCCTCTAGACACACACACACACACACACCCCACTTGCTCTCCCAAATACCCTTTGTAACCTTATACTTGCTCCTAAGCTCCCCAAAGAGCAGAGCAACACACTCCCAGACTGACTGCCGTTTCATTTTCTTCTGAAACAGTAAAACCGTTTCACTATAACTTGGCTAAAGCATTAACACTCTGGTTTCAGTTTCTTTTATGATAGCCTAGGGCAACTGCCAATTAGGGTCCCCCCTAGCCACCCCTGCCCCCTCAGTAGCAACTCCCTGAACTGTCTCAGAGTGCAACCCAGACACATAACTCTCCTGTTCTCTGATGAAAAAAATCTAAAATAATAATAAACACACCATAGAAAAGATTATTGGAGTTATTTGCCAACAGAAAATGGCAACGAGCCAATCTCTGTTCTCAAGTCCACCCTCCTCACCCAGCAGCACCACCCTTCCCCAAGCCGTTTCAACCACCATCATTTCTTAAAGTGAAATACACATGATTTTGCACATTACAGGAATCGTCATAATACGGTTGTTTCAGGCTACCGTGTTTGCTCTTAAATGTTTTCAGTTGCAGACAGGAAGGATGTCTGAGGGGATAAGGTCTTCTGAGTCCAAGTCCATTGCCCTATCATCAATTCCGGCCTCAGCCAGACACTTCCTTTATGACCTTGGACAAGTCATAGTGACTGATCCTGTGCCTCAGTTTCCCATCTGTAAAATAAGGATGCTACATTTTTACCTCACAGGGGTATGTGACGATGAAATCCATTATCGACTGTAAGGTGCTCACATACTATAGTGATGAGGGTCATACATGGACCTAGACAGATACATAAAACCTACCAAATTGTTTACTATTCTTATCTCCCCAGCGTGAAGGTGCTGAATCTTGTAAGTGCCAGCAATCAGTGAAAGCCAGGCAGAATGCATTGGATGCAGCTGACAACTGCATTATCCACTGGCATTTGCATGAGATATTATCATTTATCATCTGTGTAGTGCATGAGCAATGGTAGTGCATTATAATCAGTGAACAGCGCCAAACATATAACATGTTCCTGCCCTGAAGAGCTTAAAATATATTTTAAATATGAGCACAAGGACAGAATACTGCTTGGCTTTCCACACACACAGTGTTCAATCAGATACCATGTTAGAATAAGGGGGAAACATCCTTTTCAATATCTTCTGATTGGTTTTTAGTACAGCTGCTTGGAACATTCCCCCCCAAACATTTTTTTTCAATGATAAAACTATATTATTCCCCCAACTCTATTTTTTCACTACCAAAGTTTTCTCCATTTTGTTGCTCGGAACAGCCGTTTTAGAGAGGCTCTCGCTTTTCAATGTGTTGCATGCCCAGGAGATTTGAATCACTATAACTTATATCACTATTGCACATGTGATTCCCTACACACTTTCTCTCTGTTGCAGGGACTCCAGAGTCTTTTGTAATCAAATCATTAATTAATGAAGCCTTTCATCATTATCCCATACTCAGTATTATCCTTATACCTGAGGGGAAACTGAGACAGAAAGGAAAGTTAAGTGACTTGCCCAGTTAAAACTGAACAGCAAGCCTGTTGCATAGACAGGAATAGAACCTGGGTATTTTGTCTCTGAGTGCTGTGCTTTAACCACTAGGCAATGCTTGCATATATGGGCATATTAACCCCTTTATTTCTCATATGGTGGCATATATTCCCAACCATTATAAACTGACTTCATACTGCTCTGATGGACAACACTAAGCTCCACTTATGTCACTGACATCATTTACATAGTAAGTAATACTCTTCTAAGGAAGAAAAAAGAGACGGGAAAGACAAGAAGAAAAGCTAAAAAGAAAAGAATAAAACTGGTGAAACAAAAACAAAGCGGTGGTGTGGATGGCTCATGAAATTTGTTGCCACTTGAAGACTCAATACACTCTCACTCAGAAACATATACACGCACACAAATCTGTACATCAAACCACTAGAATAAACAGACAGATTCCATCTATGAACAACACAAACATTAGCATCTGAAGAAGTGGGTTTTTTACCCATGAAAGCTTATGCCCAAATAAATCTGTTAGTCTTTAAGGTGCCACCGGACTCCTTGTTGTTTTTTACAAACATTAGAATAGATCACTATATGAATGCTAGAGAGAGAGAGGGAGAGAGAGAATATTTATTCCCTCATATGCATATATATATGTAAATATCACACACACACACACACACATATATATACATGTTGTGCATTATCCACACAGATAATACTTTGCTCATCTCTTTCATGAGCTTACTGAATCTTAGCCAGGCTTCTAGAAATGAGTCAAAATGTTAAGAGAAAATGGAGAGGGGGAATAAAACCCACTAAGGACATGAAAGCATAGGGTAATAACCTGGGAAACACTCAGCCCAATAAACACAGTGTTTGGCCAATCGCGTCGGGCATGGATGTGCAGAAAAAAAGGTGGATCCTGGGTCCTTTGTTGCTAAGGGCGCTTGAGGCTAATTATTCTCCTTACCTTCCAGTTCTTTAAGCCCTCCCGATACCAGCAGATGTCCTGATTTGATTCCCATTTCACCGATCCTGAAGCAAATTGATGGGGGCAGAGGGCAATGGAAGAGGCTCTTGATAGTTTGACACTCTAGATCCAGGCCGGAAAGAGAAGAAAGGAATTTATTATTACACATTTTAAACATGGAGCCACCCCAAATTTTCATACCAGTTATTTTCATGCTCTTCAATAAATGGTAGTTTGGTACCTGGACGTCATCTGCAAGTGAGCGGCAATGTAATCTCTCTGGAATAGCAGGATACCATCACATGGATCATTTTCTCTGTCTTTCAAAGGCAGACTCAACTGAAGCCATCTGACTGCAGCTGCTGAATTCAGACCCGGCATCACCATCCACCGAGAGAGCCAGACACGTGTTGCAGCTAGGTGCATGAACAGCAATTGCACGTTTTCCACTGGGCAGCTTCTTAACTAGCTCATGGAGCCCACATGACTTAAGATATTTAGGACAAGGACACGTTATCAAAATCCCAGCTCTCAAAGAAAGTGCCAGCTTTACCACCCCACCCCACCCCCCATTGCGCTGTCCGACACCGCGTTTACAGTTTGTTTTCTGGTCTGGAAAACACAAAGCTCTGCTAACACTGCAGAGGGAGAAGTACCACCGAGCCAAGAGAGTGGGACCAGGTCCCCAGCCAGCCTCCCATGTTGCAAGCAGCGACAACGATCGGTGAGCAGGTCTGGTTGCTGCTGCCAGCAATGAAATGAGGCTGTAGTGTCCACCACTCTGGTCTTTTATAGGGCTTCGTTTATTAGCCGGGTGCCCCTATTTCATAAGGCAGCGTTAGCTAGACTGTGCACGCAGGAATGATGAAGATGATGACTATTAGCAGGAGCCCAAGGACACCTTTTCTTAAGCCTCATTCATAGCGGCCGACATGGTAAAACAGCCCAGCAATTGTTCTCTCAAATGTCACATTTCTGTGTAGGCCACTGTGCAGATAAAATGCTGCTCTCGTTGGGGCTTTTTTCCTTCCCTCCCACCCCCCTTTTAAAAAAAAAATAACTGTGCTATCCTTTAACTATCGCCAGAGAAATTCAACCGACCAGGGACTTTTTCATCTTTTAGGCCCGCCCGCCCCCCTCATCCTTTATTTTCTTCCCCTCCCTTCTTCACGTCGCTTGAACAATCTGGCTCTGTTCTGGGCACATTCTTGCGGCCTATTCTTTGGGTTGCTCATGCAGGGTTCACTCTTAGTGGACGGGGGGTGGGGGGGAGGGCAAAACAAGGTCTGCATTCAGGTAGGGGAGGGCAGGAAGGCAAATCTAATGTAGTGGGGAATTGTTGTGCCATCAGCTTAATACCTGAGCAGAGGAAACAAAGAACCTTTAGAGAACTTGCTTCTAGGCGGTGACCTCCTCCTCTCCCCCCGAAGGAACTCAAAAAGATAACAAGGACTGAAAGAAACGGCACCAATATAATTAAAGCTATCCAAGCAATTTCTGGGGGTATTAGATATGATGACAGAGAACCAAGCCGTTAATAGTATTCCTGGTATTATTAACATCCACCAGCATGAAGGGACAAGTGGTTTTTTTAAAACTCCTCGTCAAAATTATTCCTCTGGGGAGTGACTCAAAGCAGACGCTCCCAGACCAGGTAGAGCACATGGTCATTCCTGGAATGATCCTATATATATAGTCAGCAGGGTGTTTAGTGACTGCAGAGCTGGGGTATTTTCCAGTTCACACAGGTGGTAAATCAGGGGCCTAGTGATGGGAAAGCGTTTGACCTTGATGAGTTTGATCAATAGAGTTTGACCAAGACTCAGCTAGAAAGAGGCTGAAAGTCGCTGCTGTCTGACAGCTGTTTGATGGATTGTGGGAGATGATTTGATGAGGAGGAACTCAGTCCAGTTCTCAGTGTGCACGTATCTATCATTTAAGCCAGCTCATTTGCTGGTAGAGTCAGCAGAGAGGGATTGAATGGACCTTGGAGATAATGTCCATCTAGCAAGCCTAGGGATGCTAGAATAATTTTGGGGCAGCTGGGCCTATTTCAGTGGCCTGCTCATCTCATCATTACATCTAGATGGCCCTGGACCACATTTGTGGACATAGCAGTAGGACGCTTTATCAACACCTCATAGCTAACGTGAAGTGCCCCTGGTGTGGAAATGGGAGAGGAATACGAGCCAAGAATACAATAAAGAATGGAAAAACATACAGTAGTTCAGTTCTAAAAAAGGCTGGATACTTACATTAACCATAACAACATTTGCAGTTATACAGGTTAAAATGAAGATACTTAAATGTCATGCTCCAGGGCACAAACTGATTCCCACAAGGGTCAGGAAGGTATTTCCCCATAAGTACAGCATTGCTCAACTGGCTAGGTAGATTACAGGAGAGAGGAAGGGTCACTTTCCTGTGAAATATGAGGTACTGTCCTCTACCAGTCACAAAACGTAAGACTGGCTAGATCATCGTTCTGCTTGCGGGTGGTAAATAAGCACCCAGAGGCTGATCCAAAACCCATTGAAATTACTGGGAGTCTTTCCATTGACATCACTGGGTATTGAGATCAGTAGGGTTGCAATCTCTGCACAATATGTATGGTAGTCCCTGTGGGCTCCCTTATGCTATAGCCCTGGGTCTCCAAGGCTGTGACATGCAATGTGGACTTTGAATGAAAAACATTAATAACATTAACTTCTCTGGGAGTTTCATCCCCAGTGGTATCATGTCAGTCTGAAGCGATTCAAGCCAGGGCAGGATGGCTTTGGAACAAGGCTAAATGGGTGTGAGAGATTAACTACCTGGCCTATCCTTTTGTTCAAGTGAAAGGACTTCAAACTCCCGGCTAATAAAGTCCAGAATCAAGCCATTCATCACTTTATTAATCAGTCTCCTCCTCAGTCCAATTTAATTTCAGACCAATACGTTTCAAGCTAGCAGCATAACTCTCTCCCACCTCTGTTCTAGGTGTCAATCCCCACTACCTTCCCCAAGGTTCTCTAATGAAGAGATCCCATTGGATTCCATACAATTATAACAGGGTAGACACCAAAGCCTTCTATCTTCCTCACTATCTGAGCACTGCCTGTGCTCCTGGTTCAAACCCTCTTTCCTGTGTGCTGCCAAAAGCATTATAAGCTTTTTCCATAGGGCCTCCCCTTCGTTTTTGGGCCCGTGTTTAAAGGGAGACCGTCAGCTCTTTGGGAACCGTCACTTGGACAAAGCATTTCTGACCCAACTAAACTGAGCACGCGAGTTACTTACACATCATCTGTGATTTTGTTTAGTGGTTAAACAAATCTCGTCCATAGGCTTGAAAAGGGGCTTTTGGCAAATATCTCAGTGTTAGTAGCTCTCGCAATTTTATCATAAGTCTCATGGTTGGATGTTTTTCTGAAAGCTCCAGCTGATGGAATCAGATTCTATGAGAATCTCTGCTTTCGTTTAAAAAAAAAATGGTTTCTAGCCCGCTGGCTTGCAGAGAAAAATCTTGAAAACATGAAGCAAATGCAGCCTAAAGGCTCACACACTGGAAGGCAACTAAGAAAAAGAACCCAACATTTATTGTTTTTTAAAAAAACCTCATGATTTTCAAGCAAATCTCCTGAGTGGGGGGGGACGCTCGAATCATAACTTTCGAATAGTTGGGGTTGATGATACTCATACCGGTACATTTTCCTGCTTGGTCTGCAGCAGCCTGAGCTTGTTAACCTGTCAGGCTCATCAAAGCAAGACTGGTGTTTTCTGCTTGCAGCACCGGGAGTCAAGGGATTGGGGAAATTGGGGTAGACGATGTTGGGGAGCTAGTGTTCTCTATAAGTAATCACCAGAGTCGGATTATGTATGAAGGGTCTCCCAAGGGGCCCACTGGCCACTCTTTTATGTAGGATAGTACGAATCTAAATAACCGTTGCTTGCACAATAACGTTAACAAAAAAGGAGGTGTGAACAATGTGAAGTGAAGTGAAAGCCTACTTAGAGGTCACCAAAAACGTTTGCAGATAGTTTTCGTCACTCTTCACCCAGCTCCACTGCTACTTAAAGCCAAATTCCAAACTGGTCCAGTTGCATAATATAATTAATAGTCAGTTAAGCTCTTGCTGTTATGCAAGAAAACTTGAGGTACTTTCTGCTCCAATTTCAGCTCTTCCTAATCAATGTTTTTCTGGACTGGAGTTCACACTGTTTGCCTTGCTCTGCACTCAGTGTATAACCTCATTAAGCAAAAGCATAAAGTCTGTTATTTATTTATTCCACATGATAAAACCAGGATATTACTCACAGTGATAACACGGGTTAATTTTCGGTGAAGTCTCTTTTGGCAGCAGGTGGCAAACTTTTAATACAATGAATAACACTCCTATCAGATCCAAGATAAAAGGCTGTCATATCATAAACTCATTTTGCTCTTTGGGCCAGTAACATTAGACTTCAAGGTGCTGTAATTATCTTCCATTGATTTTTATTTATTTATTTTTTATTGTTACTCATAAAAAACGAAGCATAAAATTCAATTAGTTCAAGAAGATTTGGTGTGAGCTTGGACGCTAAGGTGTAATAGGTGTCTATATAATGTAATTTAAGGGCACCACCCTGCCAACTGACTACTATGCACATCCTACAGAGCTATTTCTGCTGGAAGAAGGGGTGTTTGCAGGAGCTCTGGCTGGGGATGTCCGTAATGGGTGCAAAGTTCACACCACACCAGGAGACCGGAACATCTGAAGTGCACTAGGACAGCAGTGATAAGCTCCATTGACAACCCAGCATGCCCTGCTTCTCTCTTAGAATAGAGGTTACGAGCCCTCATGGTGGAAACCACTTGGGATACATGACAGGTAACTAGCCCTTCCCAAATGTTTCCTCCAGTAACAACCCTCACTCTAACCTGTTATTGCAGAATGAAACATGGAGGCGGCAGGGCCCAGTGGATGGCTTGGGACTTAGGACACCTGGGTTCTAGTCCTGGCTCTGCCCTTTGGGCTACTTACTCCCCTTTCTATGCCTCAGTTTCCCCAGCTGCCAACTGGAAATAATGACACTGACCTCCTTTGTAAAACACTCTCTTAAATGGTGCTTTTCGTCAGTAGATCTCACCAATGTATTATTATATTATAGATATACGATAGCTATCGATATGAAAAGCACTATAAAAGGGCTAGGTACTATATATATAATGGTGTAAGAAGGGATCAGGAATTACTGCTGAGTGCTCCCCAGTTCAGACCCTGGGCCAGATCCCCTGTTGTAGGCCAGCCCCTTTACAACACTGAGCCTTCATTCACCCTGTAATCAGGGTGTAAGTCAGAGCAGTTTTTGGCCCGGCCTGTTGGCGTTAACTATCTTGGGTGAGTTTTCAGTCAGGAATGAAAGGGGTGGGGTGTTTTTTTGGTCAGAGGCTCTGGTATGTGGTAACATTTCCAAAAGGCTATATTGGTTTGCAGGCTCGTGCTATGGGTTCATGGCAGGAGTTACACACACAGCCCTGCTAGCCGCAGTCTTGTCCTCCTTCCCCCAGAACTAATTCCATTTTTTTTAAAAACAGCAAGCTTAGGGAAAGCAGCAGAGGAGAAAGTTTAAAACATAAAGAAGGGAGCCCCAAAAGGTTTGGGGCTGGCAGTCAATGCAGAGAAACCCCCGAGGTTTCCATAAGAGAGAAGCCCAAGCTGCAAAATTCAGATTTTCAGTAGGCACTGGGTTACCTAAGAGACCACCTAGCTCCATCCTCCACTGTCACAGTTGCAGAAACACCGATGTGATGTCCCTCCTCCATACAATGGAGAGGGGGTGACTGACAGGACGTTCTCTGGAAGGATCCAGGCTTTGAAAAACCTTCCCATACTGGTCCAAAATAGCCTGGCTTTGCCAATTTTCAGGGCATGCTCCAGAGCCCATTTGTTGCGTCTGGCTTTAGCGAGGGGAGCCTGCTAATGTTCTGGGGTGTTTTTGTTTGCATGTAGAGGTGCTGCTTGTTAAAAGGAGTGAAATGGTGTTTGATCTTGTCATTTTAAATCACTGGCAGAGCCCTCAGAACCTTTGGACAGGTGCTTTTCATTTCTCTATATGAAATAAAATATATACCAACACGTCAGCTCTGGATTCCAAACTCCCCCAGATGGTGGGTGTTTGGATCCAGCAGTCTGGTGTGGTATGCTGGGATGGTGGGGGCTATTTGCAAAATCAGGATCTGGCTTCAGATTCACAGCACTCGCAAAGCATGAGCGGTGTTTGGAGCTGGAGTTTGGGTTTGAGTGCATGGTGTTAGAAGGAAGATGATCTTGTGGTTGAATCACTGGAGCAGGATTCTAGAGAGGTGACTTCAACTCCCCGCTCTACAGTAGGCTTCCTGCATGACCTTGGCCAAGTCACCAGATCTCTCTGGATATGTCTACACTGAACACTATGCCTGGGCCCTGACTCAGGTTTGAGTCCAAGCCCCCCTTCCGTCCACACACAAATCAGTATGGGGTCAGCAAGCTCCCAGGACCCGAGTCCTAAAACTCTGCTGAGGGGATGGGTCAGAACCTTAGTCCTGCTGTGACTCCGATCCAAGCCCTGTCATTTTGCAATGTGGACATGGGTCAAGCCACAGACCCAAGTCAGAAGGTCTGTGTATTGCAGTATGGATACATTAGCACAGCTGGGAGACCCAGACCCAACAATTGTAAGCCCAGGTTTACACTGCAGTGTGGACACTCCAGCACAGGCTTGGAAACCCCAAGTACAATGCAGTGTAGACATAGTTGCTGTGTCTCCATTCCCAAACTTCTGCTCGCCTGTCCTTTTCTCCCACCATTGCCTGTCTTGTTTGTTCAATTGTAGGTTCTCTCTTACTAAATGTGTGTACAGCCCATAACAGAATTGGGTTCTGGTGTCAATAGAGGCCTCCAGGCATCTCTGTAATACAAACAGTAAGAACTGGACATTTTCCAGAATTATTTGGGCTTCTTACCTATGCAAAGACGCATCGGAAGTAGAGCCAGTCGACACCATTCATTTCATTTCATTCAAAACGGCATTTTTAAAAAAGCACAAATTTTCATATTTTTTTTTTTACATTTTCCAAAATAAAATAGTTTTTCATTCTTTTGGGCTTCCAGTTTTTTATGTTTCCTTTTCCTCCCTTTTTTCTTCCTTCCATTTTGCCAAAGGGTGGTAGGAAGGCAGAAAGATAAAAAACAAAACACTAGAAATTCTTCAGGTTGAGGGATTTTTGGAAAAAAAAAAGGAACTTTCATATTTTTAAACTAATATTTTCCGAAACATGTAACATTTGTGACCAATCCTCGTTAGACATTTCACAAGAACAAGTCGTCTTGTGCAATTTCTACTATTATCTGCTTCTGATAGACCCAGAAATGGCACAAGAACAACCTTTCTTTTGTTATTTGGCATTTCCAGTCCCTCCCAGGAAAAAAAATGAAAAATAATATAAACTAAATTACCAGAAAATTCCTAAAAAGTCAGCAAGGTTTGGTTAACAGAAAAAGTTGGCCTGATTCCTTAAAATGGTTTTCTGTAATTCCACTGATTTTAGTGGAGCTATTCCTGATTTATATTATATTAGTATAAGTGACAGGAGAATTAGTCCTATTGCTGGGTGTAATGGGGGTGTTTTAAGATAGAAACGGGTTTGGATAAATAAGTTTGTTATTTTGTAGAAGACCTTTGCACACTAAGAAACTGGAATATGGAAAAAAAAAATTCAAGCAAGAGGTGGCATGAAACATACTATTAAACCAGTGTAGCCTTCCAAAGGTGTGAGAGTTGTGATAAGTCCTGTTTAAACTTTACCCAGAGCTGAATACCAAATGTCAACAGGAGCTCATGCCCAAACGCTCTGATCAGGCCAGACAAACATCCAATCAGAAGCATCAATCAAAGCTGAGACATAGTCGAAGGGAGGTGGGAATGTTTAACTCTCCAATTCCCAGCTGAGCGAACCCTCCCCAGCAGGTTATCCTCAGCCAGTTCTTTCCCCTTCATCTATTTATACAAGACACCCTGCCACATGCATCTTTTTTTTCCCCTTCAGGTAAACATGCACACGGAGCAATAACTTCTAAATGTACATCATGTACCAAATCCACACCAATTCAAAAGGGCATCTCCAGCATACTGTGGATGCAGCATGCTTGTTTGCCTTTCCTCCGGGTCCCATCTACCTAGCAAGCATCAGGCCAGGCTCATGCACTGACTTCTGTCCCGCCACTTTCTTGAATACTAGAAGGAAAAACCTCCCCTGCCTAAATCCTTCAGCGGGAAGAGGATAACGGCTCGGGAGGAGGCGGAATGTTCTAAACAGCTGCTGCTGCCTTAGCGCACCTTCAGTGCCTGCCTCGGTCTGTGCATACAGGGCTTATATGATATGACAGTGTGTGTTTTGTAACAATAGCAAATACATTTCAGATCTGTTCACAGTGGCAAAAGTTCCGCCTGTTTTATAACCTGTCTCCCCCTAGTTTGAAGCATCTAATCAGGTTAGTACATATATTCATGAACATCTTATGACACAATATACTTTGATCCGATCCAAAGCCTTTTGAAGTCAATGGGAATCTTTCCATTGATTTCAATGAGCTTCGGATCAGGTCCTCAAGTCCTCAAGTGACTTAACTTATTATGGGTTTCAGAGTAGCAGCCGTGTTAGTCTGTATCCGCCAAAAGAACGAGGAGTACTTGTGGCACCTTAGAGACTAACAAATGTATTTGAGCATAAGCTTTCGTGGGCTACAGCCCACTTCATTGGATGCATAGAATGGAACATATAGTAAGGAGATATATATACACATACAGAGAACATGAAAACTTATTACGGTCCTGTGTCAATACAGCTAAGTTTTTTATTATTGGGCTAAAGAAAGGCTAGAAAACACCATCTGTCATGGTAATGCCTTTCTTTTTTATATTTCTTTTTTCCCTTCCTCATTAGAAGAAGCATGCTCATTCGAAGCAGGCAACATGTTTTATTAATTGATGGCAAATAATCCTAAGATAAAACGTGCAATCAACTTTTTAATGAAAACATATGGTGGGGGAAATTGAAAGGGCTGAGCCTTCGAAGTGCGAGCTTTCCTTGGGAGTACTGTTATAAAAGGAGGTGGAAGGCTGTGTGTAGAGGGACCGGCGTGCTCTAAGAGGAGGTGTAGGTGGGGACTGGCTTCATCTACTCTCGGGAGGTAGGGTTAGGTGTATTACTGGCATGGCAAGGTGGGTAGTATTTTAACCTGAGATGGACCCAAGCCACAGAATTCAGATATGGACCCGTAATCCGCACACCCCAAAGCCTGGGGTTTCAGAGCTTGTCTATATGCAGTTATGATGGTTTAAACTGAAGATGTTATTTTAATCTGAATTCGTTAAACCCGTGCTAACAGCTTTGTGGACACTCTTATTCCAGTTTAAACCACTCTTAGCTTAAGTCAATTAGAAACACATTTAATCTAACCTGACATAAGCCGCGCTTAAAATGAAATAAGAGTGTCCGTGCAGAGCGTTGCAGCCTTTAACTGGTTTAATTGAACCAGTGCCAGTTTGTGTGTAGATATGGTCTTGGGGTCCAGTCTACTGTAAAGATAAGGGCTAAGTCTGATCTTGGCTATGAAGCTACATCCCCATTAACTTCAGCAGAATCACTCCTGGTTTACACCAGGGTAAAATCTTAAGCCGTCATATTGCCTCACTCTAGACATAGTGGGCGACATCCTGCCCCGTTGCAGTCGGGTTTTGTTGAAAATGGCATTGCTATGACTCAGGCCATGTCTATACTACAGGGACTACAGCAAGGGCATTGTAGCTCTACCAGCATGACCCTGTAGTGCAGACGCAGCCTGCCAAGACAGACAGAGTAGGAACTTCACCTCCCCAGTGGTTGCTAGCTCGATAGAATCATTCGTCTGTCAATCTAGCCACCTCTGCACTGGTGGTTAGGTCAGCATATGCTCCGGGATGTAGACTCTTCACACACCCGAGGGCCACAGCGGCGTTGACCTACATTTTAAGTGCAGACCAGGCCTCACTGGGGGACCCAGGGCAAGTCATTTTATCCCCACTGCCTGCCTCACTTTCCCTTTTCGTAAAGCTGAGAGAACAACAAAACTCCTATTAAAAACCATGCACTTCGGGCCAAATGCTGGAAAATGGAGCCAAGCGTGAGCCAAAAGAGAATGTCCCAAAGGACACAGGGAGCTTTTCTTCCCAAGACCAACCCATATAGCCCGTTTAACAGTTAAGGGTGGGATTTTTACAGTGTCTAAGGCCCAGAACCACAGGAGCAATTGATTTTCAGCAGGACTTGTGCTCCCTTAGGTGCCTCTGAATATCCCACCCGAATAAGCTACCCTAAATGGTGATGCTCTGAAAGCCAAATGCACCCACTGCCTCAATCTACTACTCCCAGCCGTGCCTGAGAAACCAGACAAGTCTTGCAGGGAATGGTGAAAATTGGTTGATGTGGCAAGCTGCTCCCCACCAGCAGCTTTTGGCCCTGGTGAACGGGTTCTTTGTGCATGAAACACACTATTGTGCCAGCACAACATCCGTGTACCACTTGAGTCTTGCTTAAACCCTCTAGAATAAGTGGGACTTGCACGGAGCATACTCCTGGTGACAAACCATTGGCCGTGGCCCCTAACACATTTCAGTGCTGGCAATGCAGAGAGACCCAGACCTCATGGGAGCAGTACAGAATCACAAATAACATCTGATTGCCTCCCCTGAGTCTCTGGATGCCACTTGCAGTATTGCCAAACCCAACCATTCAAAAATCATGAGTCAGGCCCCAAAAATCTTGTGATTAGCTTAAAAAATCAAGAGATTTAAAACCATAATAATAGACGTGTAGTCCTTCTAGGTTAAACTCAGGTCCCATTTTCAAGCTTTTCTCCACAACCACAAGGGCTAAAAACTTACCTTTTAAAAACAACAAAAGCTGACATTCACATGACTCCAGGAGCTGGAGCCTTAAAGAAAACATCAAACAACATGAGATGTGTGATAAAAACACAGAAGTGGGCAACACTGGACTTTTTCCACCCAGTCATTGTTTGCTGGCCCTGATCCATCAGTCATGAGATCCTGGTTGGGGGTCAGAGGTGCCGGTTGGCCCTGGTAATCTATTAACCAGAGGCACATAGAGATATTGAAAATACTTGTGTTTAAAAAAATATATAGCACAAGTTAGATGCCTTACACTCAGAATTGCCTTCTTCTTCCAGGAACACTTTCTAGTGTCTTTAATTCCCTGAGGGTGGCACAGAAGGGAAGTTCTGGTATGGGGAGTGAAGATAGAGGCCAAGGTTTTGCATAGCCAACCTGAGCCACTGTAAAAGGGCAGGTGCTCGGTCCTATCTGAGAATCAAGCCCCTTTAAGCTGATTCAGGTTGGGCACACAAAAATGGAGGCACCTGAATTCACTAGCTGCTTTTGCTGGCTTGTCCAGTCGTTCATTATTAGTAACGTTGTAATATTGGCACCAGGAAAAAGCTGAGTAAGGCCCGTCCATCTCAAGCCTTTCTTTCCCCGGCCTCGGGCAGAGTTGCAGAAAGGCACTGACAGCCTCAGATGGAAGCACAAGCCCCCTCTTGCCAAGAGGCTGTAAACCTCCCGGCTCCTGGTCTCATTTATCACCTCAGCGAAGGTCCTGTGGAATTCCACTCATTCTTCACAAGGACTTTCACCGCTCAGATCAAACAAGGGAGTGACATTCCCGGGCCAGCGTGTGTAGGCGGGGAGGTGGGGGGGGAAGGCTTAATCAATCCAGCAGACTTTCCCACACTTTTTTATCAGGGTTTTGACACAATAGGTCAAGGACCTTCTAATGGTGTCAAAGGTGCTTTTCTGGCCTAATAGGCATTGGCATTGACAGTGGAGATTTTTAACCTCCCTACAGGTGGTCCCTCCACCACAGTGGCGATAGGGCCGCTCTATTGTGTCCTCTCTGTCCCCTGAGTAGCTAACAGACATGCCATGCAGGAATACCCAAGTATTATTTGAAAGGGAATAGTATGCCCGTCTGTTGGAATTCAGCTCTTAGAGCAAGTAGAACCGACTTTTTATCTGACCAGCCACCATGAGACACACCACGGCTCCTTCTGCATTCCACACGTAGACATTGAGAGACCCTGGAACATTCTAGCGAAGAGCCGTGAGTTCATGTCGACAAGAGACACTTCCAGGAAGATGAGTGATAATTAAAGAGGTCCAATTTCCCTGTGATTTACAGTCACTTTATGTCCCTAGTAACACCATTAATGTAAATGGTGTTCCTCCTGCTGTATGAACATGTACGTGAAAAATGGTCCCATATACATTTTCCAGTTATGTTACAAAGCACCGGCTTAAGAATCACAGCACATTTATTTAACACGAACTATACCATGGTTTCAGAGACAGGCAGTGAGGTTTTGTTTTGCAACAACAAACAAGACATTTGAGAGTATAAGGCCTATATAAATTGCTATGGACCAGATACCATGGTGAGGGGTTGACAGATATAGAAGACATAGATTGGAAAGGATGGATGCTCTTAGGTGCATAACATAATCTCATTATGACCCACCCCAAAATAACTGATGGGCAAACCTTGTAAGTTTCAGAGTTAGGTTCTGGATCAGATACATTTCTAAAAATTCAGAATCTCATCCAAACATAAAGAGTCTGCAAACTCATTACAACCAGATTTCTCACCCACTTTCTTGGACTGGTCAGATTGGAGATCCATGGGAAATAGCTCTACTTATGGGTACTTGGCACTTCATTTTATACTCCCAGCTGAAATAAGGAAGCTCAGAGGTTGAGAGGGAACATGAAAAATAACTCCTGGCAGGGGGAAGGTAATCCAAAGTTTTTATGAACTTCCCAAAAGTCTGGTTTGAGTTTTGGGGGCAGTTCTACTGTGTTTCTTATTTTACCCACCTCTACCTAAAACTAAATGCCTATCAGGGACACAATCCCTGAGTGGGAGTTCTATCTGCTATTGCACTACGAATAAATAAATAATAATAATGGGTTCCTGGAACCTAAAGGAGGAAGTTTGCTCCACCAGCTAATAAAAGGCTGTTTTGCAACAAGACACAATTAGAAATCCTTTCCTTATTTCACAGCGCCGGATCGTGCAGGGTGCTAAACCTCATCAGTTTCCATTACTAAAAGAGGAGCTGAGGGTACCTAGCAGCTCTCTGAAGCATTCAGCTCCTCAGAGGATTGGGCCTTAGGATCTGAATGCGTTCACTGGGGTAGAAACACTGTACAGAGTGTTCTGTATCTTTTGGCAGGTTTTCACTGTTTCTTTAGTTGGGGTTAAGGATACTTATCCTCCTCATTGGCTGGAATGTCAAAGAAAATTCATAAATCTTATGTAATTCTCAGGAAGTGGGTCTCTGCAAGAAGACTGGAAATGCAACTTGCAGGCACGTCATGTTTTGTTAACATCTCAGTCAGTAGCCTGTCTTAAAGTAGCTCTGTCAGGCCAAAAAAACTGACCCGATCTAACATAAAATTAATTTGGGCCTTTAGAACTTCAAGGAGAGCAGCAAATATGATTGATTTAATTTTTTGCAGGCCTACAATAACAACCCGCTTTCGCCTCACGATCGCAGGCACAAGCCCGCATGAAGCACTTTGCCCATCTGCTCCCGCTGAGTGGATTCAGTACAGGGCAGTGAAATATACAGGTCTGTTGCTCCTTGAAGGAGACAGCAGGAGGGGCCTTGAAAATTTCATTTCGTGGCTTGCTTGCAAGAAAGCTTCACACGCAGCAATGAGAACCAGTCCAGTTTCTAATGGTTAAAGGGGCGGATGGGGAGTCAGGACTCCTGGGTTCCATTCCCAGCTTTGCCACCCAATCATTGCATGACCTTGGACAAGTTACTAAACTTCTCTGTGCCATTGCTTCCACATCTGCAAAGGGGATAAAATACGCCTCTCTAGCTAACACCCTGAGAGCTAGGGGCTACGAGGGTCAAACTCACGCGCTGATCGTCGGAGCCCTGGGCGCATGGGTCCCCGGTAACGAGCGAGTGCTGAGAGAATGTGGAGCTGGTCAACGCTACGCTCGGCTGAGGCGGCAACTCACGGTGTCGGACGCCATCAGGTGGTCGAGGGACATCTACATAGAACACATCACCGGACATCGGCAGCTCCGGGAGGGATGAGCTGAAGTGCCGATGAGAAGCGCAGTCGGGAAAGTCACTCAAATACTTTCCTGATGGACTGTTTTTTCTAAATGGACAACCCATTCGAAATTCCCAATTACTGAGGGCCAAGCTTCACTCGTTGATATATTTTGCTTTCCGTCACCATCGCTCTGTATAACTTTTTTCATGAGTAAAGTAGCCGAATACTTGGATGCTAAATATCTAAACTGTATTCTTAAATTCACCTCAATGTGGGTTATTGCTGATTATGCACTATGTGTATCTTATGACTTTAAAAACAAACCTTGTATTTGTGGCTAATCTAAGCACTATCCCCAGATATATAAACACTCTTTTCTCTACCTGTATATTATATAATTTTAACATTAACTTTAATACATTTTTAAATCTGTATCTCAAAGGGGACTTGTGAGGATCAATTAGGGAAAGTGTGTCTCTTGCCCTACATGTGCCCACAAAGGGGGAGCAAAGTTATTATAACTAAGCCTCCCCCTTACTCCCTTATGCTGGCTTCCTGCATTGCCAATCGCAGCATGGAGGTTGGACAGACTGGATTCCATGGGACCACTACACCATCTGTCCCACACAGACACAGAGGTGAGCAGGGAAAGAGCAAGCAATGGCCAGACCCTTGGTTAAATACTTCCTCCCCCAGTGCGGAGGTTAGCACACCTCAGGCAGCACAGAGTATTGATCTGTCAATACCAAATTACCTTCCTCTGCAAGCAAAGAAGGAGCCAGGACCGGAGATGATCCCAGGTCTGTTCCTGGGGTGATGAAGCCACATGCTGGTCCTTACTTTTGGCCATGAGCAAAGTCACCATTTTGCCCTTAATTAAATGTTTTCAAAGTGTACTGGAATGCTCAGATAAAAGATGCTACATGCGTTGTACGACTCAGTCTGAATCTTTTTTGTTTATGTGTACAGACAGCCTGCAACCTAAGTAACAAGTCAAAATTGTAGTCCACCTTGACAAGTGTCCCCATAAAGCTGTTATTTCAGGCAGTGAATTTTCCAAGTGTGGCACTCTGCTGTTTTGGCCGTTGCCTTTAATAGCACTTTTAAAAAAAAATGACTCCTGTTTTTAGAATAATCACCCCAAACAGCACAGTCTTGCTATTGTAAGAGGGAGCGTTCCGTTCTGGTCTTGTGTTTTCAGAACAAGGTTGCCCAGCCCTGGTAATTAGCTCCGTCTGTCTCCACTGGGTTTCTCCAACTTCTCATGAAAATACTCGTAAGGTTTTGAATAGATTTTTTTTTCCTCATAGCACTTTTCAGACTTGATGTTTCCCAAAGTGACTTACGAAGCAATGGGCTTGGTCTGTGCACTGCAAGCTCAGAAATAGCTCACACATGGCCCTGGAAACACGAGACTATTCTATGGGGTCAAAGAATACTTGTCAAAACCATGGCGTTCTCCCAAGGAATGGAAACCCAGCAGAACATCTCATCGGCAAGCTGGTGCCTCGAAGACATCGTTCTTTTCCTGCACTGTGATCACCGTAACAGGGCTTCAGCTAAAGATGGGAGACTCTCATCAGGTTCAGGGGCCTGTGCAGATAAGCATACGTCAGCGCAGAAGCTTATCAGAACCTCTTGAGACAGAGCTAATGCAAATCTCACAAGATCAGGTTTCTCCGCACAAGATTTGCAGTGGGCAAGAAAATGATAAATAACAGAAACAATCTTTCCAAATGGAGCCTGTTCTCTCCTCTTCCAAGACACAAGCATGCCAGCCCAAATCCTCAAAGAGATTTCAGCGCCTAGCAATCAGTCGGAGTTAGGTGCCTAAATACCCTTGATTCTCTGAAGAGCTACTGACTAAAGCCCTGATTCAGCAAAGTAGTTAAGCGTGTGATAAATTTTAAGCCTGTGAGTATTCCCATTGAGGTCAGTGGGCCAGTGCTGTAACAAGGGCGAGGCAAGTGAGGCACTTGCCTCAGGTGTGCAAAGTGGAGGGGCGCAGCTCTACTGCCCAAGCGGGGCGGAGAAAAAAAAAAAAGCGCGATCGGCGGCGCTTCGGCGGCGGGTCCCTCAGTTCCTCTCGAAGGGAAGGACCTGCCGCCGAATTGCCACCGCCGCTTCATTCATTCTTCTACAGCAATTCAGCGGCGGGCCCTTCCCTCCGAGAGGCGCAAAATTTTCTTGTTATGGCTCTGAGTGGGACAATTCATGTACTTGAAGTGAAGCACCTGTTTAAGTGCCTCGCCAAATCAGAGTCTAAAACAAAGCACTGTCCACCCAAACCAGATATTCAATGATACAGCATACAGAGCACCATCAAAAGTAACAGTCTGGCCTTGCACCTTGGGCTTAAATCTGCATTTAGGCCATGAAAGCTCTGGCAGCATGTAATACATACATTTCAAACTGGCTAACCATATAGCTGGCTCAACTTACACAACAGAATGTAAAGGAATCTTTAGAGCACGGGCAACTCCTCTCTTCTGGTCTGAGGTACGATTATTTTGCTGTTCTCTTGTAATAATGTTAACAATTCTAATAATTTACACAGCACCTTTCATCTTGGAGGATCCCCAAGCACTTTAACTAAGGCTACATTTCTCAAAAGGGGCTAGTGATTTGGGGTGCCCGATTTTTTGGGTGCCCAACTTGAGACACCTTAAAGGGACCTTATTTCCTGATGGTGGCTGCTCAGCACTTCCTGAAAAACCAGACCATGTGTCTGAGGCTTCCTTAATTTGGGCATCCAAGTCATTTTTGAAAATCTTGGCCAGTTTATCTGCCCAGAAATCTCTTTATCCACATGGGAAATGCAGCCATCTCTGGACTGGAATGCTGCTCCTGTAACAATGCACAGCAACGTGACACGCTGTTTAGGAGAGGACGTAGAAAAGAATACCATGTCCAACTGAAACTGCAGGGGGAACTCCAGCAGCACGGATGCAATTACCAAAACTAGGATAAACAGGACACTGGGATTAAAACAAGCCCTGTTCTTTCGAAAAGTGCCATGGGCTCTTTAAAAGACAGGAAGGAGGATCCAGTGGTTAGAGTTAGCTAGTGGCTAGCCTAGGAGTTGGGACATACAGGTTCAATTGTCTGTTCTGTCATGGATTTACCATGTAACCCTGAGCAAGTCAATTAGGCCCAGATCCTCAAAAGTATTGAGGCACCTAACTCCTACTGAAAGGCCTTAGTCTCCCTGTGGCTCAGTTCCCCACCTGTAAAATGGGATAATAGCACTGCCCTGCCTCACAGGAGTGTTATGAGGGTAATGCATGAATAATTGTGACTTGCTCAGATACCATGATAATGCGGGCCATGTAATTCCCCAAGATAGATACCAATTAGGACATTGTTTTATTATTATTTATTGGTCACTGTAAGATGACATCTGCAAAACGCCCGCTTCACATGTGGCAATGATTCAGTGCTGACTCAGAGATGGACGCCTACTGAACCAGCATTACTATTCCCTCCGGTACCACAGGTTTTGCTTGCAGTTCTTCCTACTTAGTTGGGGAGCTCTGACAGCCACAGCAGTATCGCTGAAAACAACAAAGACCAGGAACTAGAACCTGTTCCCCCCAAAAAAGTATTAAAGGGACAGTAGGAGGTGAATTTTCAAAGTGTGCCATCACCACTGGTTTAAATGGGGTTCCAGATATAAAACCATGCCTGAGGCTTTAGAAGGAGAAGTAAAAGGGCTGACAAACCCAACATTTTTAGGGAGCTCCATCCTTTCCCCCATTGCCTTCTGCACACCTGTTGCAGGTTGGTTCCAGGGATAGGTATTACTCTATATTCTGCAATACCCCAAAGACTGGTCTTAACTGTGAATTCCCTAATTCCATAGTATTGTCCTGGTCTGACTGAGGGTATTGCTACACTCCAGTCAGAGGTGTGATTGCAGCTTGGTTAGCCATGTTAGCTTTGATCTTATTAGTGCAGCTAAAAATAGCAGTGAAGCTGAGGCAGTGTGGACCAGTATTTAGTTATGAAGATGAAGCCTTCTAAAATCAGGTGTTCTGATTTCTCTGAGTACCATTTTCCAACCAGAAAACCGTACTTAAGAGAGTAGTTAAGATGGTTCACAGTCAAGCTGGAAGGACTTATCAAGTGGGGTCCTGCAGGATCTGTCCTGGGTCTGATTCTATTCAATATCTTCATAAATGCTTTTGAATAATGTCACAGCAAATACACTTATAAAGTTTGTGGACGACACCACGCTGGGAGGGGTTGCAAGCACTTTGAAGGAAAGGATTAGAATTCAAAATGACCTTGACAAATTGGAGAAAATGGTCTGAAATAAATAGGATGAAATTCAGGAAGGACAAATGCAAAGTACTACACTACAGAAGGAATAATTAATTGCACAAATACAAAATGGGGAATGACTGCCTAGGAAGGAGTACTACAGAAAAGGATCTGTGGGTCACAGTGGACCATAAACTAAATATGAGTCAACAATGTAATACTGTTGCAGAAAAAAACCCAAACATCACTCTAGGGTGTATTTGCAGTAGTGTTGTAAATAAGACATGAGAAGTAATTCTTCCACTCAGCCCTGATGAGGCCTCAGCTTAAGTATTATGTCCAGTTCTGGACAAATTGGAGAAAATCCAGAGGAGAGCAACAAAAATGATTAAAGGTCTAGAAATAACCTATGAGGAAAGATTGAAAACACTGGGTTTGTTTAGTCTGGAGAAGAGAAGACAGAGGGGAGACATGATAATAGTCTTCAAGTGCATAAAATGTTGTTTTAAAGAGGAGGGTGATAAATTGTTCTCCTTAACCACTGAAGACAGGACAAGAAGTAATGGGCTTAAATTGCATCAAGGGAGATTTAGGTTAGGAAGTTATTCCTAATGTCTAACTGTAAGGGTAGTTAAGCACTGGAACAAATTAGCTAGGGAGGTTTTGGTGTCTCTGTCTAATTTGTTCTTAAAAACCTCCAGTGACAAACACCTGTCAGGGATGGGCTAGCTAATACTTAGCCCTGCCTCAGTGCAGGGGACTGGACTAGATGACCTCTCGAGGTCCCTTCCAGTCCTACATTTCTACGATTCACATACATACAGAGACACACATAAATACACTCCTCAGCCACATATACACCAGCAAAACCTCTATAAACTACTTACCTAGGTCTCCTACAGGCTGTGAAGACAGATCAATAGATAGATTAGGGTGACCAGATGTCCCGATTTTATAGGGACAGTCCCAATTTTGGGGTATTTTTCTTATATAGGCTCCTATTACCTCCCACCCCCGTCCCGATTTTTCACACTTGCTGTCTGGTCACCCTAAGATAGATAGCCTATTATACAGTCATAGCAATCATCACCAGGCGGCTAAGTTCCCTCTAAGTTGTGCGGCCCCACCACCGTGCAGCAGGCTATCAAGGGCCACGCAGGCAGGGAGAGGCACCTCTCTCCTGGCCCTGGCCCCAGAGCTGCCGTGGCTGGGGAGACACGTCCCTCCCCTGGCCCCGGGCTGCTGATGCAAGAGAGGGCTGGGGGGGAGTCCTTTCTCCCCACTGCAGCCCCAGGGCAGCCTATACCCCAAATCCCTCATCCCCAGCCCCATCCCAGAGCCCACACCCCCAGCCGGAGCCCTCACCGCCCCCTCCTCCGCACTCCAACCCTCTGCCCCAGCCCTGAGCCCCTCCCGCACCTTGAACCCCTCATCCCCAGCCCCACCCAAGAGCCCTCACCCCCAGCTGGAGCCCTCACCGCTCCCCCCCACACTGCAACCCTCTGCCCCAGTCCTGAGCCCCTCCTGCACCTTGAACCCCTCATCCCCAGCCCCACCCGAGAGCCCTCACCCCCAGCTGGAGCCCTCACCGCTCCCCCCCACACTCCAACCCTCTGCCCCAGTCCTGAGCCCCCTCCCACACCTTGAACCCCTCATCCCCAGCCCCACCCCAGAGCTCTCACCCCCAGCTGGAGCCCTCACCGTGCCCCCTCTGCACCCCAACCCTCTGCCCCAGCCCTGAGCCCCCCTCACACTCCAAACCCCTCAACCCCACCCCTGCCACTGGTGCACATAACAAAATATTGGTGCACATAACAAAATGCATTCCTCACATGGCCAGAAGAAAATAGAGGGAACATTGCTACAAATACACTTGCAAGATGTTTCTTTTAGGGTATGTCTACACTGCCGCTAAGTGTGCGCTGCCCAGCACAACTAGACAGACACGCGCTAGTTCTGCTCGACTTAACGCACAAAAAATTGCCGTGTAGCCGGAGTAGCACTGACCGCAACTCAGGCTACCTGCCTGTAGCCAGAGGTCCAGGTGGGTTTGTATTCAGGCAACCGCCCACCGTGCTACCCCTGACTACGCTACTATTTTTAGCATGCTAGTTCTTTTAGGGTATGTCTACACTACCCTTGAGCAACTTTTGACTCTTAGGAAGACAAACTGTTATTGTTGTTCCTTTGGGGCCAGGCAAGGTTTTGTGTAGAGGCAACTTCAGAAGAGAGGGAGTGGCTGCATTGTTTGCTCTCTGATTGGAGTCGGTCCCTGAAACAGTATTCCTCCCAGGCAGTGGTTCTGTGCAGAGATTCCCGGGAGACAGGATTGCCCTGCATGCTGTGTGACCACCTCTGTTCTAGGTCTGACGTACGCATGAAAATAAAACAAGTTACACTTGCATATATACACTTTATATATACCCAGACTCTGTATCACTGATTTCTCCCCTAGTGGGATGCCGACTTGCAAAACCCCAGACATCTGCTACAGCTTGGTAGAGGAGCAACGGTGGTGTCAGAGCAGGGCCCTGGTGTCAGGGGAAGGGGCAGGAATATTATTTGAACTTACATTTTAATGCTTTGATATGTATGGCCAGGCACTATTGCAAGGAAAGGTTACACTCTGGTATGAAAACCTACAAGGTAAGTAATGATTTGACAATCAGTAGTTTCTCAGTTCAGTGGAGTTGAAACTTTATGAGCATTTGCTGAAGCAGGTTCTATATTTTCTCTATCAGACTCCTACAAAGTTATTAGGATCCTGAAATAAAAGGATGAGGAGAAAAGCAAAGGAGGGAGGGCTAAGGAACCAGAACTGGGTCCTTTCCAACCTCAATAAATGAATCTCTCCCCCTTGTGGAAAACTGTTCACAAACGAATCCCGGCAGACAAACTCAGCCCTATATTATTAGTAGTCATAACTTATTCCCATTTAGCACATCAATTAGTGCTGCTCCACACACCCCACTCTCAACTAGGTCCAACATTGGCTGAAAGGAGGTGGGGCGAAGGGGGTAGAATGAATTTCAGATTTTGGCACCCACGCTCCAGCTGTTCTGGTTGAGCAGCTGGGAGTGGAATCTGACTCCGGAGGAAGGGATTTACAACATGGTTTAGCAGTTTACCTCCAACGTTTGTCCTGAATTTTTACGGAGAGGTTCGAAGTCGAGCTGAGAAGTTTCTCAAGCCCTTGTCCAAGCACAGAGGTCCGTCACACAAACGCCAACCCTGCTCTTTACCTCCCCTGAGATGCTAGGAACTTCACCAGACCAGGAGAGGAATTTTTCAGTTCCCCCCACCACCACATTCCCTCCCTCATCCTTTTTTGGCCACTGCTGCATAATGCAGTTGGCTTGTCTTGGCAGCCAACTGACAAGGTATATATGTACATACTGACCAAAATGAATGGAGTTGCTGAACTAGGTGTCAGAGTGAGACCCCTTAAAATGATGAAAGACGCTTACTATCGAGCAGAATCCAAGTCGACACAAGCCCAGCCAGAACTTCCACAGTGGAGCTCTTTTCTTCTTAAACATTTTTTGCTGTGGAACCATCCTCCGTGTTCAGAGTTGATTCCTTCTGGGGAAAAGACACTGCTGCCTTGAATTCAGGAGATCTCATACAACTTTCCCACTGCCTTGAATTTGCCACATCTGTTCTGGATCCTTCCCAATTCTGGATCCAGCCTGGACCCAGAAGTGTAGCAGAAGGTTCTGGTCTAGGGACTAAAATATGAGACACACACAAAAATTCAGGGTTGGCTCATAGCTGAAGTTCAGGCCCCTCACTGTCCATTCACCCCAAGCTGAATGGATGAAATAGGATTGTACAGTGGCAGGTCATCATGAGACCGCTTCCATTTGCTGTTCTTTCTCGTAGGTTTCTAATCGCTCCGAATCAATGGGGCATAATGCACCGAGCACCAGTACTGGATGCAAGTATCTGCAATAATTTCCACATACAAGGCACTGCATTGTGGAATGGAGCTCAGCTTCCCAGGTGGGTTGGTACATCTGCAATGCACACAGCTTCTTCTCTACCCTGGGGCAACTGTACTGGTTTCAGTTCGATCAGAGCTAGAGATCTCTTCCTATGAATTGCAACCATCCAGCAAAATCAATGCTTGGAAAATGCCTGTGGCAGCTGTGATGTTTGGATGCACAAAGGTCCTGATTCTCTTCACATCTATGTTGATTTTGTCCAAGTATCACTGGACTGACTTCAATGGAGTTGCTTGTGATGCACAACCAGGAAATCAAGGCCATAGTTTCATGGATGCACCGAAAGTTTCAGTCACTCCAAGCAATGATGTTTGCAACTCCTTTTGCTTAGCGTAGCTTAAGGAATGAAAGCAGCTTAATCCTCTGGAACTATGCTGGGACTGGGGAGTGAAAAAAACTCCTTTGGAGTGATAAATGGAGTGGATTTGATATGGAAGGTCATTAACAGAGTAAATACAAAACACAAGGATGTAATAGTCTCTCTCCTGACCACAGCCACACCCTAAACATTAGTTTATGATGCATACAGCCAGCTATCTCCTGCTGAAGTCGGTGAACAAACTACCCTCTTAGTAAAGGGAGAAGCAGACCAGGTAGATATGAGCAAGCCAGCAAGCTTGGAGACAAGAAGACTCGCTTGGCTTTGGCAGTCAAACCACAAGCTGATCCGTTGACGCTGGCCCTCCGCATATGAAAAAGGAAACATATAAATAAAGATTGCTGTGGATGGCAGAAAACGATGTAAAGGGATCCCACTGGCTTGGTTTTCCTTTGGCGTGCTCTCAGTCCTGGAAGCAGAGCTAAGCTGAAGTCCAGTTCTCAGATGGAGCCAGCCTTCAGTTGCCTTGGCTTTACCCACCTCTAGGCCCCCCGCACGCTGGAATAAGGCAGAGGCAGCACATGTGTAGCCTAAAAAAACAATTGTAACAAAAGTGATGATGGTTTTAAAAAAAGAGACGACCCCACCTCTGTTTCAAAGGCTTGCGTTGTGTAGGTCAGTCTGACAAACTGTGAGACTAGCCTTCTGTGGCAGAATCTTGTAGCGAGCCCCTGGGTCAGTGGGCAGGGCACTGGATTGGAGATACAGGCTCTATTCCCAGCTCTATCACTGACTTGCTGTGCCACCATGGGCAAGTCACTTAGCCTCTCGCTGCCTCTGTTTCCCCTCCCACCCCTTAGGGGGCGTCTACATTTGAGCTGGTGTAATTCCCAGCTCGCGGAGACATACCCCCCGCTAGCTCTGCTCAACCTAGCGCCTAAAGATAGCATTGCATCACAGCAGTATGGGCGACCACTTGGGCGAGCTGCCCCAAGTACAGTCCCGCCTGACCCCCGGCTTACGTACTCGTGCAGCGGCTGCGAGCTGCCATCCATGCAGTCATGCGCAACCTACTATTTTCAGACACTAATTCAAGCAGCGCTGGCACAGGTACATCAATAGGAGCTGGGAATCCCACCTTCCAGCTCAAATGTGGACATACCCTCAGTCCGTCTTCTTCATTTGGACTGTCAGCTCTTCAGTACAGCGACTATATATCTGTACAACACCCACAGCCATGAGTCCCTGAGCTCAGTGGAGGCCTCGAGGTGTTACTATAGTACAAGCAACAACTTGGAGGAGAAGCAAACAGGTCAAGAAGAGGAGAGGTCTTTCCAGTTTAAGAACCCAGCAAATACCCCAGTAAATCTACTGAATTTCTAATGTTTCTCTTGCATTTGCTGAGTCCTACGTGGCAATGAGAGAAGTTAACAAGTTGTGCTGATCACAGGTTTGAAAGATGCTACTAAAATGCACTTTGAGTCTTTCATTTCTATTCATGGAGGAAAGAGGGCCCCTGGTCGCACCTCCTTTTAAAGAAACGTTTACATTTGCGAAGGCCGGAATGTTTTATTTTGTACCACTGAGATTTTGAAATCTTCTTTCAGACAAACCAAGAATCTCTGGAAACTCTTGTGCCAATGGGCCAGATCTTCAAGTGACCAGCACTCCCAACTGGGGACAGTTTCAAAAGAACATAGCATCTGAGATCTCGCCAACATACTGAGCTCTTTTGAAAACCTGGCCCGGATTGTGGGTAATGAGCTCTTGTAAATATTCTGTCCATAAATCTCTTCCCTTTTATTTTTTGTAATTGTTAATTACCACATTTCTTCAGCCTGAGGCAAAGTCTGTACTGGTGCCATTGCCAGCAGCCAAAGGGTATGGGACTTGCCTTCTGAAAATGTTCTCTGTATGTATGGTACACAAATATTTATAAAACCCAACAAGGTCCCATTAGGCCATTCAAATTAAACAATGGACTTAAAGAGGAGTGAACCTGACCCCCGCAAACAAAACCTGAACTTCTGTGGCTTCTTCCACCTGTACCATACACTCTCCAGGGTGATTAATTCCTAACAATAACCTACTGGCAAAAGTAACTCCCATACTGCAGAACCTAGCAAAAACAGGCCAGAATCCTTAAAGCAAAGAGTTTTTCATAATGATTAAAGATTGGTCTGAAGACAGTCCCCAGTTCTGAACACTCTGGAGGATGGGATTTGGGATCCTAACCCAGATCCAAATTTCACGACTGATCCCAAGCGCTATAAACATGGGCAAAAAATCAACCCTTCACCCCCCCAGATCCTGAAGTTTGAGCTCTAGATCTAGATCTGGATCTAAACTTGGTGATGTGGGCCTGTCTCAAGTATAATTAATTAGTATTGATTTTATTATTATTATGAGAGTGTTATTTTAGATAACACCTCTGAGATTCCTGGGGATGTACAGACAAGTAGCAAAACCAGGCGTTAAATTCACTGCTGACATAGGCAGTTGTGACTCCATTGTCTTCAATGGATGGACTCAAATGACACTGATGAACGTGCCCAAGAGTTCCATGTACTCTAGGCAGGTGAAATTTACCCCTAGGTAGAGGGGGCAGTGTAGCATCTATGACACTAATTAAGCCTTTTGTTTGTTTCCTACAGACCCTCAGGAGACATAAGTGGTATGTAGACCTTCTACTAGGGGATGAATTTCACCCAGTAACAGCATGCAAGGGTGAAACACCAAATCAATTTGGTACAATAAGAGTCAGCCCAAACTCTCATCTAGAACCTTTGTTAGGGTTGGAATAAAATAACTGGCTCATTTTTTATCATCATACTTATTCTCTTTCTTAGGCCCCTCCATTTCCCAGCCTTGCCCAAAGGGAGAAGCATTGACATATCATAAGAACAGCTATTCCCACCCACAACAGAGGAAGCAACGACTGGAAATCCCACGAGAGCCTGTTCGGTGACACTTCCAGCCTGATTTCTAACCGAAGTCTGGCTGATCTTCCAAACTTTTAGTTGTTTATCCAAACCAAGCCTACAAACCTTTGAGATTCACCATCACTACACAGAGAGGCAGATCCTCAGTAGATGCAAGACTTCAGTGGAGTTGCACCAATTTACAACAGCGAAGGATCTGCCCCAGACGCTTTAGTGAACTATTTTCCTTTTCGCACACACCTTTCCTTCCATTGGAGGAAAAAAACCAACTCACTATCTCGTACCTCCTAGTGTTCCTTATACACAGATCCGAGTTTTCGGATTGGTCACCCGCAGGCTAAACCTACTGGAAGAGCCGATCGGGTTCCTCAATCATATTTGCAAATGAGCTCTCATTTCCTGCTTACCAGGCTAACACAAGCATATTTTGTCCCTTTAAATCATTGTCTTCGGCTGGTGATGCGAAACACTGAGCAGCCCTTGCTGCGGATGCTCAATGTCATCAAATTCAAGGAGTGGATAATTAATATTGAAAGGTGTGATTGCAGCCAAGCAGGCCAGCTAATCAGCTACTGATTTCTCTATAATGTCCTAGATCGTTTGGAAATCTAATCTGGAGGGGAGGGGGAAGGGGGGACTGCCGGGAATTAGCGTGGAAATGCAGTATCCCTTTTCAAATATAAACACTGCACAATTATGCCAGCAAGTTGGTCCCGCCTTATTCATTGGGCTATTCTCAAGCTATGGAAGTTAGACAGGCATTTCCTCCAGAGAGGCCTTCTATTGAGTCAAATGAGACCTTCCAAGAGGTCTACATTAGCCATTGGATTTGAAGAAGTCTTCTTATGTCATATTCACATCTGCTGTGACAACACTGTGCCCGTTTGGGCATTCGTTATAAGTAATAAATAGCTGGCACTTATGCCTCCATCGGCTTAAAAAATGGGACCATGTAAAAGTACGTCTATGTAGCCACCACGGAGCTATCCGATGGCTGTAACTTTAAGTATAGACTATGCCGAATTAAGGTACTCTATTGATTTACAGTGCTTGGGGATTCCGCTATATTCAATGGAATATATTGTCTGATATGTGAACATTGCAAAAACATTATGGTAATTTACTTGGGAGATTACCTTATGTTCATGTGTCCCACAGCAAAACTGACACTTTAAAACTCTAAATACATTCAAGCCTATTTGCCCTTGTGACTCAAAGATATTTCCCACTTCAGCTGTAGGACAATTCCCAACGATGTTATAAAAGGACTAGAATGATGCAGCTGTACTGGTGTTTTTCAGGTTTCCTGTTAATCCTTTCATTACCTCTAAGAACATGCATATTTCCTAGCTTTAGTTTTCTTCTGTGTCTAACGATAGAACTTCATAGGGATGAAACCAACAGAAATGTAGTAGGATTCTGTAGAAATTGCTCTACAAAAGCAATTGATTTAAATGGAAGTGAAGGACATAGACCTTTTTGAAGATACAAGTAGGCGCGCCTATCTACATCTTTCGGCACCTAAATTCCTTTAAAAATTTGTCCCTAAGGGCCTAGCCAAAGTCACATGAGAGTTTAGAGCAGAGCTGGGACTGAACTCAGGGCTTTAGTAGCCCAGGCCAATGTCTTACCCACAAGTCCATGCACTTGTCTAGTTGAATAGTCAGTACACAGCAAGCTGAGGTGTAAGTTTCCAGTGCACTAGCATGGCCTGCACCTAGGGTTGCCAGTCCTCCAGGATTGGCCTGGAGTCTCCAGGAATTAAAGATTAATCTTTAATTAAAGATTATGTCATGTGATAAAATCTCCAGGAATACCTCCAATCAAAACTGGCAACCCTACCTGCACCACCTGTCCATGAGGACTCTGTTACCATGCACTGAAAGTTCCCTAATGTGTATTGATTTACTCTGTTTCAAAGCAGAGTAAATCAAAGCACACCAGGAACTGGAGTATTGTGTCCAGTCCTGGGCACCATATTTCAGGAAAGATGTGGACAAATTGGAGAAAGTCCAGAGAAGAGCAACAAAAATGATTAAAGGTCTAGAAAATATGAGAGAAGATTGAAAAAGTTGGGTTTGTTTAGTCTGAAGAGAAGGACATAACAGTTGTTACAAGGAGGAGAGAGGTAAACTGTTCTCGTTAACCTCTGAGGCTAGGACCAGAAGCAATGGACTTAAATTGCAGCAAGGGCGGGTCAGGTTGGACATTAGGAAAAACTTCCTAACTGTCAGGATAGTTAAGCACTGGAATAAATTGCCTAGGGAGGTTGTGGAATCTCCGTCATTAGAGATTTTTAAAAGCAGGTTAGAACACTTATCGGGGATGGTCTAGATAATACTTCGTCCTGCCATGAGTGCAGGGGACTGGACTAGATGACCTCTCGAGGACCCTTCCCATCCTACAATTCTATGGACTTTTAGGGCCAGTTCGCAGTGTCCACATGGACAGTTAGTGCCTGGCAAGCTAGTGCACTACAGATTTACACATCAGTTTGCCGTACACTAACTTTTCATCTAGACAAGACCCACATTTCCACGCTAAACCAGTTCTTGACACAGACGGGTCATTTTCAGCTCAGCAAACACCTGCATTCCCTTTTGTCAATCTCTTTGTCCATATGCTGTCCAGAAAGCATAGACGTGTTCAGCCTGTACATACCCTGGGAATCTCTCTCCTTTCTGTAGGCCTGTCTCCCTGCCTCTCACCTAGCCTTTGTTTGGGAAAGCCAACATTCCTCTAGTCCCACGGGGGCTGGGTGTTGTCCTACATTGCGCAAAGAGGAATTAAAAACTAGGATCTTATACCCAAAACAATGATGCTTTATTTGTCTTGGACCTGAGCAGGATTATTGCGTTTTCCTTTTAATTAACAAAAACAATTCCTCTGCAATAGTATTTTGATTTTCCAGCCTGTGCCGTTCCCTCCTCCCCCGCCCCATCTGCTTTCCTCAGACAGCACTCAAGATGGATAACTTCATTTCTCCTTGGGATGCAAGTGAGCTTGAGAAATCGCATCATATCCTCCTGCTCCTTCTTGCATGTGGGAATCGTCTTCTGGGAGGTTGTAGCGTCTGTTTGTTTTGGATGCAAAGCCTGGTGCGTTGGGTTAGATGTTAGTCAAACTGACCTTTCCTGTTTTCTGAGTCAATGATCTAAGATCACTAAGTCAAGCACAAGATGTTGAAAATTAATCAACATGTGGAGTTGACAGTGAACTGTGTGGTTGGGGGACGAGACGGGGACCAGACCGACCAGCTTTCTCAGTCAAAGCACGGTCCTGCGCTTTTAAAACCTGCTCTCGGGAATCCCACCAGAAAACCCACCTGATGTGGCACCCTGAGGCAGTGTCAGAATCGACGAGCCGCCTCCACCCCCGACTGGAATCCAGGGGAACGGAAGGTGCTCCCCACAGTGCAAGAGCCAGCCCCAAACGCTGATCGCCTCACTCACACGGATAACCCATTTGATTTAAAAGATTTGGCCCTAAATGGGAATGAATAACTTATTCCCTGGAAGGAATCACGCTGAGGGTGAAGATTTGCACTGTATTTCAGACACTAATTTGGATGTCGCTTTAGCTCTCCTGAAATATTTAAGGAGTGGCACCAAGTTCCAACACATGATTTAAGGGTGTTTGCCAGTAGGAGAGGATCTTTTCTAGCACATACATGTATGTTTCATACACATCTAGCCACACCCTAGCTTTTGCTCTTGCAGTGCCACAAAGCCCATGGTCTTTTTCTATCCTGGTATACACCCCCCAACATCCACACTGCAAATAAGAACCTGAGTCTACATTTTCAAAAGTGACTGATGATTTTTGGAGTGGAGACTGGGAGTGGTTGGGTCATTACAAAACCTAGACTTAATTTCCCCAATACTAATTTCTCCCTACTGTTACTCACACCTTCTTGTCAACTGTCTGTACTGGGCCACTCTTTTACCACTTCAAAAGTTATTTTCCCTCCCTTAGTATCCTGCTGTTAATTGATTTATCTCGTTAGACTGACCTCACACTTGGTCAAGCAACCCCCATCCTTTCATGTATTTATACCTGCTCCTGTATTTTTCGCTCCATGCATCTGATGAAGTGGGTTCTAGCCCATGAAAGCTTATGCCCAAATAAATGTGTTAGTCTCTAAGGTGCCCCAAGGACTCCTCGTTGGTTTTTTTGATGATTTTTGGATGCTCAAACAGACTCATTTGAAAGGGGCCTGGCTTTCAAAGAGCGCTGATCACCTGTCCGCTGGAAATGGGGGCTCTTTGGATCCGTCTCCGCTGCAGTGGGGAGCGAGTCTTTCCACCTGACTCATGTTAGCCCCACTCAAGCTACCATGGAAGAAACAGCAGTGGGGACACTGCAGCTCAAGAGACTGCTCAAGCTCCCAAGCCCTACCAGCCCCCTGAGTCTGAGCGTGGGTGACGAGGCAAAGTCCCCACCTGATCCACAACATCCACCTTGCTGGCTTTAGCCCAATAGCTTGGGTGAAGCTAGGCCGAGTCTGTCCATCTGGTCTGGGAGACGCATTCCCAGCTGCAGTGGAGGCATATCCTTTGTGGTGACTCAAGTCAGGCACCCAAACAGTGGAAATACCGCACCTCCCTTCTAGGCCCAGCTGGATGAGTGGAATCCCAAGTCCTTCAGCCCATTAAGGCTAAGTGCTAAGCTTGTGTAAGTGTCAATAAGTAACAAAGCAATAAATATGAATAAATTACTATTTTATAAAGAGCACATGCTAGCCAACGTCACTCATGTCACCCAAAGGCCGTGCTATCAAGGTCAAGTTTAGCCAGATAAAATGTCTATATTGCCAAGCAATTGTTAGCAGTAAAGGGATGAAATAAGAAGTCATTCTTAAGTAATATCAGTGCATTACTGTCCCGGATAGAAAAGATCCAAATTCCTCCTTTTTTTCTAAACTCTGCTGTTTTATTAAAAAAAAAAAAAAAAAAGTAACAATACCTCCTTTCAGGCACTGCCAAGCTCCGGCTCAAGCCCCCTCAGATAAGAGCTGGCAGGAAAAGTGACTGCCATCAATATTTTGTTGAATGTAACTACACCTGAGAATGGGCTGTGTATGGGGATAATCGCAGACACTTTGGTGTATCGGGCTATGTTTAAAAGACATCTCTCATTGGATCCCCCTGAATTCCTAGCAAACTTCTTCCATCACCAGGGTTTGTAAAAGAGAGTTTAGCAATAAGGAACTAAGTCGACTGTCCTCCATATGAAGGTACGTTTTCATCTCTTGATGTTTCTTATTGTCGATATTTCATTTACTCCATTCAAATATTATTCATCTGGAGTTTATTTTGGATGGGTGGGGAAAGTAGATTTTTTTTCTTCCTATATTGCAAGTTTCAAATCTGCAATGCAAAGAAGTCTAGGGCAGCCTTATTCCTTCAGCTCTGTAAGATAGCTACACAGTATCTGGCTTGCTCTGTGAAAGTTATAGTTTCTTATTATTGTTCGTATTAAGGTAGCATTTGTTTTCATCTTTTTTCTACAAAGTCACTTGCATATTACAAAGAGAGACCTGGGGTTGATTGTTATGAAGGATGAGTTTAGGTTGAGAGTGAATGAAGCTGTGAGCAAAGGTATATATACTGTTCTGAGACAGATTAACAATATATTTAATATAAAAAAGCCAGGATGCCCAAGGAATATCATTGCATTTTCTGGTTTAAGGAGTAATCTATTGTAAATTATTAATTATTAATTAGTTATTATGATTAAATAATTGGGACACGTGTTCTTCTCAGGGTGATCTCTCCCCACTTAGCAGGATGGTGAATTTTTTTTAAACGTCTATCAAAAATGTGGAACTTTTGCCAAGCTAAATGGTCACCACATGTTTAAAATCTAGCAGGGAGAGAGAGAAAAGACCCTGAATGTTTTTGACCATATAAATTCTGTGCTGTATTACTGTATTAACTTTCATTTGATGTTTTTAATATTATCTTTTTCGCTTTAAAAGCCAGTGCTGTTATCTGTAATATAGCCGATTTAATATTTGGAAAATAAACATAGCAAATACAAAATAGATCCATTTCTGAGATAGAACAAATAATATCCCCAGCAAGATTTCATTCTTTAATTGTTAAACTAGGAATGCATGTGACGGTTGCTATTGTATCACATTGAGTAGGTGCGAGTTGCTTTGAACTGAAAGCCATTCTATTTTTCAGGTGCAGGTTTTAGTTTCTATAGTGTCCTTTCCAAACTTTTCACACTCAGTCGATAAAGCAATTGACAAGAAGAAACGCAGCATCCAGGAATGCAGATAAAGGACTTAACCATAAAATCATCCTTCCTTTCAGATTAAGACACTGGGCTGGGCCTCAGGAGATAGGAGTACTGTTCCTGGCTCTGCCACAGACTTCCCATGTCACCCTGGGAAAGTCACTTAATCTCTCTGAACCTCAGGTCCCCATCTATAGAGCAGGGATAATATTTCCTTTCACCCACTCTTCATCTGTCTTGTCTATTTAGATTGTAAACTCTGCAGGGTGGAAGCGTTCCCTTGCTATACGTGTGCACAGTGCCTTGCACAATCAGGCTCCTGAAGCCCCCGGGTGCTACCAAAATGCAAATAATAATGATGGTCTAAAGCCCACTAAAGTCAATAGCAGTGGGGCTTGGATTAGGCCCAAAATGCTCTGAGAGAAAGAGATTTTCAAAGGCACTCAGGCCACTTAAGGCATCTAACTCTCATTGAAAGTCAATGGGAGTTAGGTGCCTAAGTGCTTGATCATCGATGTGCTGCTCAAACGAGTACCAATTAAACCTTTGCAAAGTGATCAGGGTCTGCAGATCGCTGTCAACCCTGGGCCAGCAGCAAATGCTGCAAGTAAACCTAGTGGTAGGCTGGGCAGAATTCAATTTTTTTTTATAATTTTGACAGATAATATTAATGTTTATTTTAAAGCATTTTTAACTGATTTACATTTTCACAATTGCATGAAATTATTGGGGGGGGGGGTCGGACAATAATTATTTAATGACAGTGGAAGTTGAGAGTTAAAAGCTTTATAACCAAGAAACAAATGGTCAACATGCCATGCCAAAATATACACAGTAACTATCCTTAAAGCAAACTCTAGTAAGTTCTCAAGCAGCGTTTTTCTTACTTTGCCTGTCCATAAATTTCAATCACCATCCATGGAAATATTTTTCATCAGTTTGTGTGCGGACGGTGAAATCCAGGCCTGTGTAAGCTCGAAAGCTCGTCTCGCTCACCAACAGAAGTTGGTCCAGTAAAAGATATTACCTCCCCCACCTTGTTTCTCTACCGTGAAATTGACGTTTACCGACATTTACCAATACAGTAACCATTTAAACCTTCGAATCATACTTACAGGGAAGTCCAGCCAGCTCCACAAGCCCCAAATGCAGACAGCTTCCTTCCCATTCCCAAGTTTAAGATGGGTGAGGGGGCTAGTTAAAAATCCTCTTCCACTGGAAATGAGGGGAGAGACCAGTATCTCATTCCTTGCTTCAAATGACAAAGCAAGATGCCAGTCACACCTTTTCTCCTCGACAAAGGTGAGAGCAGAGGACAAAAACTAGGGCCCCAATTCAACAAGGTACATAAGCACATTCCTAACTTCAAGCAGTTACCTGCTTTTACTGAATAGAGATGGGATTACTCAAATGCTTCAAATTAGACAACTGCTTATGTGTTTTGCTTACTCGGAGTCTGGCTCAGCAAAGGCAGATGTGAGAGAGGAATCATTGATCAACATGTCAAGCTTTACCAGCAATCATATTTAAGGATCCACATTTTTACAGTTGCACAACATTATGTTTTAAGCTTTTTTCCTGTTTTTATTGAGCTAAATTTTCACAGTTGTGGGAAATTAGGGATGTGGGGGAGGATCAGTCAATAATCATTTAATGACCAATGTTGAGAAGCAAAAAGTTCAAGCTTTATAACGGTTAAAACACGCACAAATTGTCAACATCACTTGCCAAAATATGCAAAGTAAATATCCTTAAATCAAACTCTAATAACTTCTCAGGCAGGATTTTTCTTATTTTGCCTAGCTGTAAATTTTAAGTATCACTGATGGAAATATTTATCGCCAGCTTGTGTGTACAGTGAAATCAACATTTACCAATAAAAACCTAATCCTTCCAAGCCTATATATATATATATATATATATATATACACACACATATATTATATGCACCCATAAATACACACACACACATATATGAATACCTGTTTATTATGCAGTAGAGAAAATTGAAGTTTTTAAATAAATAATTCCAATGTAAATAAACTCCCCACCCTGAGCAAACAAAAACGGATCCCATAGCAGATTTCTCTATTTTTCAAATAAATCATAGTTCCAAATGAACATGGGCCTGGCAGTTAGAATTTCCAAATGATTCCGTATTGGGGAGGGGGAGGCAAAGGAGCTGGAAAAAACCCAAACAAACAATTTTACAAGTTCCAGAAGTGAAATCCCCCCCCCCCTTTTTTTTTTTTAATTTGAAGAACTGGGAGGGGTGGCGGCTGCGTTCTTTGGCCCATAGGAAATCAGTGACCTGAGGACATCTGCAAGCTATTAGGACACAGACTTCAGGTAGCTCCCAGAAACACATGCTGTCCACATTACACCCTCCAAGTATATTTCCACAACTTTAGCTCTCCAAATAAACAGTGGAGCTCTCCCTGCATTAGGAAGGAGCTGCACAAACAGGTAGAGAGAATGGTAGTTTTATTCCCCCTTCCAATTCTCATGAATTTCTTGTAAGCCATTGCTGGACTACGTAATATGAACTATTCCTTGGAAAATATAATAGGGCTAGTTTTAAATTACCCCCATGCATTTATCTGTAGGTGACTATGAAATATCAGGTACAATTTCCCCAGCATGTTAGCTTCAATACACGTGCCATACCTGAATAGCCATTTGTAAGAATGCGTTGTGTCAGCTGAACAGTTAAAAAACGTGAAGCTACCAGGGGTTATGATGTTGCTGATGTACAATTTTTATTTAAATAGAGTTTTCCATCTTTTGAAACAACCCTACTTACTTCTAAGAGTTTGTAATGATTTTTAAAGGAAGGCCTCAGCAACAGAGCATGTGTTTCTTTGCAAATGTAATGGGGCAACACAACCAACTGCAGTTTAAAACACTGCATCCTTCGGAATAGATGCAGTTCTGATGGAGTTTGGAAGCAGATAAACAGATGTTCTGAATGCAAAGAACTTGTTACATTTGAATGAAAGATCTTTCAGTCAAACAGCAGATGCGGGGAAAATTGGGAAGGTGTTTTTTACTATCATTTTCTTGCCGTATAGGGCTGATTTTAAGGGAAAAAAATACTGGTTGTTCAATAAACATCTATTCCTTTTCCAGCCATCTCTGTGCTGTTATGAATTTGAGGCCAGGTCTTTGGCCCCCATTAGCAGAGTTTGACCTTTTTCCTATGATTGGTTTAAAATAAAATTATTCAAAACAGATTGAGCATCTGATTCAGATCCATATCCAGGCAACATCCACTCCAAAGTGGGACTCGAAGTAAGGTGAACTTGAGTTAGAAAAGTAGCTCCTGGATACCTCTTCAGAGCTCATAGTTCTGACCTAGCAGAAAGCAACATAAGGCTATTTTTGGCTTGGTTCTTGTGCCTGGTAGCATACTTGGATCACATCTCAAGACCTCTGTCAGAACAAAGTATCTAAGTTCACATCAGCAGGCGAAAATTAGGGTATGTGACCAGAACACCAAAAATAAGATGCACCCTAACTTGTTTGAAAGTATCTTGCAAAATATTCCTCTTCCACTAGCATGGGAAAAAATTCTGTACTGTTGCAAGGGTATTCCCCTTCACGTTCAACTGTCAGATACATCTTCTAGACCTACCAAGTTTGCAGAGCTTGAAGCCAATGTTATTTTTTAAAATAATAAGCTTTAGAAGAGAACATTGGTAAATTACAAGTTTGTGTGCAGTGGTTTCAAAGCGTGGAGGAAAGGGGAGAAAACAAAAATTGTGTTTGCGTACACATGCACACCGGTGAAGCCTGCCCTGGAGCCAAGAAGTGTTAAAAATCCTATAGAACTAGGCAGGTGCCCTCAGCTCAGAGATCTGGATTCAAACATGCAAAATAGAATCAACCAGTCTCTGGAGTTTCTGCTCTGCTCTGTTACCGTTCATAACCAGTGGATGGGTTAAAACTCCCTGTCTATTTTTCCCTGTACCAATTCTTGGTCTCTACACATTTTGGGTGCTTCTAACATTTTTTTCACCCAATGATCAGGCACAAAAGAGATTTTATAATCAGAGACAATGACTGTACTTGCTGCTGTCTGGGAGATTCAAGTGCAATGTCTGATTCTACTTGCTGCAAAAACAGGATCTGGCCCATAGTGTATTCAGACTCCTGGAATTATTTTTTTCAGGAGCAAATCTCAATTCTATTTAGAATGGTGCTATTTCATAAGCAGAGGTCAGCCCACAGTTATTCTGTAGACAAATAAAGAGGTATAGCCAGTCTGACCCTGCCACCCAAAAGTAGTCGGCCCTTAAAAGTAGCTACAGTATTTTTATTGCAGCACTGTCAGCCTTTGCTTTATACTTTCATTATGGAACCTTTTCATTATATTCGGTATGGCAAGCATGAAGAGGTAGTCATTTTCAGTGATTAATTAAAACATTAAAACATCCGTGTCCTTCAGGAAATCATACTGTAATCTGTAGTCTCCCCTTCACTTTACAATCCAAAGAAAGAGAAAAGTGCCACTGGTCCAGCTTTCGCTCCCATTGCTTTACATTTCATTAATTCCAAAGCTTAAATCAACTTATGTTTTGCCCAGCAGCAGCATAGGGTTGTAAATTATTCTGATAAACTGGTGATTAGATAGATAGATAGATAGATAGATAGATAGATAGATAGATAGATTTTAAAGAGCTTTGTTAATGAACAGTTAAGGTTAATATAATAATTCAGCACAAATACCAAAGAATTCTTAGTTCAGGCTGCAAAATAAGCCATAATTCTGCCCCAAAGCCATCACCTACCAGCCACCACTCTCACTATTAAAACACGACAGAGACCCGTGTTCCTCCTGACAAAGGCTAATCAGAAAGTGGTCTAAAAAATTATTTTGCAAATGCCTGCTAAATTGCTACAGTACACAAGGAAACATCCCAGTGGTTACTGGATTCTGAGTAAGGCAGACTGCTAACCCTAACAGAGGAGGATGTGATGGGCCACTCCTACACAAGATCATTTCTGCAGCACCAACCACTTTCAGCCACAATTTAAAGCACCCACTGTTCTCCTGGCATCTCTGTAAGTGCCACAAGGGCCTCGGACAACTCTGGCAGCCTGGCAACAGCTGTTTCTAATGTTAACCCTGACGTGCATCCACATGGGTTGCCTTTCACAATGTATGTAAGAATCCTGGAGGGATTTAATTCTCCCCTCTGTCATTCTCTAAGCTAAAGTAATATTTATTCTTTTGTGTCAATAAAAAATATCGTGAACAATTATTTATTGTTTGTTAAGTGACAACAATGTGTTTGGAAAGACAATGTGTTTGGAAAGGTTCCTGCCCCAATCTGAATGAGATAAATTAGCTAAAATGCTACCATCTTGCACCAACAGATGAAAACATTCTGCACTGACCAAGGGTAACACTGACCTTCCAGATTTACATCTGTTCAGAGCATGTTTCCAGGCTCTCGCTCCTTTTATTTTACTAAGTGGAAATAAAAATGTGTCAGTGTTTTGACGTTGATGAAATTGTCTTACGCACATGAACACGAACAGTGCGCTCTTATTTAAGAAATCATTCCATGGCTTCTGAGTGGGCAAAATGATTACATAGTTTTAAAAAATTCATTACACCCCCAGATTTTCCAGTTGAAAGTTGCCTTCCAAATGGAGGAAGCACTGAGGACTCTAGGACGTACAGACTTATCTGGCATCTGCTTTTGTGCCATGGAATAGTCATGAAAAGTTTTGCATACAGCAAAATTCGGAGGGATTTTTGCACTAGCTTCCTGGTGTATATTTGTAAAGGGTTGCAGTGCATCCCCACTCCTTTCTACTTTGCCCCACAACACACACACACACACACACTCCAAATGGCTGACCATAAGCAGTCACAGAAAGGCTTTCACTCTGCAGCACATCATTTGAAAAGGCAAACATTTCTCCCAGCAGAAATGCAGTGAGCCAGCATTTCCCTGGGTTTCCTATCCTACCAAGGAAGAACTTTTTGTTCGAATGAAGAGTCTGTTCTGACCCAGCAGAGAGGTCCCAGGGCTGGGTTGGTGACATCACAGCCAGCAACTATGCAAATAAGTGGCTGTCAGCAATTTCAGCATGACGACTTCATGGGGGGGGGGGGAATCAGAGTCTGGGGTAGAGAGGAGAGACACAATGGACTTTAGAAATTACTGAACTTCATAAGGAAAACATGAAGGTGAATTTGCCATCCTCCTTTCTCCCTCTCCTCCTCCCCGCTCATTTCAGTATACTACAACTGACTTACATGTAAATGCAGAAGCCGGCTCTCAGCAAACACATCTGATTCATGTCAATATGGCTATGGTAAACATTTGTAGGGTTTGAGAGAAAAATCTTTATTTAATGTCTTCTGTGGATATTAGTCCCGTTGCCATTAAACTGACCGTCTCTTTCCCTCTCTGCTAAGTAGCTTAGAAGGAGGGTTTCCTGAAACAACTAAATAACCTGAATTAGCACAAGAGGAGAAAAAAATCAAATGAAGATTGTAATTCACATTCTTATTTGTCAAAAATCTTTCCTGAACCCTGGGCTTGAATACTCCCTGTAAAATAAGATTAAAATCTAAAACACACTATCCTGTTGTATAAAACAGGAGTTCAATAAAAAACATTCTACTCTTAGACATATGGACAATCTGATCAATCAGATTCACTTTTTAACTAGTCTGTAGAACAGGGCTTTTTTAATAAAAAAAATATGCAAACTATGAAACAGCACATGATATCTGTTTTACATTTTTCTTTTGTTTATTGTTCAAACTTGTTAAACCACTTTCTTTTGTTAAAATAGATTCTCTTGTCATGAAAAGGCAGAATTCTTTCAACAAATGGACTTTCAGAATGAAAAATGTTCTATCACATTTTTCATTAAGTCAATTATCCTCCAAAATCATGGGATTTTTTTTTTCTTTGCCCATCAATCAGCAGTAACAGCATGGAACAATCTGTTGTCACTCTCCCCCCCCCTCCCCCAGGTACATTCGTTCAGACTTTTTGCTTTACCAGTTCCAGCTAAGAGAAGAACAATGTATTGGTTGAGCTTTCTTTGATATGTCTATACCAAATATTAAAAAATAGATGTGCTGTGCTAAATTTGTCTCCTGAAATAGCTAATCTGAGTCTTAAATTGGTAAGAGAATTTTTTTTTCCAAAATTGTCCATCTAAATATTAAGAATAGATTAACTATGTTCATCCCAAGTGTTGATGCAAATCTCAGTATATCTTCCTATTTGGTCTCTGCTACATATTTAGTCCAGTCGTATCTGTAACACTGTGAAATGTTTTTAAGTGTTGCAGACAATCATAAGAAAAAACAAATCCTCTTCTCACCTCCCCTATTATTTCAGACAAAGGCTCTATAAATAAGACATACACTTACCTTTCAGCTCACCCAAAGATAGCTGTTTGCCAGAGGTTTCCAAGCAAAAACTCCCAGAGAAAGATAGCAAATACAGAAAGGGTCTAACAGGGAGTTTTTATTCAAATTGATTTCTTCAGAGCTCCTTCCCCCCGTGCCTTTTTTTATTTTTTCACGCACAATTTCCAATTCCATTTAAAAAATAATTGGACTTTTTAAAAAATGCCCCCTCGCCAATGTACTATCACCCAGTATGACAATGCTATCTATAGGAATTGTTTAACAGAACAACGGCTGTGAACTGAAGCAGTTTCAATAAAGCCCTTAGGGGAAAACCCGACATCGGGGCTTGAATTGAATTCAGAATTAGGCACTGTCTATCTTATAAGGAAAACTTCAGCAAAAAAAATGTGTCCCCCTACTTTGGCCCTAGAGGTTTTGATCACTTAGTTTACAGGGAAGCGTGGGGGGGGAGGAAGACCCTTAGGTTCAATTCTGAATAGCAGTCTTTAAAAAGCATCTGCTCTGAAATTCAGTTCTCTGCTCTGAAATTCAGTCTTTTTTTCCCCTTTCCTTTGAGGTATTAGCACAACTTGTTTCTTATTCCCAACCTAGATAACCGTGTTATCATCTCTGACAATTCGTTTGCTGTATTGAAAAAGAAGGCTGCAATTAACAATGTTGGTGCTAAACATTTCACTACAAAGCGAAGGGGGAATGTTCGGATTTTTTTTTTTTTATCTCAACCCACACGTTAAAAATCGCAGCCATTTATAAAGAAATATAAATGGCTGCGATTTTTAACGTGTGGGTTGAGATGTGTTTATTTATTTTTGCTGATCGAGTTTGGCCAATTTGGCAACTCTTTAAAAATCGTGTGTTGCTGCCCAGATTGAAAGTGTACAAGGACAGAGACAAGAGTGTCCCCAGTCACGCTGGAAAGCAATCGAACCCTTCCTAAGCAATGCATAGGCTCTGCCCAGAAGATACTGCAACACGCAGCGAAATTGACATAGAAGGGCATTGGGAAATATAGACTGATTCGAGACTGCCTCAAAATGAGACAATTATAAATATGAATGATACCATTTTAGAAAACGTGTGTGAGGAACTGTATGGTGTGGCCACCACGCTGTATTCTTGGAATAAATGGGGTTGTTGTTTTTTTAATTATGTAGTTGTTTCTCATTTTACTCAATATTTTTCTACGGTTCATTTGGGAAAATTAAGAAGAGCTCTTTTAATGCAGCATCAAAAGTAAATTAGGGATTGATAACACTTGAAACAAAAATGTACCGTCAGAGAAGGGGGAGAAAAAATGCACCAGAATAACTTTCATCAGAATATGTAGATTTCCCCCAAAAGTTAAAAAACGCCTTTCCCCACCTGTATATACGGTATTTTATAACTATTTGGTATCTTTGTCAGTTTCATTGATCACTGGCTGAAAACACTTTGATCAGTTTCTCCTCACGGTTTGCTACGTAACGTTTGCTGTTGAATCTTGTGAAAGGAAAAATGATTCGAGCTGATAAATCTGATTGTCAAAGACGAGTCCAGATTCAGCAAGGAGCCTGTTCTAAAAAAGTCTCCTGAAGCGAAAAGTTTGAGGTTAGTTTCTGGGCTTTTGGCGCCCCCTCTGGATGAAGAAAAGAATTACATTTTACCAGCAGAAAGGTGATTGTGGACAACTGTAAAAGTTCCAAAAAAGAAACGGGAGTATGAAATGTGAGTATCAAACGCACAGAAAGCAAAGCAAACCCACTTAATGGTGCCTGACAGTGATCAAACAACATGACAACAATGAGGGTGCTTCTCCTATTTTAAACGATTTCTATCAACAGCTAAGTTTTTATTTGCAGTAGCTCTGGTAAATATCTAATGATCTGTGATTGCGAGATGATATAGGTATGTGTATGATATGATTGTGCATCTACATATGTTGAGGCATTAACGTGATTATTATAAGAAGAAATAATCACATGGGTATGTTTAAAACTATTTTCTTCTCTATTTTTATTACACAGTAAACTTGTTTAAGTATCACTAGTGGGTGTGCTATGACTATCTTAAAATCAGGAATAAAATTCTCAATTTTCCCCCCTCCTGTTTGTTTCAGAATTGCACCAGCTTTGCAAAACAAATATAGCTTGGATGCTCTACACCAGTTATCGGCCCCTAAAGCACAGTAGATAAAGAGCAAACTGAAAATGAGTTAAACTTTTACTAGCAAGAACCAAAAAGATATTCAAAACATGTAATGAAAACGTAAACATTTACAGCAGGAAAAATAGTCTTTCTGCAAATATAGAGGCAAAGATTTGCATTCTACATCATGCAAGTAAATCTACTGGAAGAGAGAATCTCTGGGTTTAAATGCTGGGGGAAATGCTATGTATTAGTAAATTTCATGTTTTATTACATTATTTTGCATCTATTTTAGATATGGTCTTTGTATATGTTGAGACTGTTCTCGCTTAGCAGTTAACAGTTAACTTGAACTTGTATATCCCTAATGTCTTCATTATTTCATCCTGAAAACAAATCTGTTGTAAATAACTACCACTCTTTCAAGTACATCTTAACTTTCTGAAGCTCAGATATGCAAATATACCGTTTATATCGTAAGACTGGAGAAATGTCAATGCAATCGGTTAGCTCTATAAATGCAAGTTACAGCGATGGACGAGAACGGTATCTAAAGTTAATTAGTGTATTAAAATGCAGAACGTAGCCAAACTTGTACTTAGTATGTTTCATACGACTGAATAATTAAGGTTTAATTTTAAGACTACTAGCCCAATTGCACCATATTGACACAGTGTAAATTACTAGAGTCTTCAAACTACAGTCGCAAACCAGCCTCTGAACAAGGTAGCCCAGCAATAAATTGTCACACAACTTTGCAGAGTTAAGCTCGCTCTACATCTGTGTGTACAGAATTTAAAGCACGGAATTATCAAATAAGCCTGCGCGTGGCTTTCAACCATGCTGGTTTTAATTAAAGAACAGCAGCCGAGCAGTGAGCATCACATCATCCTTGATGACAAGTGTATTTTTAAAAACAGCTATAGGTATTATAATGAAGAACAAAGAGAGGCGAATCACACAATCATTTACTTCACAGAAAGTTCTTTTCCACGCCAAAGTAAGTGCAAATTAGGAGCACACAACCTGTGTGATGCAATTTGACCCCTGGAGTATCTTTTATAGAACAGCACACTGTCCATAGTCCCACTGAAAACAATAAAAAATTTGCCTAGACAAATATAAAATAAAGAAGAGTTTACTTTTAAGGCATCACAAAAGTTCTGAAGTACAAAGAGTAAACTCAGACACTTCTACTTTTCTGTATTTTTTTTTCTTCCCCTTCTCTGAGAGCTGCGCTCATTTCTCCCCTCCCTAAAAAAAAACTTGTAGCCAATCATCTGTGTGCCAGCCCCCCAGGGGCAGGGCTGTCATTGGCTGAAAGTTTCTAAGGTGAAATAGAAGAGGAGAGTATTTATTACAGAGACACGGAGAGAGAGTTGGAGAGCTGAGCTTGAAATTGCCTAGGTGAAATTGGGAGCCTTAAACTTTCCAAAACCAAGGAACTTTTTTTCTTCTTCTGAGAGGCAGAGAGAAAGAGGGGACAGAGAGGGGGCTAATAAGACTAACTCCAAACTTTCCCACCCCCCTTTTGACTATCCTCAGAGCTGGGTTCATGCACGTCTCTGAGAGCAGATCGCTGCAGCAGCAACTTTGCAGTGGGCTGTGAACAAACTTTTTTTTTTTTCCTCCTGCAAGCTGCTGTTCACCAGGCAAAACTTTCTTGTTTCTTTTGCAAAGTTTTTGCTGCCTTCCTTCTCTCCCCCACCCCCCAACTCCCTCTTCCATCTCTTCCTAGCTTCCTCCACCACAAACCCAGCTGGTTTGAAAGAGGCTTTGCCACTTTATTGTTATTTTTTTTAATCCCTCCCTCCCCCCTCCTGTCCCCCCACCCCTTGATTTTCATCCCCCTGTTTTTCCCCTCTGCCGCTTTCTCGCATGAATCTCCTAGACCCCTTCATGAAAATGACAGAAGAGCAGGACAAATGCATCTCTGGCGCCCCTAGCCCCACCATGTCGGACGACTCCGCGGGGTCCCCCTGCCCTTCTGGTTCCGGATCGGACACGGAGAACACCCGACCGCAAGAAAACACCTTCCCCAAGGGCGATCCGGATCTGAAGAAAGAGAGCGACGAGGACAAATTCCCGGTGTGCATCCGAGAGGCGGTCAGCCAAGTCCTGAAGGGTTACGACTGGACCCTGGTCCCCATGCCGGTCCGTGTGAACGGATCCAGCAAAAACAAGCCCCACGTGAAGAGACCCATGAACGCCTTCATGGTGTGGGCACAGGCGGCCCGGAGGAAGCTGGCGGACCAGTATCCGCATCTGCACAACGCAGAGCTCAGCAAAACCCTGGGCAAACTCTGGAGGTGAGTGAAGGGGGGGAAACTTGTGTGAAGGGCCCTGTGTGCAAAGCAGGGAGAAGTTTGGAGCGGGCAGGAGAGCGTGTGGTTTCGGTTCTGGGAAGTTAGCTGTTGCTGCTGGCAGCAGGGTGTGTGCTGCTGGCAAACTCCTGTGCATGGGGAAATGCAGCTAAGTTAGCGCTGGGGCAAAAACTGGGGCAGGCGCTGAGCCTCCTCGACTTCCAAGTGGCTTTTCTGCCCTGCATGGCTCAGGAGGGGGGCTCTGGTCGGGGAGGGGTTTGTGGAAAGATGAGAAGAGCCCTTTGATCCCCTGGCAGGGGTTGGGAAGTGGCTGGTGCTAACAAGGAGGGCGGTTTGGAACTTGTGTATGTGTGTGTAGAAAACTGGGCTTCATCTACATGGCATCAGATTTGCACACACGAATAAATGATCGTGGCGGGGGAGCGGGGAGAAAGTTGGCACAGTTGTGCCAGGCTAGTGGTGGGTGGTTCTGGGGAATGCTGCATGGCCCGATTTCTTCAGCATCGAAAGTGAAGGAAGGGGAAGGAGAAAGAAAGTGAGTCACCTGGCCGGGGCTTAGTCTGCGACTGCAGGAGACAACAAAACAAAACAAAAAAGTTACATTTGCAGCAGAAGGGGAAAGTTCTGAGCGAATCTGGACCTCCAGAGGCGGTGCCCGGAGCCATCCAGGGCGTTAGTCATCTAATCTTTTTATTGAATCAGTGTGTGTGCACACTCCTCTTCCAGGGGGAAACAGCTCCAACCAGCCCCACAGGGGGAGAAAAAAGTCACTGCCCTGGTTTTGTTGTGTCTTGGTTGGCCACCAAAACAATCTGCCAGTTTCCTGGGGGATGGAGGGGGGGTAGAGAGCAGCACCAGGCAGCAGGAGAGTGTGAAGCAATGACAAGAGGCAGGCCACAGAGGAAGGGGGACCTAGAGGGGGGCCTTTCCTTGCAATTCAGAGAGATGCCAAGCCTGGAACAGGGGAGCTGTGCTAGTCATGCAGGATGGAGTGTGCAGAAGGAAGGCTGGGGGGGGGGGGGGGGTTAGGGGGGGGGACAGAGCAATCTGCACTGCAGCCTGGCAGTAGTAGTGTGAGCTGACATTTGTAGCACCCTAGGTGTGCACGGCTCTTTATGGCAGGTCAAGGCAGTGCCCCATGCTGTAAGCTGCCCTTGCTGTTGGAGAGGCAACTAACCCCCGGCTCCCCTGTGTCTTGCCCAGGTTGCTGAATGAGAGCGAGAAGCGCCCTTTCGTGGAGGAGGCCGAGAGGCTGCGGGTGCAGCACAAGAAGGACCATCCCGACTACAAGTACCAGCCCCGGAGGAGAAAGTCAGTGAAGAACGGGCAGTCGGAGCAGGAGGAGGGCTCCGAGCAAACACACATCTCCCCCAATGCCATTTTCAAGGCCCTGCAGGCGGATTCTCCTCAGTCTTCCTCCAGCATGAGCGAGGTTCATTCTCCTGGGGAGCACTCTGGTAAATATGCAACCTTACACAGTGAGACAGAAACACAGGCACACACTCCTGGGCCCAACACGCTGGACTAGGCAGCTAGGGAGACACACAGCTGCCTGTATGTTACGGAGATGCTGGCTGTGATTCCACAGCGCAGGTTGTGTTCTGAACCAGGCTCCAAGTGCAATCTGCATAGAGACAGAGTGCCAGACAAACAGTAGATGTGGCTTGCGAGAGCTGGATCTAGCGTCAGATCCACTCACACTAACACGCTTTCTAGGCTTAAGACTTTTTCACCAACTTTTCTCGTTGCAACAAAGTTTCAATCGACGTGTTCCCCTTTTTGGCTTTTTAATTCAAAAATTAAATTAAAAATCACCTTGAGCCGCCGGCCAGCTCAAAAGCCCCATATTTTATGGGGCGCTACATATTTACACAGATACAGATCACATTCGTGTTACAAACCTGGAAACGTGCGTGTTACCCTTCGCAACTGACTTCAGGGGCAAAGCAGGGATATCTGCCAGGGCCCCAAAGATCTTGAGTTAACCATTAACTGAGTTATCACCATTATACAACGCCTCCTGCTTATAAAAAACCGCTCGCTTTAGATTTCAGGGCCTTATTGGTCTCTCTGTGTGCCATATCAACTAAAGAGACAGAGAGCTCACTTAATTTAACTGCAGACAAGGGAAGCGGCAAACTCATGACTACATGTGCTCTTTCTTTTCCTCTCCAGGGCAGTCCCAGGGGCCCCCGACCCCTCCTACTACACCCAAAACAGATGTCCAGCCTGGGAAGCAAGACCTGAAGCGAGAAGGGCGCCCTTTGCCGGAAGGAGGAAGACAGCCGCCCCACATTGACTTCCGGGATGTGGACATTGGGGAACTCAGCAGCGACGTCATCTCCAACATCGAGACCTTTGATGTCAATGAGTTCGACCAGTACCTCCCACCCAACGGTCACCCTGGAGTCCCGGCCACTCATGGGCAACCCGGTCAAGTCACCTATAGTGGCAGCTATGGAATCAGTAGCACGTCAGCCACCCAAGCTGGAGCCGGGCACGTTTGGATGTCCAAGCAACCGCCACAGCCCCAGCCGCCGCCGCCGCCCCAGGCCCAGCCCCCGCCGCAGCATACAATGACCACGCTGAGCAGCGAACAGGGCCAGTCCCAGCAGAGGACACACATCAAGACAGAGCAACTCAGTCCCAGCCATTACAGCGAGCAGCAGCAGCACTCCCCGCAGCAGCTCAATTATAGCTCCTTCAACCTCCAGCACTACAGTTCCTCCTACCCGACCATCACCCGCTCGCAGTACGACTACACAGACCACCAGAGTTCCAACTCCTACTACAGCCACGCGGCCAGCCAGAGCACCAGCCTCTATTCCACCTTCACGTACATGAACCCCACCCAAAGGCCCATGTACACGCCCATTGCAGACACTACCGGAGTCCCTTCCATTCCCCAGACCCACAGCCCACAGCACTGGGAACAGCCTGTCTACACACAGCTGACTAGGCCATAAGGGCGACGACAACAACAACAACAAGAGAGAAAAAAGAACTGTCTCCAACTTTTTTTTTTAAGACACTAACGCTAAAGATGATGAAAAAAGAGAACACATCAGGCCTTCTGCACTACAGCACCCTTCAGGAAGTGGCCAGACCACTCTGCTGAGAACCAGCAAAACTCGGTACAGACATTCCAAGGACTGGACTTTACCCTTGATTCAGGGGCGAGAGATGAGCTTTCTCACCGGCCAACTCGTCTGCCTGTGTTTGGACTTTTGTAATTATTTTTAGCAGTAATTAAAAGAAGAAGAAAAAAGGAAAAAAAATACCCAGAGTCCTCTGTGAGGAATATTCTCTATTTGAAATATTTTTAGTATGTACTGTGTATGATTCGTTACCAATTTGAGGGGATTTATATATATTTTTAGAGATTTTTTTTGAAATGCTCTTATTTTTCCAGCAGCTAAAACAACCCTTAGTGGAGCAGTCCTAGCTTTTCTTGCAGTCAGAGGTATTTTTGTATAGATAAAAGTAATTTCTTTAAAGAAAAATAAAATAAAACGGTGTGCATTAATTAGGAACAAAAACTGTTAAACAGTGATTGGCATCAGGCTAAGCTTTGGTCAGCTGTGCAAGCTAGGAGACGCCAGGGGTTAAAAACAAAATAGGCTTTATTTTTCTAACTTGGAAGTAGCGAGAGAGCCAGGAGGAGAATGTGTTTGTTTTATTTTTTAAAGACCTTGAGCCTTAAAGCAGCGCTGTTGAAAAGCAACCCTGTAATATTGTTTTTTTCCTCGAGATTCTTATACGACTGCCTTCCAGTGCAAGGAGAAAGACAGAGCCCAGACCGGGGGCAGATCTGATTTCTGGGAAAACTTATGCCTGACTCTTTTACCAACAATCAGCAGCAGATTATGATGCCACAACCAGCATCACCCTCCTCAGCTTCCTGCTTTGGACACCACGTGCACGACAGATGCTGGAAGCCTCCCATCACCTCCCCAGCCCTTTCAAGAGCCTTGAGTGCAAACATTTAGGGCCTGATCCAAAGCCCATTAAAGACCCCTATTGGCGTCAGTGGGCTTTGGATGAAACCCGTAGGGCACATTGGAAACATCAGACACATTTTAAATTATTTATTTTGTGAGAAAAGCCAATTTAATCAAGATTTTCTTTTTAAAATCTCCCTTCCATTTTTTTAACTCCTTTAAAAGCAATGAGATTTGTAGGAGTCTTATTTGGAGGGTACGATGCCTGTTAAATTATGGTCTAAACTGTAACCAGTTCTTTATTTATCTCTAATTCCTTTTTATTATTATTATTATTATTATTCTTTGGAATCTGTGTCCTAGGTTTGTACAAACGCGTCCTCTTCCTTTTTTTCTTTTGTCTTAAGGATAAACTGGAATTTTGTTTTGTACAAACTAGAGATTGCAAATGTAGTGTATCACTGAATCATTTGCCATGTTTTCTGCCTCAGCTCTTTTGGACACACAAACGTGTGTGTGTATGTGAGACACAAGACACTATTGACAAAAGCGTGTGTGTCATCCTGCTAACCTTCCACCCCTTGATGTTGTTTTGAGGTGGGGACTTTGGTGAAGCTGTGGCTGAACAGTTAAGAATTGCTTTTTAAAAAAGACAGCAAACTTTTTTTTATTTAAAAAAAATGATATATTTGTTAACAGTTGCGGGAGTTTTTTTTTGTTTTGGGGGTATTTTTTTTTAGGGATTCAGTAGAAAAAAAAATCTTAAAGCACTCATAATATGGCCTCTTTCTATTTCTGTATAAAAGCAGATCTTTTTAAAGTATTTCTGTAACTTAAAAGACCTGTCATTTAAATCATATTTTGTCTTTAGGTAAGTTTGTTTTATTTTGTTTTGTTTGCAAGACCATTTGTTCTCTTTGTGAAACTTACCTTTTTTGTATATTATTGTTTGCAATAAATATACATTGTATTAAAAATTTTAAAAAGCAACTGTGTATATTTTATTAAGTAGATCCACTAAAGAACAGTGGGATGTTAAAGCTACAGTGGGTTTTTTACATAGTGACTTGTATACTTTTGTCTCTTGTCTTGATTAACTTTTATCGCTATATGGTCTTGGGACCTGAGCCTGCTTAACTGGGCCCAATCCTGAAATGGTTCTTTATACAAAACTCCCATTGAAGTCAAGCAACTGTGTCAATTTCCTCCTGCTACAGTGATAGCCCCATACGGTCAGCGTTAATCCCATGACAGGATAGGTAATTTAAATAGAAGGCTACCGGGTTCCTACTACCTTTCAGGAAAGCCAGTGTGAAAAACCTTCAAAAGCTGCATTCATATTAATGTGTTACAGTAACATATTACAGTTGGTAAGATACACCTACATGCTGTGTAAAGGCCTGTGTCCTGTACACATAGAATCATACACAAGTTTGGGGTCTCAGCCCAGTTCCTGGTGGCCAAATGTCTATCTCACAAACATCACAGTCATATCTCAGGCTAATTGTTGCCAGAGTGGATGAAGAGGACCAAAGGGGGAAATGGAGCTAGAGTTCCCTTCTTATTCTCTAGGAGGCAACCCTCTCAGCTCAAAAGGAGGCATATTTAAATGAATCACGAGTGGGGCTGACAGGAGAGTGGGATTTGCATTGCTTCTGCTCATTTCTCTGCCTGTTAGGTAGATGAATGGAGGACTTGCCGCAGAGTTGCCAGATGGTCTAAATGCACAAACCAACCAAAGGCTGAGCTTGGTTTTATTTATTTTTTGGGGGGGAGGAGGGAGGCAAAAGTGGAAAACAACAAGAATGAAAAAAGAAGCAACTGTCAAAGAAAACCAGAGACCAATTAATCCCTGGCATAACTCCAGGGAAGTGAAAGTGATTAAGAGAAGAACCCGCCTGACTTGTCCCATCTGAAAATTAAGCATAATTAACCTGAAAGGTGACAATGCACGTCACATCTCTACCCCGAGGATGGAGCTGGGCTTGATTTGATGTGCACCGTCCATGCCTGCATTTCAGTTATAACCAACTCATATCACAGCGGGGGCATGGGGGAGGAAAGGAGCTCGGACTCTGTTAGGTTTGGCATGAATCATTCAGGGAGTTTCCAAGCTCATATGGACTTTCAGGTCATTTTCACTAAACAGATGATATCATCCCCTTCCCTGTGCAGCAGAACAGAACAGGTATCAGCCGCTGTACAATGATGTCACTTTTCCTCCGAGTCAGGGAGAATGCTGGGAGTTTTAAAGGACACGTAGTCACAGTTGTTTATTATATTTACCCTGAGACTTCAGGCTTCCTGCCGAACTGCTAGGAAGAATTTTAACCCCCTGCCCTCCCAGGAGCTGCACTTCCATCAGGTTCATTTACTGTCTCCTGGGCAGCTCACGTGCCATTGGAAGGGAGTTAAGAGAAGGGGACAGGGGCTCTCAAGATAATACCACGCAAGGGATACGCTTGCTTTTTCCATTCCCTCTGGCACCAACAAGGGTTGGTTTCCTTCCATTCCTGATCCTGCAAATACTCACACACATGAGTATTTTCACTGATATCAGTGAGGCTACTTGGGTGAGTAAGAGCTACTTGCCCGAGTAAGAATTTTGCAGGATCAGGGCCCTAGTCTTTCAGGGTTTTATAACCCCAAATTAGGGTCCTGGGAGTTTTCCTATTGACTTCAATGGGAGTAGGATCAAGCCCATAAACCTTATTTCTGAGCTGGAGCTTGGCAAGGGTCTCACCCCTTCTGCATGGTTCATGTACATCAGCAGGACTGTGCCTTCACGTACGTGTCCGTGTAGCTATGTTGCTATGTCAGTACCTAAGTGTTCTTATTCAGCACTCTATCATTAAAAAATACCTTTGCTGCCCATAAGAGTGAGATGCTGACATCGCCAAGTAGAGCCAAGCTAACTGTGGGCTAAGCTGCATAAACCCTCATGAGCAATGCCAACAGGCACCACAGTCCAGGTCTGAAACACCTTCCTGGCCACCCTATCTAACAGTGCCGTTAATGCATCTCTCAGCGCCTCCTGCTAGCCCAGCTCCATATAGTCACTGAGATCCACCAATGCACCTTCACCCTGATTTGCAGCTCCTTCTGCTATTCCAGCGGCGGGAACCCGACACAGCGCTCAAGCCCCTATTGTTATTCTAGGGCTACATTCGCCACACACAGCTATGCAAATGCATCTTAAACCTGACCTGCAGCCCCACCAGTGCTATTCCAGGCTTAGGTTCGCTGCCAATGCACATCTGTCCTCCTAACCTGCAGCACCTGTTGCTGTTCCCTGCTGCTGCTGAGCCAACCCTCTCAGAGTTTCTGTCTGGTGGTTTTGAGACACTGAGAAATGTGTACTCATGGCTGGAGCTTGGTTTCATTACAGAGGTTAAAGGTTATTGCATGAACTCATTGTGTTGCTTCACTCTTTTTGAAACGGCCCAGTCATCCACCTGCACATCCATAGGATCTAGCCCCAGAGTCTGTTTGGAAGGCGCAGCATGATCACAGAGACAGCCTCATGCTGGGAATGGACACACATTCCACTGCTCCTTAAGGGTTCCTCGAGAGCTGCCATAACTTACTGACCACAACACCTGTTCTGCAGTGTCCTTTAGCTACATATTTGCCTGACAGGCTGCAACAGCCTCCATCCCTCCCTGCTGGCTGCTGTGAGGGCAGGAGGCAATCGCTCCTAGACTATCGACACAACATGGGGAGTTAAAGCGAGCTGCTCAGCCTTGGCATTTCCAAGCGGTTGGTGCCCATTAACAATCACATTTCTGCCTGGCCATTTCTTAGGTACTAAATGGCTGGTCTTGAAGGCACTAGACTGGGAGCCATGAGATCTGGATTCAACTCCCCGCTCTGCCACAGACTCACTATGTGACCTTGGGCAAGTCATTTATTCTCTTCGCACCGCAGTGCCCCATCGGTAAAATAGGGATAATAATAATAATGCTTCCTTTTCTCCCTGATCTTCTGACTGTTCTACTTAGATTGTAAGCTCTTTGGGGAAGGGGCTGTCTCTTACAAGGTGTCTATGCAGCCCCAGTACAATGGGACCCTGATCTCACTTGGGGGCTCTAGCCACCAGTGTAATCTAAAGAAATAGTATTATCATAGACTGCTTACTTGTGTTACAAGTAATGCTTACAAGGACTATAACTGAAAGGGATTTGTTTACTCCATGCATTGAATAGTACTTGGGTAGAGCCAGCTTCAGAGAGGCAGTGTTTCCTAGTGGCTAGAGCGTACTGGTCTTGGCCTCAGAAAACCTGGTTCTATTCTTTGCCTGATCACAGACCTGCTGGGTGACACTTCATCTCTCTGTGCATCTGTTAACTCCTCCGCAAAACAGGGATAACGAAACCAACCTCCTTTGCGAAGGACTTTTAAATCCGCTGAGGTAAAGTGCTATAAAAGGACTAGGTATTATTATTATTATTTGTTCACCTGGATGAGCAGAGTTAGTAGAGTGTGTGGAAATGTTTCCACCAAAAAAACGTTTCTCAGGCAACTCCCTTTTTTTCAAACTGGAATTTTTTTCCCACAGGATGTTTTGTATTTTTTCCAAAGTGTTTTTCCCATGAAAAAAAACACGCAGCCTTTGTCAACCAGCTATGTCACTTAATTATTAATATTTATTGTATTTGTATGGCAGGAGCACCTTGCATCTCCAGTCACAGGCCAGCACCCTATTGTGTCAGAAGCTGTACACACACAGAACCAAGAGACTGTCCCTGGCCCAGGCAGCCAACAATCTAAGTAAACTACTTAGTCAGTTTCCTTCTACTACTTGTGTGTTGTGGGTGTTTTGCCCAGTAATGAAAGAGGGAAAACATTTCAAAACCAGGAAAATGTTCTAGGGGCTTGTTTATTTCATTTCCTGATCTGATTCACCTCATTCCAGGACCATACTTATAGACAGTCAGATCTACGGGGATCGCATATCAGTTCTACAGCCTATATGCTCAGGTCTAGATCTTCAAAGGCATTTAGGCGCCGAACTTCCTTTGAAATCAGTGCTTTCCTGGCACCACGTATGATTAGGGCGAACCATAAGAGCTGTGATGAATAACCAGTAAGGAATGCCACTGTACAGCTTTGCATCCAAAAACGGTGGGGGGGGGGAGTCTGGTCCCTAGGAAGATGTTTGTCTTTGCTGCTGCTTGTTTTATTTTTTCAGTTACGTTTTTCTTTCATTTTCTTAGCGGGAAGAAAAGGTTCCTTCCGAAGTGGGGACATGCGGGAAGAGAATAGAGATGGCTGCCTAGCCCATGCTTGGAGTCCCCAGGAATAACTGTCTAGAAAAGTCAAGTCATATTCCACAGCTGGCAGCTGAGGAGATTGTAACACTTATGTCCTCCCAGGGCAGCAGCTCTGGGCTTTTTCCACATTACAGAAGAAGCCCAGTCCAAACAGAGAAAAATCGTATGTAGAACTGTGTGACTAAAGGATTATTTGATTCACTGGCAAGTCTGAAAACAATAAAATCTCAATTTTGGGCGGAACCACAACATGTAATTTTTCAAAATTTTGGGTGAAACAAAGAGTTAAAAAAAACCATACTCTGCTGGGGGTTGAGCTAACTGTTTCATTAGATATCAACCATTAAAAACACTTATTTAAAAAAAAAGAAGAAGAAGGAAAATGTAAATCAAGAAGTCATTTCAACCCTTAACGAAATGTTTAAAAATCAAAACATTTAGATTTTTTCCCCATTTTTTTGGCAACCGAAACAATTGGGTGAAACTGCCATGAAGTCACAGAACGTTTTGTCGTCTTTCGTTGCCAGAAAGAAAGTTTTGGCCCAGTTCTAGCCATGCTTCACCCTGGGTAAGAGGTGCTGTGAGTTCTAGGGCATTTGTTTCCACCTCTGGAGACCTGGGGTGGACTTGGGTCAGAAATGAAAAATGGCTCCAGCAGTATCTCTCCAGTGCCACTGTTTGTTGTACGCATCACAGAATAAACTCACCCAACCAGCAGCCTCTGCTCCGTAGCGCTGCAGGGTAAGTGGGTGCTGAGTGGGTGTGGTGGGGAGACGTGGGAGCTGGGAAAGCAGGGGAACATCTGTAATGCCGGAGGGCAGGTCTGTGTTAGAAAGCAGAGCCTAGGAGGGGGTGAGAATCTCACAGCCTGGAATTTAGGGGAACTGCTGTAATGCTGCAAGGTCAGTTTGAGCCAAAGAGCAGATAACAGAGCAGAGTGCAGGGACAGCTGGGACAACGGGGAACGCCCGCAATGCTGCAGGGCAGGTTTGAGAACAGGCAGAGTGTGGTGGGGACTGCAAGGGAGGGAACTACCTGTAAAGCTACAAGGCAGGGCTGAGCTGGGGGTGGGGATGAAGCGGGGAGAACAATCTGATCAGCCCCAGCTGCTTTGCTGTCGCCTTCTCTCTTCACTGGACCCCAATGCCTTATCGTTGGCCCGAGTGCCGGTTTCTCCCTTATTCCAGAAAAACAATAAGAAACTTCAAAAAAGGGCAGGCCGGGGAGATAGGAAAAGAGGCCCAGCTCCTGGGAAGTCCCACCGGATCACTCACATCTCTGCTCTAGAGCCCGATAATGCCTCATCGTACTTCTGTCTAAAACCAGCCAGTTAGCTACATGCCGCCTAGCTACCTCACCTGCCTGCCGCTGTCCAGCCTGACTTTTGTCACATATCTCCCCCCTCACACACACACCCCGTGAGGGTTGGGTACATGGGCCACGAAACGGTGCTGTCAGCTATTAGTAAACGCAGCTTGAGTTAGCATCACCTCAGACAGTTGTTCACACCCAGGGGCTTTTTCTAACAGACACAGCTAGGCCGCAGCCAGCTGTTTGCTGGGATCCTGCGACGTGCTGTGCTTTCTGCCCGCTCTAACATTTCTAAATGCAGCTCTCAGGATTTTATCACCAGGATTGTTATTCTTCAAGCCCCAGCTCCTGGAGTCAGGAGACTATCTCAGCTTCCGTTTTAAAAAAACAAAGTTTGTAACGTTTGTGGTTGCAGTAAAAAAGCTTGAAACCAAAGAGCCTGTAAACCATAAAGGCTCAAGAAATCAGAAGGCAAATAAAAAAGAACCCAAGGTGTATTGTTTTCAAAATCTGGTGATTTTGAGGGATGCAGGCTGGGGAGCCCCAGGACTGCGACAGCAGTTGCCGCAGGTAAGGATTGTATCTGCTGAGCTGTTTAAAGGTCCAGCACAAATTGGGGCTGTTGCAGATCAGACATGACAAATCGGTGTATATCCAAACCTTGCAGAAGAGACTGTGCCTTGGGCTGCCCCCTGGCCCCACCATCTCCACTGGTCTCTAGCCAGCACTATTCGCCACCAAATTCACACACAAAGCAGCCTTGTATGGGAAATTGTTGAATGCACATTCTTATTAACATCTAATACACGCTGATAGATCAGGAGTGAGGGGCAGAAGGGAGAGAAAACGCACATCCTGCCTTTGCAAGGGGGGGGGATCTTTGGGACCAGGACTGTCCCTTACTATGTGTACGTACAGCACCTTCCACAATGGGGCCCCCCCATCTCAGTAGCACCTTGTGGCCACAGGTGTCATACAAATAATTGATCATAAGGCGCATAGAGAGATGTATTTACTTGGATCAGGGGTTCTCAACCTATTTACCATTATGGGCCATATATGCAGCTCTCTCTGTGTTGTGTGGGCCACATCCACACAATACATATACTACTTGCCTGGCCCTGAGGACGTCACATGGGCCGCAGCTGTGTACTGATTGGGCCTCAGGTTGAGAGCCACTGACTTAAAGAGTCAGCTCTTTGGGGCAGGGACCATCTCTTTGTTATGTGTTTGTCCAAGGACCAGCATAATGGGCCCTGATCCCTGACTGGGGCCCTACATGCTGCCATAATACAAATTATTAATATGTAATAATAATAATAATAATAATTCATAATGCCCTGGGCATTACACAAGTGAATCCTGTTTAGGGTTATACCTTGCAGGCAAGACTCTATTGACATCAATAGGGGATGGGCCTTCATGAGCAATGTTGGGTCAGAGCCATTTAGCAAACTCAGTTATGGTGCAAGTCCATTTTTTGTGCAGAAGAATGAAAGCCTGGCACATTTTTAATGCACTGAACTAGGCAGCTTCTGATTATAGCAAAAAGCTTGGGTTATAGCGAAGCCGTGTGAAAAAAACCTCGACTTCCCCGTAAAAAGGGTTTGTGTTTATTAAAGTTTCAATAAAAACCTTTTGAACTACGAAATAACAGTCAGCTTTGCAGCTCAACGAAGGGCCGGGAAACAAGTTTCCAAATGCACATTTTTAATTAATGACCTGCCTCAGAGCTGCTCTCAATTTTCAATGACTAAAAAGCCATCCAGGATTTTTTCCCCCTCCCTAAATCTGATTATTTGTGGAGAGTATTTATGGAGAGCCGTTGTGGATTTTTATCTCCATCACATGCATTTTCCATTTTAAAAAGAAAGAAAAAAGAGAGAGAGAAAAAAAAAGAACTATAACTGTAGCGTTTACTTTTAACCCTTTGCAGGGTAGAGTGATCATTTGTTTACCGTTTTTCTGTGTCCCATATTGGCAATACAGGTCCTTGATCTAGTCCTTCGCACGATGGGGTCCATCTCTGTGGATCTGTCTGCAAGATCTGGCTGGTCCGGAAATATTACAAGAGCCTCATTTTGGTATTTCAATAGGTGTTCCACTTCTGGGTCCAATGGGAATGGGAGGTGCAGAAGAGATTAACATAGGAGAGGATGAGAGGTCTTGTAACTAAGGGTACATCTACATTGCAAAGAATAACCTTTGGTGTCATGTCTCAGACCCTGGGTCAACTGACTAGGGGTTTGCAGGACACGGGCTGTGGGGCTAAAAATAGCAATGTTGATATTCGGGCTCTGACTCGGGGACTCCGCGCCTGGGCTCCTGGTCGAGCCCGAATGTGTACATTGCTATTTTTAGCTCGGCAGTCCAAGCCCCACAAGACCGAGACAATTGACCCGAGGTCAGAGTCGGCACTAAGGGTTTTTCTTTGCAGTGTAGACATACCCACAAGCCCTAGCCGAGGACTTGGGAAGTCTGGGTTCAATTCCTGCTTCTGCCAAGGACTCTCTGCAGGACCTGGGCAAAGACATCTCTGTGCCTCAGTTCCCCACCTTTAAGATGAGGATACTAATCTTTTGCCCATCTTGTCTGTTTAGATTGTAAGCTCTTCAGGGCAGGGAATGTCTCTCACTATGAATTTGTACAGCTCCTAACACAACGAAGCCCCAACCTCCGTTGGGGCTGCCATTATACCATTACCCTAACTTCTGACACCAGAGTCCCGTCCTGACACCAGCATCGCTCCTCCGCAGAGCAGCAGCAGATGTCCAGGGCTTTGCAGATTGCCTTCTTAGTGGAGGAGAAATCAGTCTTGGTGTATTCTAAGCATAATTTATTTTATTTACAGATATACTCCAGTCCTGGAACAGAGATGGTCAAAAACAGCATGCAGAGAAATCCCTTCTTTCAGGAATCTCAGCCCAACAGCAACATCCTGTTTCCAAGGAGCAACACTGCATCAAAAATTTACTCCAATCAGAGACCAAAGCAGAGAGTAAGTTCTCCTGTTGCTCGCACAGCTCCCTGTGTCCAGAATATTGCATAACACAACTACCACCACCACACAGCATGTCTTCCCAAAACTGAACATTTGCTCATACACTACTCAAAAGAACTTGGACGACTACATGTAATGACGCCACCTGGTGATGCCTCTATAACAATATAAAATAAATAGCAACTATGGCACCAACTCCCAGTACAGAAAGGATCACATACATTCAGGAGTTTCACTAGGTTTGCTTCACACCTTTGTGTAATAGGCTATTAAGCCCAACATAAAGGGAATTCCTTAGGTTATCAAGGACAAAGTTTTGACTCAGGCACCCAGGACACAGACAGACTGAGCAACAAGTGGCCATTTTTACATAGTCACACGCAGAGAATATAGTTAAAGGGCTAAATCATAAATGTTAGGGCAAGAGAGGACCACTGTGCGCATCCTACTCTGACCTCCTGCATAACACAGGCCAGAGATTTCACCCACTGATGCAGCAGAAGGAATTATTCTTCTCTGCTGTGCGGGTGAACATTACTGAGCTCAAATACCTGCAGTTAACCATTGTCTCTTGTGCACCCAAAAAGAGAGTGAGAACTGTGTTTTTCTCCGACACTCTCTTTCAGAAAGACGTCTCATCTTGTTTTAAAGATTCCAAGTGATGAGGAATTTGCCACCTCCCTTGGTAACTTGGTTAACGACTCTCACTGTTCGCCTTTTTCATCTTATTTGAATTTCTCTTGCTTCAACTTCTAGCCACTGGATCTGGTTATACCTTCATCTTCTGGATTAGAGATCCCCCCTCAAATCAGATACTTCAGCCTAAACACCTCCACCAGAAGAAGGTATCTCACTATAGAACATGAAAAAGAATTCATAGATTAGGTTGAGAAGCTCCAACCAAATTCACTCCATTGTGATCTGATATTTCGGCCCACGTGGTTACATATCATATATGGATCTCAGATCCCCTCTACAACCTGGGCACAGCAGGATGAATTAGAGGGTGAAAGGGAAAGTCTTAAATTGGGCTTTCTTCCCCCAGTGTGGGGATTAATTACACAGAGCTGTCTGGGCACAAACCAACTATCACCAAGGAACGTCTCACTCCATAAATTTTAAGCTACTAATAATAAGACTGGACAGCAGTTTTTAGGCTTCAGTAGATAGTTTACAATTAACCTACTCCTGTCAGCTGGAAAATCAACTTACATGTGATTCCAGTTCACGTCTGAATCACTTTGAGTTAGAGATTTCCTTTGAAACCAAGTAGACTCACATTAGGTTTCTATATAGAGATGGGCCCAAGATGCAAAGCTCAGAACCAGATCCTGCTCTGAACTTACTGGACATTTGAGTTGTTTGCAGACAGGGGTTTGGTGTGGCTTGTTATAGGAATAAAGGCCCCCTGGGGAGTTTGGATATAAACTTCCTCAAAGGTCAGGGCCAAAAAGCATGAGCTCAGTGAAACTAACCTCTATGCAGCTTATAGACTTGCAGTGGACGGGGCAACTGGCCATCAAGTCATAAGACTTTCTTTTACATACCTTTCTTGGATTGCTTTTTAGAAGGGGGAAGGACCTGCCTCCTGATGAGTCTCTCCAGCCATCCAACAGCCAGCTGGATGCCCTCGGTAGTCTTTCAGACAGCTCCCCTACGTACAAAAACAAAACAATCCAACCTCAGCAGTTGTCACTAGCATCCAACAATGCTAGTCAATGAAGACAAATGTGCAGCCATATTTATCTACCTCTCAAAACCACCACAGCAGAAATGTTGGTCACTGCTCAACATTGGGTGTGGGAGGGGGATGGCGCATTTCAGAACCGAGGTGCAGCAGCTGAGCGATGAAAGAAGCCAAGGAAGGGAATAGCCGTGAGGGGCTGCAGTCAGGAGAAAGGTGCATCGGCCATAGCTGCGTAAGTGGTGAGCCGGGTCCAGACTGGGGCGCATTGGAAGAGCTGTCTGGGAGGGGGCTCTCTGGACTGGAATAACAGGGAGCGCTGCAGGTTTGGACTGAGGCACATTAAAAGCAGCAAGCAGGCTGAGGAACAGAACTGTGCAATGGAAGTTATGCCTGGCACAGCACTCTGAGCTCCTCCCTTTCTTCAGCACCAAATTCACTCCCAGTTTTTTAGATGCAAAATGCAAGCACGCAAAACGGGCATTTATGGAAGTTTTTTCCAACCTAAACCGCCCACTCAGAGCCTCAGGCATTGCTGACAGCTGTGGCAAAGAGCAAGAACATGGGCAATTCAGGTCCATCCATCTCACGAGAGCTCCAGAGGCTGGCACTTACAAGGGCCCATAAGAAGTTTATAATGACAGAACTGGTAGGGAACTGGATTGGGCAGGGGAGGAGTGGAAGGCGGGATTGGGGGGGGGAAATAGATGCCCAGTCATTTTCTGTGATTAGAAGGGAAATTTCATTCCTCTAGGAACTTGGAACCAAATGTGGCGTTGCCATGGTTTCACACCCACTGGCTGGAAATGACAATATTAGCAGGGTGACCTGGTAATTAGAAGCTGTGCCCCCAGATCAGCCTGCGGGGGAAATAAAGAGAGATTATCGAGCCCTAAAGACGCAGCATAATGCTACAGGCTCCTGGGTTCCATACCTTTTATAACCGGCCCATTTAAATGCAGATTATGACTTTCCACCTGGGGCTGCTAATCTGTCTCACAGCCAAATCAAACAATAAAGCATCTCTCAGCACAATGGGGCCAGGGTGCTTTCGAATTTGGTCTGTCATCGGGGTTGGGTTTTCCCCCCCCTTTTCTCAGGAGTTGCCACATTCAAATACGATTATTTCTCCTATTCCAACCCCCTCCCCTCCCTGTTTCAGAGTGGCTGGGTCACAACGCAACATTTGTTCCCCAAGTTTCTGAGGGCTGTTAAGGGGCAGGCTGGGCCCAAAGTTTGATCTGAGTTACACAGGTGGGAATGAGCTCCAGATGCTCGGTGCTGAAGGCAGTGAGGCTGAAGATCAAGGAGTTATGCACATGTACAACTAAGATCAGAATCTGGGACATGCCTCGATTCCATCTAACTACCCAATCCGGCTGCAGATCTACCTCCCGACCCATCCAGGTCTTCGTCACCCATTTACCTACACTGCCTCTAGAGATGTGACAGGATTGATGTCAAGGTAGGACTTGAGAGGAAGAAGGGTACAGTGGCTACAGAGCTAGCCTCCAGCTAGACCAGGGGTGGGCAAACTTTTTGGCCCGAGGGCCACATCGGGGTTGCGCAATTGTATGGAGGGCCGGGTAGGGAAGGCTGTGCCTCCCCAAACAGCATGGCCCTCGCCCTCTATCCGCCCCCTCCCTGCCCCCCTCAGAAACCGCAATCCATCCAACCCCCCCCGCTCCTTGTCCCCTGACCGCCCCCTCCCAGGACCCCCCGCCTCCTATCCAACCCCCCTGCGCCCTGTCCCCTGACTGCCCCAACCCCTATCCACACCCCCGTCCCCTGACAGCCGCCCCGGGACTCCCACCCCCTATCCAACCGCCCTCTGCTCCTCGTCCCCAGACTACCCCCTCCCAGGACCCCCCACCCCTAACTGCCCCCCTGGGATCCCACCCCCTTATCCAACCCCCCCTGCTCCCTGTCCCCTGACTGCCCTCCCAACCCCTATCCACATCCCTGCCCCTGACAGGCCCCCCTGGACTCCCACTCCCAACCCTCCCTGTTCCCCATCCCCTGACCGCCCCCCGAGAATCTCCACCCCATCCAACTGTCCCCTCCTCCCTGACTGCCCCCCAGAACTCCTCGCTCCCTTACCCAACCCCCCCGCTCCCCGCCCCACGCCCCCTTACCAGCAGCAGGAGCTCGCAGCCGCGACACCCAGCCAGAGCCAGCTGTGCTCCGCACGCTGCCCAGCAGGAGCGGCAAACCAGAGCTTGGCCCGCGCGGCGGCATGGCTATGGGGGACGGGGGACAGCAGGTGATGGGACGGGCAGGATGGTCCCACAGGCCGGATGTAGCCCACGGGCTATAGTTTGCCCATGTCTGAGCTAGACCCTGGTTCAATTCCCCCTGTGTGACCTTGAGCAAGTCATTGTCTCATTCTGTGCCTCAGTTTCCCCATTTGTGTAATGAGGATAATAGTATTTCCCTACCACACAAGAAGGGTGAGGATGAATACCCTAAAGGTTGTGAGGCACTCATATACTGTGGTGAAGATGTCCATGTGAGTACCTTAGGCAGGTTTGGTTTTATTGTTGGTGAAGAACACTCAGAGATAATTAAGAGTCAGCCCCTATTTTGTCTGAACCAGTTAGCCCATCATTAGGGAAGTAGCAGGAATTTCCATAGACCTGGTCTACACTTAGAAGTTTTACCGGTAACTGTTGCAGATAGGGTGTGATTATTATTACTCAATTTGTTAGTCTCTAAGGTGCCACAAGTACTCCTGTTATTTTTGCGGATACAGACTAACACGGCTGCTACTCTGAAACCTATTATTATTACTGTTTGTAACCAAAATAGTTATGCCAGTAAAAACCCAGTGTAGACATAGTTAAAGGGGGAGGGATAGCTCAGTGGCTTGAGCAGTGGCCTGCTAAACCCAGGGTTGTGAGTTTAATCCTTGAGGGGGCCATTTAGGGATCTGGGGCAAAATCAGTACTTGGTCCTGCTAGTGAAGGCAGGGGGCTGGACTCAATAACCTTTCAAGGTCCCTTCCAGTTCTAGGAGATAGGACATCTCCATTAATTTATTTATAAGATTGGTCTAAAAGTGCTTATCCCAGGATAGCTTATTACTTTTCCCATCCAGGAGAAAGCCATACTGATACAAGCAAGCAATTTGATACCAATATAACTGCATCTACACAAGGGCTTTAACTGTGCCAGTCTAGTTAAAGTGGGACAACGTGGGGGTGTCAATAAGTCTTTAGGGTTTGATCCTGTGAGGCTTTGATAATAAGACCTGTCTAGTACTTTTCAGCAATAGTCCTCAAAGCACTCTGCAAAGCAGGCCAGGATCATTAGTCCCATTTTCCCAGATGGGGAAACTGAGACACAAAGTGGGGACAGGACTTGCCCAAGGTCATCCAGCAGGCCGGTGGCAGAGCTCTGAATTGGACACAGGGCTCCTGAGTCCAGTTCAGCATCCTATCCACATGGCCCCATAGGCTCCCAACTACATGGCAGATGGGCAGGGCCGGCGCTTCCATTTAGGCGACCTAGGCGATTGCCTAGGGCGCCAGGATTTGGGGGGCGGCAATTCTGCGGCGGGGGGTCCTTCCGTGCTCTGGGTCTTCAGCGGCAATACTGCGGCGGGGGGCCTTCCGCGCTCCGGGGCCCCCCGCCGAAGTGCCCCGAAGACCGGGAGTGCGGAAGGCCCCCCGCCTAGGGCGGCAAAAACCCTGGCGCCGCTCCTGCAGATGGGAAAAGAGATACTGCAAGTGTAAGTTGGGGCTGGTCCTGCTTTGAGCAGGGGGCTGGACTAGATGACCTTCCGAGGTCTCTTCCAACCCTGATATTCTATGATTCTCCATTCCGGCTGCAGCCAATGGATTGCTCAGTGTCCTGCCTGCTCAGGAAAATAAGCAGTCTCTTTTTAACAGTGCTTTCTGTGGCCATGGCTGCCTGCGCTGGCTGTGGGGGGAGGGTCCAGGCCAGAGATATTTGCAGCATTTATATAATCCATTTTAACTGGACATTTAAAAAAAAATCTTCCTTTTAAACACTGACAAAGCCAGTAAATGTGAGTATTGTGGAAGCCAGACAACTATATCAACACAGTCAAAGACTGGAAGGTTTCAGCTCCTTACTCCATGAATACGCTCTGAATATGCTGGTTTTTATAAAGGAGGAGAGCATTTTAATGGATTGCAAACATAACAAAAAGCAATCACTCTATCTGACCTCTCCTCCAACATAGCGCTTCTGTCGGTGTAACTTCGGACACTCAGAGGGGTGGAATGTTCACACCTCGAGTGACATAAGTTTTGCCGACATAAATGGTAGCGTAGACATAGCCCAAGTTAATATCCAAGTGTTTGATCTATGTTTTCTCATAACCCTACGATAGGGTGACCAGATATCCCAATTTTATAGGGATAGTCCTGATTTTTGGGTCTTTTTCTTATATAGGCTCCTATTACCCCCCCCCTCCCGATTTTTCACATTTGCTGTCCGGTCACCCTACCCTGCGATAAGACAGATACCACCACGATGGGCCATTGTATATAATTTTGGCTAGACAGCCTGGATTATCATCCACCTTTTACAGATGGGGAAACTGAGGCACAGAGGTATGCCCCCACTCCAGAGGCACCTCAGTCTTCCCATCTCAGGCTGGGAGAAAGGAAAAGTGAAGCTCATGCCTGGGGAGGCTAAGGAATCATGCTGGACTATCCCAGAACACAGAGGAGGATATGCAACCATCAGCCTCAAGAGAAAACATCACAGTGATGGCTAAGGCAGGAAGGGTGCATAAATGTACAGCGCGGGCTCCTGGAGTGATCTAAAGGCGTGGAGTTGCAGCTGATACCACCTCCCCCCAAACACATACTAATGCAAATCTAAGTAGAACGTTAAGCAGGAAGGATGGCCCAGTGGTTAGAGTGCTAGCCTGGGACTTGGGAGATCCAGGTTCAAATTACTGTTCCATCACAGATTCCCTGGGAGATGTTGGGCAAGTAACTCAGGTCCAGATTCTCCAAGGAGTTAGGCATCCAAATACCTTTGAGAATCTGGGCCTTAATCTCTGGGTACATCATTGCGAGTGCAGCCTGCATTAAAGGCTGTGAGGCACCTGAGCCCTACAGTAATGGAAGGAAGGTGGTTTGGAAGCTGGACCTTGCACTCCTGTGGTCTAATCCCACCTCTCACACTGATTCTCTCTGAGACCTCAGGCAAATCAGTTCACATCTGTGCCTCAGCTTCCCCACCTGCAAAATAGGCACTTGTTCCACAGGGTACAGTGAGGATTAGACACGTAATGTTTGGAAAGTGCTTTGAAGCTGAAGATTTACAATTTCGCCACCCTAATATCTTATCAACACGGCACAAATGGTTTCACTTGCCATAAAACTTTAAACAGCAGGTAACATTTACAGATCCAATAGGAAGTTACTCTTCTGCCCATGGAGAAAAGGCCCAGATAAAAAAGCCGAGGCTGGGTTTTATTACATTCAAAACACGCCCTCCTCTATCCCCCAGCTCCTTCTCTCTTTCCAAAGCTGCCGTGGTTTATTTTGTTTGGGTGGATTTTTTTTTTCTTCCCCAAAGAGATAGTTTTCCCATGGAGATGCAATGTGCTCTGTGCCTATTAGCATCCTTGTGCATAATTAGAGCCAAACGCATTGTCATGCAAAACAGCCTCGGATGACAACACTGAATCCTGGAGGACACAAATACCGCAAGGAAGTTTCTCACACTGTTTTAGCCAAAGCAAGCGGGAGTTTACAAGCTTTTAAAATTAATTAATTTCAGGTTGTTGGGGTCCCCACCCCACTCACCAAGTTTGCATTTATGATCCCAGCTGTTCCCCTTCCATAGCCCAAAGCTGATCTCTACATTTTTAATAGTTTCAGCTCGTTTAAAAAACAAAACAAAACAGAAAAATCATTTCCTACCACCCACAAAACGAGGTGGGCTCAGATCGACATTTCTATCACAGCACCGAGTCCCTGCTAAGGACCTGGCTACACTGCGCAGCTTCTAACACACAAGGCAGAGGGGTCTCTCACGGACTTTCTGCTCACGTGCAGCCTCATCCAACTCCTGCTGAAGTCACTCGGTGTCTTTCCATTAGTGCAAGAGACAATGGATTGGGCCCAGGGCTCATGATTCTGGTTTCCCTTGTTCTAGTTGGACAGTCACTCCCGAGGGTTATATCTGGGCAGAATCAGACCCTGGGGGGGTGATGTTCTCCCCATCATTTTAAAATGACATTTCTTTCCAAAGAGATGGCTGGCCAGATGGGGGGCAGAGGTATTAAAACATCAATAAGGTGTTATAATCACAGATGCCTGCCATCCATGGAAGGAAGAGTTGGGGTCCACAGACAGGGTGCTAAACCAATTGGCAGTGGGAACTACAGGTGAGGGAGACAAAAGAGTCTAGTGGATAGTGCACTGGATTAGAACATAGGACACGTAGGTTCTGTTCCTGAATCTGCCACTGACCTCCTGGGTGAACCTGGGCAAGTCACTTCCGTTCTCTGTGTATCCACTTCCCCTGCCAGCTTTTCTCAGTCTTGTCTATTTCAGACTCCCTCTCCAGGGCAGAGACTATCTGCCACTACAAGGGTCTGATCTTGGACGGGAAGAGAATGCAGGGATCCTGACCCCAGTAGTCCTGCTCTAACCACTATACCAGCACTCTCCTGAGGAATTCCTTCTCTCTCCCCGTCCCTCTTCCTTCTAAAACAACCCTTTTCCATTAGCAACCTACCCCAGCCTCCTGGGCCTGGGCGACATATGGGGGTGCTTGGGACCTAGTGAAAAACCAAATGACGCCCCGCAAACACCTTTGCCATCACAACCTCTGAAATCGGCACCAGGGTGGTGCCACCTCATTCACGTATGCCTCGGCCTTTGCAGACCAGGAGTGAGGTCTCTTCTTACAATGCCCCAGAGTCTGGCCTTGCATGCAAACATAGGAGCCCCCAGTAAAAATGAAGCGGGAGCGGGGGAGGGTAATGCTCCATTTACTCCAGTTTGAAGAAGTACTGCTGATCTCGGAGGAGGTCACGTTGAAGCTGGCACTGAAGTCTCAGTTGAATGGGTCAGCTTGCCACCACTTCACTTCTCTGGAGTGGTTCCCAGCTGCTGCCGCGAGCGGGGAAGAGATACTTCTTCCACTCTCCCAACTGTTCCCTTCCCACAGCTCTGGGGGGACTTGACAAGGCAAGAGTTTATGGCTTTCTGTGGGAGGCAGACGGCACCTGTGTAAATCATGGGACAGTTTTCAGGGGCAGGAGCGGGCGGGGGGGACTCCCCAGTCAGCTGAGAAAGCGACTCTCACAGGCGTGGTCAGTGAGCTTGCTGGGAGAGGGGTGAGATGCCAGAGAGGAAGAAATTAAACTGTGTGAACTGGGGAGGAAGAGGGCTGAGTGTCGGGCTGTTTGTTTGCCCATTGGAATTTTGTACGGACCACAAACCCCGTGCTGTAGTCCCAGCCTGGCACGCTGCAGCATTGGCTCTTTCTTTCTGACCAGAACATGCAATCTTTAAAAGAAAGAGAGGTGCAGATCCAAACACTACTCCATCTATTCTGCCATCGAGTGGCACTGCTCTCAAGTCACTCTGCTGATGCCAGTTGGACTTACTAGACACACACTAAAGAAACTACACCTCCTGTTCCCAGCCCTGCCACTGACTCACTGCGTAATCTTGGGCAAGTCACTTCACTTCTCCGTACTTCGATTTCCCTTCCAACCCTTTGCCTGTTTAAACTGGAAGCTCTTGAGGGCAGGGACTGGCTCTTAATATGTGTTTATTCAGCAACCAATGAGCCCCCGCTCAGTTGGGGCCCTTTGTTCACTACTGTAAAACAGATGATAGCAGTAACAATAACAACTTACCATGAATAAAGGGGGCAACATTTGGCTCAAAATGGAGGGAAGGTCAGAGCCAGGAACAAACTTGGGTGGCTGAGCCTTACATCTACAAATCCCCAGGCCCTACCCCCTTCCCTCAAATTCTGTATTAAGATCCAGATTTCATAGCTAGCCCCCTTAAAATGAGCCTAAACAAATATACGACCAACCTAAGCCTAAAACCTCAATTCAATACCACTGAACTTTAGGACAGTTTGGATCCAGGCCGATCTCCAGTTGGAAATGCTCAGATCTGCCTGCAGGAGAGAAACCACATAGTGAAAGAGATTTGCATTAAAACATACGAGTTTTGTTTTTTTTTAATGGTGGGTTTATTTAAAGAAAATGAGCTGTTGGGTCAGATCATAGGCTTTACCCCTCAGGTCCAGCGCAAGGCAAAGGGGCCTCATTCTGACACTGAGCTGAGCTGAACGATATCTGGCTAAAGAGGCCATTTATTCACCTTAGCTCTAGAAAAAGCGGGCTGGCACGAACCGAGGCCTTAATCTCAAATTTCAATTGTGTGCTCAGAGGAAGACAAATACGAGGGCACATTCACATAAGGCGGTTTCAGCAGCAGCCGCTTGTGTGCTCAGATAATGCATTTACATTCCCAAGCACTTAAAGCATAATCAAATATACAGTGGCACTTTGGAAGCCTTGATTTTCAGTGAGGAACAAGGGAACCAGATCCTCTGGCTACAGAGAGGAAAAATACCAGCTTCAGGATGGAAAGATTTCTGACTGCTCATTTCCTGAACGGACACTGTCACCCCTCCTGGTGGTTGGAATCCCAATCAGGTTACTGGGTGGCTAAGAGAGTCATTGCAATCCAGTAGTTGTTTGGAGGCCCACGACTTCCAAAAGAGCTAAGCACTCCCAACTAGGGCCAGATTCTCAGATCCCATAAAATGGACTGAACAGATTTTCAAAGATGCTCAGCACCCAACAAAATAAGGAAGAATCCCATTCCTGGCCCCCCAACCCCAGCCCACTGAGAACAATGGGAGGTGCTGAGTGCTTTTGAAACCTAGTTCTAAACAATTGTAAACTAGGGCTAACATTTTCAAAGGTGCCTAAATGTCTTAGGTTCCTAAATCCCATTTTCAAAGTGATTTAGGATCCTACATGCCTGATTCTCATTGACTTTCAATGAGATTTAGGCTCCAAAGTGCCTCACCCTCTCCTGAAAATGGAACTTTAGGCACTTTTGAAAATTTTACCCCAAGGCTGTTTGAAAAACTTTCCATCAAAACTTTTTTTTTCAGCAGAAAATTGGGCTTGTAGCACAACAAATGTTTCCAGGGAAACTGCTCACTTTTCTCCCAAAGCTTTCAATATTTCACCGGAAAACCCCAAACCAAAAATGTTTGAGTTTCCAGTTAACAACTGTTGGTTTTCCATTGCCGTTGGGTTTTCAGTTTCTCGGTGAAAAGGTCTACGTTTTCAGCAGAATAAAGTCCCATTTTTTTCCCCATCAGCTCTCTGGTAGCCCAGTGGTCGCAGCACCAGGCAGAGGAAGGAAGGGGAACTTCGCCATCTTGGACAGTGATACTTGTGAATAATTTTGGCTTTGATCCGCCAAAGTGTTTAGGGAGCGTGTCTAAGGACCAGGCCCTCAGTGGCCTTCATGGAACTTCAGATGAGGCTCCGCCGACTGACAGGCAGCGATCCTAGGAGGAATAAGCAACCAGCCTCCCACCCACCAATTAGGGGACATTTTAGGGTTGACAACCCTCCAGGATTGGCCTGAAGTCTCCTGGAATCGGCGTCAATCTCCCAGTGACTATTGAAAGCAATCCGGGAGATTTTAATAGGATATTTTAAGAAAATGACATTACGTCATGTTGGGAAAAATATCTCCTGGAATAGCTGCAGTCAGAGTTGGCGACCCTAGGACATTTAGACGACTCCATGAACAGAGGCAGCATTCGGATCTATCCACATGATGCTCCCCTCAATCAGAACAGAGGGAGGAGACGGGTGGTCAATACAGCTCGGAGCAAAAAGGCTTTGATGGTGACCCCGTAAGCACTTCCGTCTTTGATTCTTCCCAAAGCACATTATATCCTGCAACACTTGCCAATCACCCCAGCGTGAGGCAACACATGACTCCAGCCAGTAGTCACCGGTATGTCTTTCCTAGCCTGCCTGAGATTGCATGATGAGATTCTGAGCCCGGTTCTAATCATCCACCCCGTGGTATATCGCTGTGTTAAGTGAAGGAACAGGCAACCGTAATCCTCCTGTGTCAAGTAACATATGTAGCGTTCCCCTCTCCCCCTCTATAGGTTTGGCAGGTAGTTTGCAAACATCTGTTGCCTGAGGGCAGGCTGCAAACCTTAGATGCCCCTCATCAAATAACAGCACCCGTAGGCAGCCTCTTTCTCTCCCTTTCTTTCTGCGAGCTCTCAGCCCGGGGTCCACAACCACAAGCCCCTTTGAGAGGGACAGCCCCAGAAGAGGCAAAGGGCAGCGGAGTTCCGGGAGGCCTGTCAAAAAAGGGGGAAGCAACTCTTAAATCATGCCTATGAGATATCGCCCCGAAACATCAGTAATTTGTCCTGGAGGGTTGCCATACCTACAGCGAACGTAGACACTGCCAGCACACAGCATATGAGTCACTTTGGAGCCCTGCACACTGGAAAAAAGTCACTATTTTTTGCAATTTATTTTCCCCAACCATTTTCGCTCTGCCCCAGTGTAGGATTGTGCTCTAACATACATCGCCCCGTGGTAAACTTTGCAATGCATAATAAACAGGGTTTCTATCTGAGTTCACCATATATAAGCAAGTTCCCCTGCATTTCCTTAAGATGCCAGAGCCTCTTTTAAGGCCCAAACCACCCAGGGCTATGGCAGATTTGCTGTCACTAGCAATTTGATATCAAGATTTCTTTTGTTTGCTTTTTAAAAAATATGCCCTAGTTCAAAAAGGAATTTATTTCGGGCGGGGGGGGGGGCGGAAAGCTCAGTGGCCTGAGTTATGCAGGAGGTCAGACTCGGTGATCACAAACCATGCCTTGGAATCTCTCTCTGAAACCCTTTCATAGGGCTCTGGGTCACGGTAGCTATAAGGTGGGGTAAGCGGTTCTGCTGAACATGCCATTGCTAGCAAGGAAGCTTTGCAAGGTGCACTGGCTTAATCATTAATCTCTGAGCTCCACTCTTCAGTTTCGCTCTGTGAATTTCCCCCTTCCCCACCTCCGATCCCCATCGGAGCTTGAAGCAGCAGCATTTAAAACAAGAGCTCCCAAAGTAGCTGGGGAACAGCATGCATCAGCCAGAAGGCATGGGGGAAGGGGGGGGGGGAGAGCAGGGGGCTGCCAAGGAAAAAAGAGACAGTCCCTGAGCATGCTGCCCTCACAGGACTCCCAGCTAGCCCAGGGAGTAAACATCCTGAACAGGCATCTCTGGTAGAACAGTACATTGGGCCAGCCCTGGATCGCCAAAGACTTCAGCAATGAATAGTGTCATAATTTACTTAATCCAGAATAACCACACCTTGCATCAGAGGGTCATTACGAACCTTCCACCCATTCATTTATTACACTTAATAAAATCCCTGGGAGCCTGGTATTTCTTACATCCATTTTGCAGACAGGTATGAAGAGGCACAGAGAGCCAAAGTGACTTGCCTCGGCTAATACGCTGAGTCAGTAGCGGAGCTGGGTCTCAACCCCAAGTCCATGCCTCTAAGTTCTCTCCCACTCCTATATCTAACCGCCCCAGGCAACACACTGCCTCCATTTCATAGAGCCGCGGTGGCAGCGTAGAGGGGATATTCCAAACAACCTCTAACTGTTTAATATGGACTGACTGGTTAACTGATTGGCTGACAGAGGGAACAGACCGATCGGCTTGTGTGTTAGACTTGGATGACACACAGCTGATTAGCAACACCATCACACAAAAAGGAGATGGGCCCCTTTGAACTCCGCAGCATTCCATTCCGGCATCTTCAGAGGCTTTGTCCCCGGCGCAGAAAGCTGGAACGTCCCCCCTCCCTTTCCACACACACACTCATCCATGTGTGTGCGTGCACATACACACACACGCACACACACACACACACACACTTTTCTCTCTGCACCACCCTGGGCGAAACACAGGAAGTTTCGATCACCATGGACACTTGGGGCCAGAGGAGGTCACAAACTGCTTCTGATTGGAGTTTTCCATCGTGTTTGCTTTGCATGCCCCATGGACCCTCTGACAGAAAGAGAGGACACAATGAGAAGTCAGGGGCTGACCCTTCCGGTGACCCGTAACTGGGCCATCCGAGCTCCTGATTGCAACCTTCTGTATGGGGTAACAGCTTTTAATACAATCCACCTGGATGTCGCGCCCTCCAGAACGAGCTGCCAGCCAATGCCTCTGCTCCCACTTTGCATGCTTCAAGTGTGGAAGAGACGCCATCCAAGCCCGGCTGAAGAGTGATGGGGTAGGAGCTGTCACACCACCACGCACCCAGGTGTCCTGGCGGTTAGCCCAAAGCACTGTACAAACATGAATGCATTAAACCTCACAATCCCCCAGCCCCTCCTGTACTGAGGAAGGTGGGTATTGTTATCCTCTCCTAACAGATGGGGAAACAAAGGCACACAGGCGTTAAGTGACTTGCAGAAGGTCACACGGTAGGCCTGACTCTAACTGCATGTAGGGGATGCATGTCAGCAGCAGAGCCATATATAGAAACCAGGTGTCCTGTCCACACTTCCTCCCTCAGCCTTTCATCAGATCCAGGGCCGGCTCCAGGTTTTCTGCCGCCCCAAGTGGTGAAAAAAAAAAAGAAAAAAAGCTGACTGGCAGTACTTCGGGGGCAGCTCAAAGAGGAAGAGAGGGACTGAGGGACCCGCCGCCGAAGACCCGGATGGGCCGCCCCAATAGCGGATGGAGTGCAACCCCTTTGTATTCGCCGCCCCAAGCACCTGCTTCCTTCGCTGGTGCCTGGAGCCGGCCCTGATCAGATCAATCCACTTTGCAGGTATCCTGTGTAGCTACGTTGATTTGGTAACTGGAAACTGTCTTACAAATCTGTTCTTTTTATCAGATCGGTTTTCCATTCCCCTTTTTGGTGAGCAAAGGACTCATTCCTTTAACAGGCCCATTCCTTTTTCAGCTCTTTTCATACGAGGGCTCTGCTGTGTTTTTGTAGGGTTTCCTGCACGGGAAATGTATTCTTGGCACAAGTATATTCCTTTAACAGGAACTCACTTGAATGTTGAACACCATGAGACCTATTAAAGAAGAAAGCGCCTCCTACATAGGCAGAGAAAAAAAGGTTTGAGAAGAGCAATATAAGTTCCTCATACCCATCTGCTTAGCCACCGTACTCTCATTTACTCTGGTAAGAATAGATATATAAGATGGCATAAGGCCTTCCATAAAGCTACGACAAAGAGAAACCTTCCAACACACTAACATTTAGCAGGTTATAAAATGACAGCACTTTAATCATCTTTATCCTAATCTAAAAATTTTTATAGGCCTCCAACAATCTAAATTCAATACATCCTAGTCAGCGCTCCCTCGCTCCCTCTCTTTTTTCTTTTGGTACCTGTTTAATCCTTTTAAGTTCAAGGATTTGCAAAGCAAATATTATAAAAGATGAAAGGTGGGACTGAGGAAATCAGCTTTGATAAGAAGCTTTTATGGCTTGTAAACTCTAGTCCGGCCCTTTAGGCTTGAAAGGCAATGCTGATTTTAAAAGCGTTGTGCAAGCGTCATGTTGAACTAAAAGGGATCCCTGATTGTAAATGATGCTAAGTGAACTCTCATTGTTGCACACTTAAAGGGCACTGATAAGGTCAGACAATTCACCACTGGACACACTCTGGCCTTTTCTTTTTCATATCTTTGTTTGCACACGTTTTACTTTCAAAACCAACTCTGAAAAGCTCCTTTCCCCTGTTTAAAAACTAGCACAAAACACCAGCAGCGCAACCCTACAATAACAAACCACCATGTATGGCACTATCCTTATCGGCAAACCTACAGCAACAAACCAGTGTGTTTAACACAACCCTAAGGCACAAAACTGCAACAAACAACAGCTCCGGGAGCTAACAAAACCTGTGGGTGCAGCACAACCCTCTGGTGCAACCCTACAATAGCAAAAGTTTGTCTAGGATAAAGAAAACAAAATGTCAGTAAAACTGATTCAGTGTCCAGCTTCCAAGGGGTTTATAACTATGGCAGACAAAAAAAAAAAAGAGGTGAAAATCCCATAGGTGCCCTTTCCCCTCTGATGGGCTGTGTGCACATCCGAAGCAGTTTTCAACATAACATCAGTTTAAAGGGCATGTTGATATCCCAGGCATGTCAGGTTGCAATGCAGAAGCCTTTGAGTTAACCCCACCTACTTTTCCCTTCCCTGTTTACACAGCCTTTGCGTTCCCCTGCACTTTATTTAATTGATATTACAGCTTTAACGTGACAAGCCTCTTTTCGTCTGCTTCAGTGCGGCCTTGCGTGCCTGAATGCACACAAGACACTGCTGAAGCGTTAGGGTTTGTTACGTCTCAGAAAACAGTGCTGGTCAACACCAAGCATTCAAAAACCATGAATCAGGCCTTCCCAGAACTCTTGAAATTGGCTCAGATTGTTTAAAATCATACATTTGAGGGTTCATTTTATTTGCCCTCTGGGTTTTGAGCCTTTAGGAGTCATGTCTTCAAGCTTTTTTCTGCAACCACGAGGTTAGGAAAAGCACACACTCATAGAGTATATATGTAACAGAGAGTGATAGGGAGGATGGTCTAATGATTAGGTCCCCAGCCTGGAACTTGCTCCAGCACAGACTGCCTGTGACACCTTGGCCAAGTCCCTTAACCTTTCTATGCCTTTGTTCCCCATCCATCCACTGGGGATAACAGCACTGCTCCGTCTCACAAGGGTGTCGGGAGGGTACGTAACATTACAGATTGCGAAGCGCTGAGATACAATGGTTGTGGGGTCCAGCTATGTGCTTATATAGCTAATGAAAAATGAGACTCTCACCTCCCCTCTTGACTGAGCCGGGGCTTAAAGAAAACACCCAGTATTGCGGGACTTGGCAATAAAACTGTGAGAGTTGACAACACTGGAGAAGTATTATGAGATACCGACGGCCTCATGCATGGTGAGTCTGGACCTTCTCTTTTCCCAGGAGGCTTTGCAGGAGCTTCCGGGGGCAGGAAGGAAGTGGACCTGGTGTTCTTATGCCCTGGCAATTCCGCACTGCCGCCATGTGCTTTTGGGGCCAAGGTAGTGGGAGTCACAACTCAAGGCTGGAAGCTTTAATCTGTGTCACGGGCCCAACCAGTCTCAGGGAACCCTGGTGTTCGGATGCCGCAGCTGGTACAGGGATGAAACAAGGGAGGTGGAGGCAGAGACAGACACTATAACACAACAGTTCCAGCAGTGAAGAGGTTAAGAGGCCAGTTGGTTAATTCAGTTCAGCATCAGGCTCTGATCTGCGCTACACGAGTCTGAGGGCTAGATGTGATTAGATCACTGTTTGGCACAGCCATTCCCATACTAACTGGAAACGTGGAGTATGCGGATTGCATAAGAAACGTGTTTAGAAAAGGAGATGTCTCGTTTGACAACATAAATATGAGGAAGCATCACAGTTGTTTGAACAGAGGCTGGGTGACTTAAAGGTAAGTGGCTTAGCAGAATATATCAGGCGAAGTTTTCAAAAAAATGTCTTGTCAGATCAGAAGTCCCAATTCTGGGGACCCATCAGACCTCAAAGCACTGTACAAAAGAGGTCAGTATCTCTATTGTCATTTTAAAGATGGAGAAACTAAGCCACAGAGAGATGAAGTGACTTGCCCGAGGTCACAACAGGCAATAAAACTTAAGTCTGCAGAGTCCCACTCCCGTGCTGTCTCTCCACTAGGCCCCACTGCCTCTCCACGATGTTTCACGCCAGGCATTCAGAAATGGAGGCACCCAAAATTAGAATGCACTTGTAAAAATATGGCCCAATATTCCTTAAAAAAAAAAAAACAGAGAGACTACAACAGCTGGCCTCTGAAAGAATGACTAGCAAGCAACAATCCACATCAAAGCAATTTGTTAAGGTGTAACGATTGCACAAGAAGCAGGAATGGCGGCAAATGTCATTAGCTCCAAATTACGTGTGAATAAATATGCAATTAGAGTCATGGCATTAATTAGCATGGTGTGGCATGTTCGTGGAAGACACTATTATTAGAGATTGGGGTGCTGGGTCACGGGAAATTAGCATGGATCCCAGAGAACCCTGAAGGAGGAGCAGCGACCAGGGAACGAGGGATGGGTTACAGAAACCATATTCCTCTTCCTGGCGGGTGGAGATGAGGGCATTGCATGCATGTTGTGATGCCTGAATACCAATGGGTATTCAAGTAGGTGCAAGAGAAACAGAGGCAATCAGACTGAGACAGAGATGAGGGAAGATAGAGGTTAGGGCCGCTTTTCAGGTAAATAGAGGGAAAATCCAAGTCTTTATTTAATGGCACAAAGAAGTTTAATAATCTTTAATCACACACACAAGACCTGCTCCAAAGCCCATTGAAAACAACGGCTTGACTCCCGTGGATTTTAGCGGGTTTGGGATAAGCCCCGTCGTGAATTATGATTGCTGTCACAAGTGGCACCACCTTCTCCGGTGAAAGGCGCTCTCTGGAATCGCACGGCACTATCCCTACCCTAGTGTTACCTTGGCTCCTTTCCAGATCGTAAACATTCTTTTAAAACAAAGAGCAAGTTTTGTGAGTCTATGTCCTGCACTGACCTGGGTACACAGATGTGGCAGCATCTTAGCAACTGGTAGGGGTCACTTGTGGGGGTGGTGGGGGAGAAAATCCCAGCAGCTAGGCTGGGACACAGGAGACCTGGCTCTGCCACTGACCTGATCTGGGTCCTTGGGTAGGTCACCTCACCTCCCTCAATATCATTTTCCCCTCCCACCTTGTGTCTATTTTGATTGCAAACTCTTCAGAGCGGAGGCAGTCTCTGACTGTGCATTTGTACGGCATCTAGCCCAACAGGGGGCAGTTGGGACCTCGAGGTGCTATTGTGATACAAATAAGCAAAACCAGCAAAAATCCTTCCTCATATACATGTTCTGCCTCCTCCTTCTCCCCAGAGCAAGAGAAGAATTTGTTGATCAGCTCCTCTCAGACCCAGCTCGTATTTCCATTTCAAAGGTTTTATCCTCTTTTCCAAAAACTTGTGCTAGGCACTACCACAGAAGCAAAAATAAATTTATAAAGTGCATTACAGGCCCGATCCAAAGCGCACTGAAGTCAATGGGTTTCTTCAAAAAGGCTTTGGATCAGGTCCCACGTGTGGCTTTGCACTCCAGGGACCCCTGCTAGGGAAGAAAGGGCAGAGAAATAAGAGAAAAAATAAAGATTTCAATTCACTCTTGCAGATATAGTCCCTAAAACATATTCACTGGATCTTTCATTTGGGACTAAGCAAATAGGATGGTGGATCCCTCCCACCACATATTTACAAAAGAACCAAGGCACCCTTAGCGGCTTCTGCGATTGCTGGTGGCACCAAGAACTTGCCCTTGGAGACTAACGAGGGTTTTTTTTGTTTTCTTTCTGCCCCACAAAGTTGTTTGTTTTGTTAAAAATAAAGATAGTTACGTGTCTGAGCCAAGCAGAGAAGAAACCATGTTTGTTTTTCAGCCAAGCCCCTTGCATAAGTAGGATCTGAGGTCATGCAGATGGAGGAGAGGGGGGGTCGGGGGATGGCCGGTGTTAATGGATGGCCAGGTAATGAACTCTAGAACTGACTCAGTAATAAAACTGACTGGCCCCACCCTGCATCTCAACAGGTTCTTTTTGCATTTAGGGTCTGATCCTGCAAGATGCTGATTTATTAGTGTTTGTAGTATGGTAGCAGCCATAGGCTGCCCCTGAGATCCGGTCCCCATTGGGCGAGGCACGGTACAGATGTTAAGAGACAGTCCCAACCCCCAAAAGAAGCTTACAATCTAAATGAATAAATCAGATAAAGGGTCGGGGAAAATAATTCCCCAGGTCATACAGGAAGTCTATGGCAGGGCCAGGAAATGCCGCTTGAGTTCCTTAACCACCAGACCATCCTCACTCCATGTTTCCTGTGTCATCGATAGGTATGTCTACACTCAAGATTGAATCCCGCTTTATCTTAACTGACTCCCAATTAACTCGAGTTAACAAAGCCTTTGCAAATACCAGTCTAGACACTCCACAAATGTTAGTTGCAGGACCCAAACATTTGTGGTTTACACCCTAGGGTTGAGCAGGAATAACAATGGACAAGACACCGCCAGAGTAAACCACCAATGCTTTTAGGTGACCAGATTAGCCTTTGCAAAGGCGTTAGTTAATTTGAGTTAATTGGCAAGCAATTAACTCAGATTAAAACCAGGGCAAAACCTGTAGTCTGGACATACCCGATGGCAGCTGAGGGAGCTCAGCACGGCTCAGGTGTTGTGGCGGAGGTGGTGAGTCTTGTGCTACAATTTATGAGACGGTCTATCCCCACCCATTGGGAGTGTGAAACCCACAATCCAAATTAATTCCAGCCTAGGCTGGCACATCCCACCTCTGGGAATCTGTCTTCTTGACTGTTTCTTTGCAGCCTTCCCTCCCTCCTCCTCATCCCCTGCTGTTTTCCCCCCCAGTTCCCCACCTTCACCCCAGAGTTAGCCACACTGCAGTAGTGTTAAGTGCGTATTTATATACTTGCCTTCAGTGGAGTTCCACCCGTGTAAAGCCAGAATCTGGCACAGAGGGACTCTGGGGGCAGAGAGAGGAAGGGGGCATGCACCCCAAGAGAGGTCTAGATAAAATATTGTCACCAGCAGGAGAATGTAATAAGTTTAACAGCCACCTGCCTGTCTCTGAGCTGATCTGCCAATCTCTCCTCTCTGCACCAAAAACCTTGCCCTACACTTTGTCCCATCCATCTACAGCACTGCAAAAGGAGTGCAAAGCACTATCCATTTCAGAATGACAGCCTATTGCATCCAGTAGCTTAAAGGTATCATGCAAGGTGCAGGGCAACAATGCATTAGACCATGAGTCTCCAGACTGCGTACTGTATTTTGCACTCTTTCCTTGCAATGAAACTCCCACGGATGAGATGAGCACTGAGAGCTGTTAGAGACCCACAATGTGGCTAAGAGAACGAGGAGAGAGAACGGTGGGTAAATGGGGTTTGAGACCCCGCCTAGCACTGACAAGAGCTGTCAGTCATGAATCAGGGAAGCCATTCCTACAAACGTAGGGGCACGAAAGGAGAGATTCTCCTTCGAACAACGACCGGCCCCTGTTTCCACATAGCCAATAGATATGGGGTGCAGCATTCAAAGGCAGGGATGAATCCTGCATGTGTTAATGAACTAAATCAGGGGTAGTCTTTTTTTTTTTTTTGGTCAAAGTATATCCAAGGTCCAGACACCAGAGAAAATAATAAAAAAACCCAACAATTACTATAATAAGTAAATAAAAAGTTTTCGGGGTCCGTTCAAAAGTATCTGGCTGCCCGGATTTGGCCTGTGGTCTACCTGTTGACTACCCCTGAACTAAATGCTACAGCCAGAACAAGGAATGGGCAGGGAATGAGAGGGGAGGGATAGCTCAGTGGTTTGAGCATTGGCCTGCTAAGCCCAGGGTTGCGAGTTCAATCCTTGAGGGGGCCAGTTAGGGATCTGGGGTAAAATCAGTACTTGGTCCTGCTAGTGAAGGTAGGGGGCTGGACTTGATGACCTTTCAAGGTCCCTTTCAGTTCTAGGAGATAGGATAGGATAGCTCCAAATGTTATAAGAACTCTTCTGCTCTACAAGCGAATAAGCCCTGGTTTTTTTCCCCATCATCCTCATGTCTCTGACTTACGGTCAAGCACTTCCTATACATTGGCTCTTTAACAAGGCCAGGCTGAGAGATCTCAGCCTGAAACTCATGTGCTCTAATACTATTAAATATGCACCAGCTTTCCCCTCCCTCCCCTCTTTCCTCCGTCTTTACTCCGAGATCTTTCCAGTCTGAAAAGCCGTTGCTCATTTTTTGGCCTGGGCTCCCCAGCATGTGCAAGGAAGTGGGCAACGAACCCGCTACCGGAGCTACTCCGCGGCTGCCACCCAAGTGCAAGAATTCTAATATTAAAGTTGCAATCTACCTTTCCTAAAACCTGATTTCAGCTCATTTCAAGCAACGATATAAAGAGGTAAAGCCCCTTTCCTCCCCCAGTCTATATCCCCCAATCACCGACCCCTTTCCCAAAAGGGCAGAGAATTTCAAACATCTGCCAGCTCAGCAATGGAAACCCCGGGTGAACTCTCTAGATGGAGCCTGCGAAGTGCCTTCATCTGGATGCTTTCAAGGCAATATGTCAGGCTGTGCCATTAAAGGGAGGCTCCTCTGGCTAACATTCATTTCATACTTTGCCCCTTCTGCTCAGGGCTTTTGACCGGTGACAGGGTGGATTTTCCCATTTACCAGCCTGTCCCCCCAAGCTACTCTCCTATTATTTTATCACACCCTTCACAGCAGGCTTGGCTGGAAGGGGAGAGAATGCACAGCAATAGAGCCTCAGGGAATGGTGCATGCCTTGAAAAATGATATGGTCCATCATAGCTTGGGGCTGCCCCTGGTCATTCTGGAGATGGATGTGTATGTTCCTTCATTTCAAAGATGATCTGTCTACATGGTCAGGCTTTCCTGACATGGGACAGGGACACCACATCGAGCCAGAGGGGCCCATCTAATCCTGTATCTGACTAATGCTACAGAGGGGGACACAACCCCCCCCCCACCCCACCCCACCCCGCCACACACACACACACACACACACAAAAGGACCTAACAACAACATGAGCTCAAGTTTAAAGACTATCCCCACTTTATGGTGAACCCAAAGGTTGAAACAATTGTGGAGAGTCCCCCATTTGAGATGGCCAACGGTTGGGGTTTGGCACAGATATAGGAGTTGAGGTGAAGTCTAAAACAATCCCACTTTTGAGATAGCCCAGCATTCCAAGTTAATCCAGCTGTAAGTCCATCAGAAAGTGCAAAGGAAGAACCCTTCATCTTGCTGAGGAGCTGTAGGAAAATATCACATCAGAAGAGAGAGCTCTCTGAGAGACCTGCAGAGGTCATAGGGAAGAGGTTCCTGAAGCTGAGAACACGTAATAACATCTTGACCATCCTGTGACACTAACCATAGGCTAACAGAGGAGAAGGAGAACGATCTATTACTAAACCAGGAATATTCAAATATCCTTGAATATTTTGAGCCAGAGGACAAAGAAAGAATGTATAATGAGGAATTTCTAGTTTCTCACCAACACCCTACAAATAACAATATTTAATACTTTTCATCTGCACTTAATGAGTGGTAATGAATTTATCTTCCCATATCCCTTGCAGTAGGTAGTAGAGATGAGAAAACTGAAGGACCGAAAAGTTAAAGGTGATGCCTTCAAAGATGGCCCCCCAATTTTGGGTGCCCAATGGGAGAAAACCCAGCTTGATTTTCATATGTGCTGGGCACCTGCATCTCTAACCTACATCAGCTGGACCAGCAGATGTTCAGCACCCTGGAAAATTAGGTCCTCAGCGGGAACCCAAAATCAGAGGCCACTTGGCCTAAATAACTTGCTCAAAGCGACAGAGGAGCTGAGTCATAGCTGGGGTTAGACTCAGGAGCTCCTGGCTCCAAATCCTTTGCTCAGGTCCTGAGACATCTCTCTGTAAAAGAGAAGAATGTCAGCATAGGACAGGCCTGAGTAATAATCCCTGCAGAAAAATGTGGGAGAAAAGTCTTGTTTGACAGCCTCCTACGTGACAATGAATAAAAGTGGATGAGTATTGGTTCCTCCTAGTTCTCCTCCCATCACATCACAGCTGTGGAGATCAAGGTCACATGTTCTGCCACTCAAAGTCTGACAGGCTTCTCATAAGTAGAAAGAGGTTCATTTCAGCAATTTAATCTCACCAGTGTTTAGCTCTCCCCTTGCAAAGACAGGTACAGCTTTTAGACTTTATGAGCAAGAGCATTACAGGAAATAGATCTCGAGGCAACAAAAAAGTGGACATAAAAAACCAAGGATTGCTTTCCAGAGTCCTCCCTTCAATTAAAATTAAAAAAAAAATCCTAGTGCATTAATATTCATACCATTTCAACGACCCAAAGTGCATTCAAGTGGAACTATTTAAATTGCTACATATACATTTTCTCAGCGTCCACAGACGTTCACTGCGTAAGTGGAGCCTGTCCCATGTAAAGATGTCAGGGCAGCCTGCCAGGCAGCCTTGACAATTCTACCTCTCCCACCCTTCCCCCTCCAATTACCACCACTCATGCCTCTTCCTCCACCCTGCTTGAGTGGTACTATATGCTAATGGCAGCTGCACTGGGCCTGTGCCAACCCCAGCAGAATTCTGGGATGGGCACTTGATTATCTCATTGCAAGCGGCACAAAGAGCAATGGAGAAGCACAGAAAGAGAGAGGGAGACACAAAACTCCAACTTCTGCTGCAGAATAATGAAAACTCAGATAACCACAGCTATTTGTACTGGGGGCAAATAATGTTTCAATCTGACAGTTGGTTTAATTACCTGCTGCCAGTTTTCTGGCCCAACCAGGAACGCTTCAGCTGAGAGCATTTGCATTTACAAAGTCTTATTGTAGTAAGGTTATTTCTTCACTCACTTGATATTTCTTTTGTAGTTCTATCCCTGTCATTTATGCACCAGTGGCAACAAACTCACACATGCACACACGTGTCTTCTTTAGGGGTGGAAAAACTGGTTTGGAGAGAAAGCATCCTATCAACCTCTCACCCATAACCCAAACCAAAGCTAAATTTCTCCTTTCTCATGCATCTAAAAGCAGAGCTGGTCATGAATTTGACAAAATGTTTTTATTTTTTTTTGTCAGAAACCCAATTAGTCCCAAAAAAAGTGAACATTTTTATGGGAAAAGGTTGATTTTGACATGTTTTTACTCTCAGAATTTTGCAAAAAAGAGATTAGAAATTGTCAAAATGTTTTGTTTCAACATTTTCTAAAAAAATAAAAAAAAATTCCACTTTCCAGTTTGAAACAACTTTTTGATTTGAACTTAAAGCTAATTATAGTAAAAAATAGTTTAAAAATATAAGTGTTGAAATTGAAACAAGAGGTTTCCAAATGATTGAAATAAAACATTTCACTTCACCAGAAATTATTGTGTGCATTTTATTTTATTTTCAGTTTGTAAAAATTGTCAAGATCTTGACTTTTCGTTCTGATTCAGGGTGGGAACAATTTTCATGGAATGGAAATAATATTTTCCATCCAGCTCTACTTAAAAGAGACCACAAACTGAAAATTCACCTCAAAATGTGGAATTTGTAAAACAAAGTAAAAAATGTTGACAGAACCAAACATAAGAACATAAGACTGGCCACACTGGGTTAGACCAAAGGTCCATCTAGCCCAGTATCCTGTCTTCCGACAGTGGCCAATGCCAGGTGTCCCAGAGGGAATGAACAGAAAAGGTAATCATCAAGTGATCTATCCCCTCTCGCTCATTCCCAGCTTCTAGCAAACAGAAGCTAGGACATCATCCCTGCCCACCCTGGCTAATAACCATCGATGGACTTAACCTCCATGAACTTATCTAGTTCTTTTTTGAACCCAGTTATAGTCTTGGCTTTCACAACATCCTCTGGCAAGGAGTTCCACAAGTTGACTGTGCGTTGTGTGAAAAAATACTTCCTTATGTTTGTTTTAAACCTGCTGCCTATTAATTTCATTTGGTGACCTCTAGTTCTTGCATTGTGAGAAGGCGTAAACAACACTTCCTTATTTACTTACTCCACTAATTAATATAGCTGGTCAGAACCATAGGGGTAATGTTTGAGATATATTTTTCCCAACTTTCTCATCAAAAATTAAAATTTTGATGACACATTCAGCAATCTGAAATGTTTAAATTTTTGAAATATGTTTTCCAATGGAAATATTTGTTTTCCAATTAATCAAAAATCCCCTAAAATGTCTGCAACCCAAAAACTCATACATCTTGCTAGTTTATGGGAACCAGAGGGTGAAATTGTCTAAAAATTGCAAAAGTGAGCTTGACTCCGTTTTTTTATTGTCCAAGGTGAGAAAAATGCTAGTAGTTTAAAAAAGAAAAAGAATTGTCAGGGGAAAGTAGCTAAGGCTTTTTATTGTTTATTTTATTTTCAAAAAATTCACTTTTAATGATCTTTTGTGTTGTTTGTAGGCCAGGTTTGCCTGGGAAGAGGTTTCATGACCAATCCAAATCATAGGCTGATAGCATCACCACGATTCTTTAACAATTCAGTGACTCTGAAGGCCGCCTTTCAAGTGAACCTTGGCTCTATTTCAAGAGAAACTGGGACCAAGTTTTAAGAACATTGCAAAGCTCCGTTGTTTTGGCTGAGTTTCACTTGGAGACTTGGGCTTTGTTGCAATCTGAAACTCAAAGCAAACCTCAGGTGAGGGCAAATCCCGTGCAAAGTGAAAGGAGGAAAGTTTCCTGAACAATTGCAAACAGAAATCACTGAGTTTTGCACAGTACTATTGCGAGAAACACCATGGTGACCCACGTGCGCTGTAACAAGGTGCACTGCTGGGGAACGAATCCACATTCATCTGGGCCGACAGCCTTCCAAAAGGCTCAATCTGTGGGCAGAGCATAAGGCAAAAGAGAGGTTGCCCTGCTCTGGGACAGAGAACTCACACACCAAACACCTCTTTCCACACCAGGCAACAAACTTCACCAATATCAAGGTTAAACGGGAGAAACAAAGACAAATCCTGCAGCTGCCCTGCTGACTAGCCCTGTACTGGAAACGCTGTGTGCTATCAATCATTATAATGTTCCCCCAACATTTGGTCACCAGATTTGCTCCTTATTTATTTTTAAATGAGGAACAATTGCTCAACAGCTGTGGCATAGGACCAGTTAGGCAAAAACTCCTTAGCTCATGGCGAGGGAGCAGCGTGGCTTCGCCACTCATTTATTTGTATTATCATAGCACCTAAGGGCTCACACCAAGATCAGGACACCACCGTGTTAGACACTGTACGCACACACAGTGAGAGACTGTACCTGCCCTAAAGCCTTTACAATCTATTCAACAGGCAAAGGGGTGGGAAAATGGACGGGGGACCTCCAGAGCTAAGAGCGTGAGCCGCTAAGATCTCTCTCTTGGAGCTGTTACAGACTCATAGCCTCAGCAGATTAGACCCAAAGGGCCACCTGTAGAGACACTCATCAGTCGGTTACACTAACATACTCAATGCTTCTCCAATACACCTTCCTTCTCCTTAGCCTCCCCCCTTCCTCTTGCTCCTTTCTGAATGATGGGTCACTCCTCGAACGGGGCCTGATCTGCCCTGGTTGATGGAACAGTCATGATCACAAGTGATTGTCTCATGCTGCACTCCACAGCTGCAGTTCTCCGCTGCTCTGTTCCCCTGCCTTCTTCCTCAGGATATTCTGACCATTTGGTGGCCAAGTTTCTGTCCGTTTCCCTGCTCTGCTACCTCGAGTCTTCAGCATTAACAGAGGTCAGAGCTTTGCTCATCTACAAGCACACACCTGACGTTGCCGGTCACTGACACACCGTTCTCCGCTCTGAATGGTTTTTGATTTCACACCTTGCCATATCTGACTGTCTCCAGATGCGATGGAGGCAGTCCTCTCTCTTCATACCCAATGGATCGCTCGGAGCTCGGACTTTCCACTGGTCTGTTTCTAGCCCACAATATGCCTCTGAAGGTTCTGAGACAGCACCCCCTACCACTCAGGTGGCATTTGGATTTTACCTGAGTAACGATGATTCACATAAAACAGGGTTTACAAGAGGAGACCCTGACCCAAATTTACAAAGGTATTTAGGTGCCTAACGCTAAGTGAGTTAGGTGCCTAACCTGCTTAGGCACTTTTGTAAAAATCCAAAGTAGGCACCTATCTACATTTTTAGGCACCTAAATAGCTTGGTATATCTGGCCCCCTATCTTTAATTAAAAGCCACTGAGGCTATATTGATGTATTCCACTTCATAAACCTAGCCCTTACTTCCTATGTTTTCTTTGAAGATAACGTACCCAAAGACAAGTCCACTGTATCAAGATTAACAGCCAAATAATACCAATGTTGCATATTTTACATGATTTGAAAAGAAAACCTTTAAAGATTTTATGAAGGAACTAATGAGCAATTTCTCTTAAATCTTTAGATCCTTTTCTACATTGTAGCACCAGTGGAATTCATACTGTCCCTGCAACTGATAATAAAACCTTTAATGTCAAAGTGGCTACATATTTACGTAGGTGTCGCAAACAAACTTTAAATTAGTAACACTGGAGTCTGTTGCTTTTTAATTACCTGAAACCTCCAATATCTGAAACTGCATCTAAACTTTTCCCCCATAAGGTGCAAGGTCGTCAAATTCAAGGAGATTGAATTTTTACACAGTATGTCCTAGAGCCCGGCACGGAGAGGCTGTGTGCGAATAACTCTGCACTTAATACCGATAAGATATTTTGCAAATGAGAACTTAGCCAAAGTTCAGGGATAAACAGGGTAAAGCAAGACCCATATTGTAGCAATCTTCTCTTCATAGCCATTAAGTGTATTCTGCTGGCACAGCACTTTCACATTCTGGACCGAACGTATGTCAAACACATTTCCCACTTGGTAAAGAAACGTTAACCTCTTCAGGTCTGAGACCCTGGCAGGGAGCCGGGCGGGATGAAAGCAACCAGGGGTCATTGTACGGAGTGAACCTCCAACTCGTAACTGCCTTCCTTCACAAAGGACAAGGACTCTGCTGGTGGGAACGCTGGTGGGAACCCACTCCTGCTTCCCAACTTTGGGAGGATATGGTCTTGGCGGGGGATCTGCTTAGATGAAAGACCATCTATTTCCGGACCAAAGGCTCCTAGTTTTATTTTATATTTGAAGGTCACATGCAGTCAGCGCCTGTAAAGGTGTTAGAAACAGATGGGACACCGTTTTCTGACCTCAGACAGGGTACCCCACTTAAAAATGCCATTAGAAAAGAGGAATAAATGCTTCCTGAAAGCTGCTGCTGCTCATTTCTTCCTTGCTGAGGACTGGTACTAGACAACGAAAGGCTTTCCAGGGGTCAGCACCAACCACAGTGGGAAAGCTTTGGGCACTTCGAGGAAGGAGGATCTTGTGGCTAAAACACTGGCCTCTGACTCTGGTGAACTTGGTTCAATTCCTAGCTCTGGCAAACTTCTTTTGGGACCTTGGGCATTTAAACTCTCTGTGGCTCATTGAGGATCAAGAGAGGTTAATACTTTCTTCCCCACCCACTTCATCTGAACTGTCTATTGAGGCTCTCATCCTGCAAATATGCCCTGAGACTAACTCATAGTCGTAATGTATCAAGATTGGGGCATTCGTTAGACTGTAAACGCTCATGCGCAGGAGCTGTCTCTCATTGCTATGTGTATGTGTAATAATCATAGCACCACGTGCTTCTCTTCTCAAAGGTCTCAAGCATATTTCAGTAGGTCTGGCTAATTGCAAGGACAGCCTTTCTCAGGACCCATCTCCAAGCATTCTTGGTGCAAGTGCATGATGGGTAAAGTCAGGGGATGCCAAAGGAAAAAAAGGTGATGACGCCATTTTGTCTCTCGCAGAGAGAAAATTAAACAGTGGAGCTGGTAGAAAATTCGTGAGTATTTTCTCTTTCAAATAAAGGGATTTTTTAAAATTTTCCATGAAAAAATTTCCAGTTTTATTTCAATTCAATAAACCCCCAAGATTTTAAGTTTTCAAAATCATTTTTGGGGGTGGGAGAAAGTTTTGTTTCATTTTTATCCCTTTTCTTTTTTCCCCATTTTAGTGGCAAAATGGCAACAGCAAAATAAAGTGGGAAGAGTCTCAAAGGGAAACGGTGGGAGGAGGAAACAAGGTGGGGGGGGAATGTTGAAAAATCAGAAAACTTTGAAAAAAAACTAAAGTTTTCTGCACAAATGTTCATTTTGCCAAAAAAAAAAAAAAGGCCATTTTTACGTGGGGGAAAAAAAGCTTTGAACAAAAACTTCCAACTGGTTCCGTGACATAACTTGTGAGTCTTTTGCTTGGTGAAGGCCTGTGATCAACCGCAAGCCGTGACCAGGCATCCAAGCTGCAATCCGATCCCAAAGGCAGCCCAAAGCCCTATCACCACCTGTAAGCAAAACTTTATCGCTCCTGGAACTACACAAGATCCCTCTCTCTTCCCCCTCCTCTCCGAACGTTGTACTACGACTGTTTCTATGTAATATGCATAGCCAACGCAAACACAGGTTTCTGGAGCTGGCTCTCGGACGAGCAGCTGCACAAAAAGCTGGCAACAGCGTAAGAGCCTCCTCCTCCTCGTCATCTTCCTGGTACGCCACATGTGTATGAGCGGAAGGGTCTCCCCAGTGTTACATGTCATAAGAGCAAGTCCCTGACTCGCACATAAACTGATCAACAAGGCAGCTGTGTAATCCAGCAAGGCCTGAACTGCGGCATGTGGGAATGCAAGTGAATCTCTGTTTCACCATCTCCTCCTCCTTGGCTGTAAGCCCTCATGGCACTGGTGCCCGAGCTAAGGGCCAAAAAGGGTAATTTACCCTCGGCTACCCTAGTTCCCCATGCCTTTTCAGTTAAATACGGCGTTTTCCTTCATTTCCTCTCCGGAGCAGCTCTGCAGTGTTCTGTGTACTATTCAAATCATTTCTGCGTTCCACCCCAGAGGTAGCTGCATTTCAGGGTAAAGTATATAAAGCTTGCAAATCAGTTTGTAAAGTGCTTTGGGATCCTTCCAGAGGACACATGCTGTGTAAATGTCATTGCGAGAAGACAAAGCAAGTTCCAGGAAGGATGGGAAGCAGGTATGTTACTTTTTATTACTTAGCTTCCTCCGAAGGCATTTGACAGAAGGGCTGCTTTTCACCTCTTCCAAGGTTTGCTGGGCATGGACGAAAGGAGTGGATTCAAAGTCCATCATTGACTTACCTTAGCACAGAAAATGGACTCTCCGAGCACTGAACTCTTTCACAGATGACGGCTGACAGCTGTTGCATCCCAGGCTAGATAGTTAATAATAAATCACAACGATTACAATTCTAAAAAGCGAAATTTGTATTTTAAATTGTTGATCTCCAAAGGCTTCAGAGCGCTGCATCTTTAAAAGCAGAGTGTCCTGTCTCCAAACGGCAACATAGCCCAAAAAACAAATAAAATGTAATAAGATGCAGGCCCTGGGAAAAGGGGATGGGGAAAAAGGCAATTACATGCAGGGGTGCTGAGGAGCCTAGCAAGATCAACTCCTTGGCCCATCATGCTCCAGTGTCCTGTTGATGGCAACTCAACCAGTTGTGTTGAGGGGCTAGAGAGTTTCGAGAGAGTAGGTTTGTGTTACTGGGAAGAGACAAGCTGAAGATAGCCTTCATTTAAGTAGAAAAGACTCTGAAAGAGGGGAGTGAATGGCTTGGAAGACTGGTAATGGCACCCAAAGTCTATTGAATACGAGCCCCGCTCAATAGCATAAGGTTAGTGAGTTGGTGGGTATCAGTACAGTTCATTGTTGACTACTGTCCACATCCCAACTGAGACTTCCAGGCAGTCTCTGGTCGCCGTTTCAGCAAGCCCCCAACCTTCACAGACAACTGGACTGACTAACCAAATTCAGAGCTAAATTCTGACTGCAGGCCCAGCAGAGGTTCCCTGTGCTGTTCTGCTTGAACAGGGCAGGCAAAGATCAAACGGCTCAGAGGAGCTGGGGGCAGTGCAGCCAGTAGCATTCATTATGGCCAGTCAAAGCAGCAGCATATTCTGCCCCTTCTGGATGCTGGCAGATCCAAAAGTAGGGGGGAACGGATGTCTATGCGCTGGTATGGCAGATGATTCCTAATAACCAAGTTAATAGCCGGCTGTTCCAATTGGTATAAACAATTAAACATTCATGGGGCCAGAGAGACGCTAACTCTATATGCCATAACCCCCGGGCCTGACTTTTCAGAGATGCCAAGGCCAGAAGGGACCATTGTGAATATCTAGTCTGACCGCCAGTACAACACAGACCAGAGAACGGCCCCTAAAGTAACCCCTTGAGCCGATCTTTTTGGAGAAACATCCAATCTTGATTTTAAAATGGTCAGTGATGGAGAATTGATTTAAATTTAAATTTATTTTTAAAAAGACTCCACCGCGGCCCTTTGTAGGGTGTTCCAATACTTGGGTTCTGGGGGAGGGATAGCTCAGTGGTTTGAGCATTGGCCTGCTAAACCCAGGGTTGTGAGTTCAGTCCTTGAGGGGGCCACTTAGGGATCTGGGGCAAAATCAGTACTTGGTCCTGCTAGTGAAGGCAGGGGGCTGGACTCAATGACCTTTCAGGGTCCCTTACAGCTCTATGAGATAGATATATTTAGTTACGCTCACCATTCAAAAAGGGATGCCTTATTTCCAATCTGAATTTGCCTAGCTTCAACTTCCAGCTACTGGATCATGTTAGACCTTTCTCTGCTAGATTGAAGAGCCCCTTCTCTTTGGGAAGCTAAATAGATTGAGCACTTTGAGTCTCACTATCAAGCATGTTTTCTAATCATTTAATTATTCTCATGGCTCTTCTCTGAACCCCCTCCAATTTATCAACATCCTTCTGGAATTGTGGGCCCCCGAACTGAACACAGGATTCCAGCGGTGGTCACACCAATGCCTAATGCGGAAGTAAAATAACCTTTCTACTCCGACGCTTTGGGTGTGGGAATCCCAGGGTTTAAGTCCATGGATTTAATCAGGCAGAAAAACTGGCTATTCTGGGCTCTCTCGCTCTCTCTCTCTCATCAGAAATTCTATCCTGGACTTCAGGAACTTTTCCCAATAAAGTTGCATGGTAATTGCTACGCTCCCCCATGAAAAGTTTCCATTTCAACTAATTGGCATGTCCTGACGACAAACTGTTGTGTCAGAAATTTCTGACCATCTCGTTCTTTCTCCTGTCTACGATGCAGCAGGGTCTGTTCTCCTCCCTGGAGATAACAGATACCCACCCCTGCAGTATACAGGCCAGGGCTAGAGCTACAGTCTGCAAAACTCAGGCAGGGTTGCCCTTTCCTCTGATTCATTCCATATTGAGAACTTTATGAGCCTGTTAAGGACTCTCAGAAAAATGCACAGGCAAAATAAATTTGAAAATGAAACAGAAAAACAAAAACCCATGTGCACTCAGATTAGAAAAACACAGTCCACAGAGATCCCTTTGAAGTTACTGAATTATCCATGAGCCTGTTTATGCATCAACATGAGTAGGTACAGCAGGAACGCCCGCCGAACAGCTGTGATAAAGATACACACCGAACGGAAACGTGCTAGGAAGGCATCGTCACTGTCCTCCACCTGCATGACAAAGGGCTGCTCAATCTGGATAGTAATTTACAGAACATCCCGAGGGGAAGCAGTGTGGTTTAGGGCCTGATCCAGACCCAGTAGAAAGGGGCTCATTAACTCAGTAGACTTTGAATCAAGTCCTTACAGGGTTGGCCTTTCACCTCTGGAGACCTGCTCCCAAATACTGACTCAGATCTTCCCAACTAAAGAGAGATTGGTGCGGTGGCATTTCTTAGGCTCTGTTGGTATGCATTACAAGGACCCCATGGGATGACACATCACACCGCTGGCAACTCATGCTCTGTCATGCCCAGAATTGCCTCTTAAATTGAGCTGGGGGAATAGAAGTCAAGACAGAGGCACACGCTACATGAAAAATTCAACAGCTGCTTTGTGCTCGGCGATCCCAGGGTACAGTAAATAAAGTTTAAATGAAGAAAATAGAATTCACTTGAGTAGGGCAGAGTTGGTTCAGTCCTAATTTTTTTTTTCCTACCAGGGCAAAAACGTAATGTGATTTTTTTTTTAAATACTAGAAAATAAAAGCCAAACTGTTAAAAATCAGATTCTTCCAAGTTACATCCTATTGGGTGATCTCCAGGGCTTTGCCTCATTTACCAGCATCACAAGCTTTTTATCTGTTTATCTAGGTTCTTATATTGGCATCATTGCTGAAACAGGAAGGAGGAAGGATGTTCTTGGGCTTAAGGCATAAGCTTTTGGCCCTGGGTCCCTAGATTAAATTTCTTGCTCTGCCAAAGACTTCCTTGGTAATTATAGGCCACGTCTACACTACAAACTTCTGCTAGCAAAGCTATATAAGTCGGGGGTACAATCCCTGAGTAATGTAGCTGTGCCGGCAGAAGCCCCTACTGTAGATGCAGTTCTGCTAGCAAAGCTGCGTTTTTACCAGGATAGCTTGTTTTGTTCAGGCATGGTGGAATAAGCTATACTGGTAAAAGTACAGCTCTGCGAGTATCAGCTATGCCCATGCTAGCAGGACTTTGCTAGTATACCTGTATACCCATATCAGCAATGCAGTCCTAATGTAGACACGGTGTCCCTCTGGGCCTCAATCCCCCATCTGCAAAATGGACGTGATTAGAGCTGGTTGAAACAATGTCAATTTTTCCACAGACACGGAAAAAAATTCTTCCTCCAGCCCTTGTTTCCCACCACTTATTTTGAGAGGCTTTCAACAAGAAATTAAGCCAAAAATTGAAATATGTACTGCTTTAGAAAACCAAAAACTTCTAGAGGTTTTTTTTTTTTTGAAAGCCTGTGTGTGTCTGTGTCTGTGTCTGTGTGTGTTCCTGTCTTCATTAAAAAAATTCCGTCTTCAGTTCTTGAAAATTGTAAATTTTAACCAAAACTCCAAGATTTTACCAAAATGTTTTCAGTTTCCAGCGTTGTTGTCAAAACACCAGTAAAACTGTAATCAAGATGAAAATTTTCAGTGCAGAAATTTTCCCTTTGGCTCAAAAAGCCATTTTACACCCCCCCCCCCAAATAACCTGATGAAAAGTTTTGGGGCAGCTCTAATAATACGCTCCTTGTCCCAGGAGGGAATTGTGAGGACAAAGCCACTGATGAGGGTGGAAGGAGCTCAGATACTAACAGTGATGGACAGCAGTAATAAATACACGTTATGGGGCATTCAGATATTAGCGTGATGAGCACCCATGTAAGCAGGTAGTAGCCAAGAGTCCCTGTCAAGAGCAACAACAGCAGCAATGAGACCGGAAGCCCTGTGTAACAAGGCACGACAGCCATGACCGGGGCGTAAATTGGCTCGGATTGAAAGAAAACTTTCTAGCACTGCACCTGGCGAAAAACGTGGCCGGGAAAGCAGAGCAGATTAACGCATGCCTCAACCAGGGCTGTGAAGCTGGCACCGTTCATGATCGCTAGGTTCCCTTTAATAGATCTATATAAGTTATGTTTCCTCTCTTTTGAACTTAATCGTATCCAAACCCCACATTCCCCCCTCCTCTCCCAACCCACATCCCCGCTTCGTTGGCTACGTTGTTCCTGGATGCTTTTCTGGACCTCTCATGGTTGGAATTCCTACCGCACGACACGTGTGGGGTACCCGCCAAGGGAAGACTGGTGCAGATCAGCCCATTCACCCGGCGTCAGGGAATTCCTGACCTAGGGGCTGCAGGGAGAGAGAGTGCTGTCCCCTATTCAGGTTCTAGATCCCTGAAATCAAGCCCCTCTCCAACTTTGCCCTTTTCCGCAGCTGCTAGAACCCTCCTGCACCCTCAGTGACGACTGACCACAATGCCCCTAGTTACTAAAATCCTCCTGCACCCCCACGTGATCAACCACGTCCTATTCCGCACCTGACCTGCTGAAAAAACCCATCCTGCTACCCTGAGCTGCTGAAATCTCTTACATGCCTTCAGGGACAGGCACACCCTGCCCAAAGCTCCTTCCACCTACCAAAACCCTCCAGTGACAAGTCCTGTCCACCCGCCCCTTCAGGGGCCAGAACTTTCGGATCCCCTGTACCAGGATGTCAGGTTCCAGGACCCCACATGGAGATGCAGGGCTCTTTTGGTGACTCCTCCTGGCAGCTGAGACCAGATGAGTCTGACCAGCAAGAATTTAGGCACCTAAACGTGTTTGGCCCTGATCTTCCATTGCCCGTCACCTCATGTAGGCATGGACACCAGCGCAAAATGAGGACAAACTGCTACCAGATCAGAAGGGCAAGGTGCTATATCCATTCTGCTCGGGTGTAAATGATTGCACAAGGGAGAATTGAGTGCTTTGTGTCACTCTTTGAGTCAGAGAGATGAAGGGTGCGAGGCAGGCGGTTTTGCTAGGGGAGAGGAACCCTAAAAAGAAGCCAGCTGAAGCGGGAGCTGAAGCTAAGATTTACAGTTTGTTCTTTAAAGGGAAACCCCAGCAAAGTGGGTTTGAGTTTTGGACACTAATCCAAGCTCAGGGGGCTGAGAGTTGGGTAAGGACTCTCCCTGCAATGTAAAGACGGTGCCTTTAAGGGCTAAGCTTCCTAGACACTGAGCCTGGGCATGGTGCTGGGAAGCTCAGTCACTTGGAACCAGACACAGAAGAAAGTTGCAGAGCTAAGTTGCGAGCCCCTGAAGCACTGAGTGTGGACTCAACTCTGAACCCCCATAATAACCTCCCCCCGCCCCAACCATCTGATAAACCCTCCTGCGTTCCCAAAAAACAGGCATTCTGGAAACCCCGGCTAGACATCACACAGAGATGTCCCCCAAGAGCTGGTCTCTTCTCCCATCATGTTTGGGGTGGGGGGGCTGCTTTATTCCAGTTACCGTAAGATGACAAAAATCTAGTCTTTTGGGGCCCTCTTTCTTGCTCCTCACTGGGAGCTTCCACACAAAGTCAATCCGTTCCCTTCTCTCTCTGCTGATCCCAGTCGCTTCTGCTGCACCAGGCAGACCCGAGAAGAAAAGGCGTGTATGCTCTGTGCCAGAGCACTATGACCCTAAGCCCCCTTTTCCCTGACACCAGGGACCGCAGTGAGTCTGGCAGCTCTGGGGTTAAGCTGCGAGATAGGCTTCAGGCATTCCTGTGACTGCCTCAACGCAGATACCTCTGCGGCTACCAATAAAGAGCTTTAGCATTGAAGAGTGACGACATTAGAAGCAAGCTCAAAGAATCTAATGAACCTCTCCTCACCCTCCGCCCCAGCTCCCTACTGACCTCATCTACCAGCTGTTGATGGGTTCAGTTAAGCTAGCTGAGCTACCCACCAATCAAGCGGTGAACAAACGACCTGCCTGCTCTCCCGCCAGTCTCACTGCCTCCATCCCATCGGGTCTCTCAGTTTCCTTCTTTACCCTTCTTCTCCCCAGGTGTTTTCTGCGCTGGATCGGCTTTGCAATCCCAAAGGAATACATGCTCGATTGGCCACATTCATTCCTGCTGGACACAGCTAGGGCTGTGTGAAAAGGCTAGCAAAGCAGCTGAAAACTCCTGCCAGATTCAATATTCAGGTAACAGTGGCAAAGTATGGCCAGGCCGGTGACACCCCCTCACAAAAACAGGCAGGCAGATGTCTGAAACATCACTAGATATTCCCATGATAAGCCTCTCCTGAATATAGATTGCCAGGCACGCTGAATCACGGGATGTGGACGAATGACCACCAGGGACTAGGCTGAGAAACCCATCACATTCTTCACTGGTGGAGATGCTGAGACTTTGCAGAGGACACCCTCGCCACATTTCAATTTGAGCAAATCCCCAAACTCAACCCAAACTGCCTCGTTCTGCCAGGTTGCCGCTTGACAGCACAGGCTGGCCCAAATTTCCCTAAGCCATCTCCTCCCAGCCGCGCTGAAAAAGTCCCTGGACTCTGGTAAATGCTTTGGAGAAGCTGGCCTGAGTCTGGGGTTTGCAACAAAACTTGAAACCAAGCGCGTTGCCCTGGTGACTTGGCCCAGCTGTGCTTTGAGTGGGCTCTGGCGGGAGGCTTCGAAACTGCTAAAAAGGGGCAGCCAAGCTGGAGGGGACAGATCCTGGGGATTTCAGCGAATCATCCTCCACCCTAGATACAAATTTTAAAAAGAGGCACCAGAGGATATGTAATACCAGGTGGGCCCATTGATTCAACAAACCTGGCTTTCTGTATATAGCAGATTGTCCTATTCCTGATACTCCAGAGGAAGGCAAAAAAATGCAGTGAAGACCACTGTCACGGACCACCAAGTGGGGAGTGCTGTACCCAGAAAGAGAATAATTCCTTCCTGACCCTGGTAGGGGTGCTCTGAAGCCTGACATTTGATTACCCCATCTTAGCAAGTACAGCTATAAAGGATGAATGGACTATAAGGTGGACAGAAAGCTGACTAGATTGTCGGGCTCAACAGGTAGTGATCAACGGCTCAATGTCTAGTTGGCAGCCGGTATCAAGCGGAGTGCCCCAGGGGTCGGTCCTGGGGCCAGTTTTGTTCAACATCTTTATTAATGTTCTGGACGACGGGATAGATTGCACCCTCAGCAAGTTCGCGGATGACACTAAGCTGGGGGGAGAGGTAGATACCTGGAGGGTAGAGATAGGGTCCTGAGTGACCTAGACAAATTGGAGGATTGGGCCAAAAGAAATCTGATGAGGTTCAACAAGGACAAGTGCAGAGTCCTGCACTTAGGAAGGAAGAATCCCATGCACTGCTACAGGCTGGGGACCGACTGGCTAAGCAGCACTTCTGCAGAAAAGAACCTGGGGATCACAGTGGATGAGAAGCTGGATATGAGTCAGCAGTGTGCCCTTGTTTCCAAGAAGGCTAACGGCATATTGGGCTGCATTAGTAGGAGCATTGCCAGCAGATCGAGGGAAGTGATTATTCCCCCCTATTCAGCACCGGTGAGGCCACATCTGGAGTATTGCGTCCAGTTTTGGTCCCCCCCACTACAGAAGGGAAGTGGACAAATTGGAGAGTCCAGCGGAGGGCAATGAAAATGATCAGGGGGCTGGGACACATGACTTACGAGGAGAGGCTGAGGGAACTGGGGTTATTTAGTCTGCAGAAGAGAAAAGTGAGGGGGGATTTGATAGCAGCCTTCAACTACCTGAAGGGGGGTTCCAAAGAGGATGGAGCTCGGCTGTTCTCAGTGGTGGCATATGACAGAACAAGGAGCAATGGTCTCAAGTTGCACTGGGGGAGGTCTAGGTTGGATATTAGGAAACACTATTTCACTAGGAGGGTGGTGAAGCACTGGAATGGGTTACCTAGGGAGGTGGTGGAATTTCCATCCTTAGAGGTTTTTAAGGCCCAGCTTGATAAAGCCCTGGCTGGGATGATTTAGTTGGGAATTGGTCCTGCTTTGAGCAGGGGGTTGGACTAGATGATCTCCTGAGGTTTCTTCCAACCCTAATCTTCTATGATTCTATGAAAGGCCCTAAGTCTGCTCCAGTCTTACGCAGGGATCTGCATTCAGGTTCCCTTTTGAGCGCAATGCGTCACAGCCTGAGTGGCCATTGTAAGGTTAGATTCCTTTGCTTTGGCAGCTGATCGGTGCCTAGTCAAGTCAGTTACAACCACTCTCCCTTCAGGTGGTGTAACACACGCCTAAGTGAAACCACGGAGCGGTTAATATGGGGAGCCAGGAGGAGAGATGTCCCGAGAGATCACAGGCCCCCAGATCAGCTGTGGCACTGTTTACTGTGCTACACTGATACATTTCACGGTGTGTCAGGGGCAAACAGAGGCCACAGGGGAAATTCTTTCATGTGGGATTTATGAAAGCCTGTTCACTCACCTCCTTAATCCTGCAGCAGCTACTCAGCATCTGGCTCCCAGCCCGCTGTGATGCACATGTGAGGCAGGGGGCACACCACTGGAGATATCGGGGTGGAGCTTAACGTCCATATTTATAAAGGCTACCCCAGCCTGTCTCTTTCTGGAATTACAAAGCTCTCCAGCGAGCTTCCAGAGTGACACCAAGTACCGATTTGTGGGGGCCGAGGGGTCAGCCCCACTGCCTGGGGTGTACCAATTCTAGAGAAGGGAGGACTTCAGGGGGCTAGAGGACATCAAAGTGGGGACTAATTAGAGCCGTTATTCTCAACCTTTCCTTTTCCATGTGGGTATCCCCTCCCATCTAGCCAGGACCCCCATGGTATACAGCAGTGGGTCTCAAACTTTTTTACTGGCGACCCCTTTCACACAGCAAGTTTCTGAGTGTGATCCCCCCCCAATAAATTAAACACACTTTTTAAAATATATTTAACACCATTATAAATGCTGGAGGCAAGCGGGGTTTGGGGTGGAGGTTGACAGCTCGCGACCCCCCATGTAATAGCCTCGCAACTCCCTGAGGGGTCCTGACCCCCAGTTTGAGAACCCCTGGTATACAGCAATGTAGGAAAGGCAGGCTGGCCATGACCCTCTGGGAGTTGAGACCCATCAGGCTGCGCACCCATGGATTGCAGCTTAAGCGATGCCGTTGATCTCTAGTGAGGCGTGCTGCTCTCCCCACAACACACCTCCTCCCACCCCAATAACAGAAAGCAGGGACAGGACAGGGGAGGAGTGAAGTACACCTCCCGAGGTCCCAAGCAACAGAGACACACAATTCACCCTGGGCCTAACTCCACCGAAACCAGTGGGATGATTTCTGGCCCACCAATAAAAGTGCCGTCGCAGCTGAAGGCGCTGGGTGTTGGTGTCTGCTAGGTGCTTTGGACTCTACCCTGCTGAGCTGCAGAGATCGAGTCACAGCCACTGGTTTCAGTTTCCCTCCAAAGCCGGCTCCTCGGCTTTTCCCCACAGCAGGCCTATTAGACAAGGCCGTATTGCTCCTCCTCGCCTCCCCTGTGACACAATCGAGTGCGCCTACAAGGCAGAACAAAACAGTGACAATCGGTGACAAATGGACTGCACAGCATCCCCTGTCTCTGTTGCCACGGAGACATCAGCCAAGCATGGCCAGGCGATCAGGAAATGTCAACAAGGGATGGCACAGGGGACACAGGTGCTAGCAAATCAATACAGATCGATCCGCTAATTGAACCTGCCAAGGCCATCAAGGGAGGGGGCAGTGAGAACTCATTTATCCTGCATGACAAAAGCCAGAGAGAGAAGCTACAAGAGCCAGCAATCAGCAGCGTAAACACGCCAAAGCTCACACCTCAGGACCTTTGGATCCTCTTGCACCTCTCAGCTAAAGCTGTGTGATGCCAACTGCGTTTCAAGGGAGCTACCGAGGGGCAGAACGTGGCCCCAATATTTCCTTTACTCTGTGTATCGATCCCATCCCCCAGCCGCCCACTCACGCCACCGCTTGGTCATTATTTATCATCAGAGAGAGGGGAATGAACCCTAAACCAAACAGCCTTAGAATCCTAGAATCCTAGAATATCAGGGTTGGAAGGGACATCAGGAGGTATCTAGTCCAACTCCCTGCTCAAAGCAGGACCAATCCCCTTGGGTGCACAATCATCATCATTATTCTTAGCAGAGTTTTCAAACAATCTAACTTATCCTCCTATGGCTTCCGTTACCACAGTATCTTAGTACCTCACACTCTATCCCAATTATCCTCACAGCACCCTGTGAGGGAGGGAACAGCTGTTATCCCCATTGTACAGATGAGAAACTGAGGCACGGTGACATACAGGGTGATGAAAGACCCGCGGCTGGCTCAGGTCAGCTGACTCAGACTCACAGGGGCTATCACATTCCAGTGTAGACATTCAGGCTGATGCTGGAGCCAGGAGAGTGGATCTCAGAGCCCAGGCGCCAGCCTGAGCCCAAACATCTACACAGCAATTTTTAGCCCCACAGCCTGAGCCTTGCGAGCCCGAGCCAGCTGGCCCAGGCACTCGCAGACTTAGTGCGGTGGGATTTTTTAATCGCAGTGTAGAAATACTCTAAGTGACTTGCCTTCCCTCTCTAAGAATGGCAAGTTGGTTAATGGTATGTCCTCGGATCTGTACTGTGATCCATGAGACAATAAAATATACTCCAAACAGGTTAGGCTGGGGAAGAATGCCTCTTGCTATTAACACTTTGCACTTCCCTAATGCCCTCCTGTCAGGGATCTTGGAGCATTTTTTAAATATTAATGAATTAAGCCCTGTGCTAGATGTAGGTCAGTGTCATTATCCCCATTTTGTGGAGGGGGAAGTTGAGGCGAAGCGAAGCGAAGCGACTGGCTAAAGTGGTTCAGTGACAGAGCCAAGAATAGCTGTCTATTCATAAACAGGGCATTCAGAAAGACCCGGCTCTTTTACGTTAAGAGATACTGGTACGAACACTACAGGGTGAGAAATGAATTGCACTTTTGGTTCTATTCTGTATAGTTTCTTATACCGTTACATAGTTTCTTATTCTGTAGAACCTCAGTGTTAGGAAGTCTGTTCCTAACTCTGAACAAAACATTGTGGTTGTTCTTTCAAAAGTTTACAACTGAACATTGACTTAATGCAGCTTTGACATTTGACTATGCAGAAGAAAAATGCTGCTTTCCCTTTTTTTTTGTAGTTTATGTTTAACACGGTACTGTACTGTATTTGCATTTTTTTATTATTATTATTATTATTTTTTTTTGGTCTCTGCTGCTGCCTGACTGCGTACTTCTGGTTCCAAATGAGGTGTGTGGTTGACTGATCAGTTTGTAACTCTGGTGTTTGTAACTCTGAGGTTCTGCTGCATACAGTTTACATTAGAGCCGGCAGAAATTTTTTCTAAATTCAAATTTTTTCTAAATTCAAAACGCCGACAAATTTTTACACTGAACTTTTGAATTTTGACCCAGCAAAAATAGGGAATAAAAACTTTGTCTCATTTTCCAACCATCCCTAGTTCCCATGAACCTCTGCAGCAACAGCCGTATTTGTTATTTCCTGGAAAAGACAGTTTGAGCTCTTCCATCCACACACCCGTTGATTTCGATGGAACCAGGGTTCGGCCCTTTATTCTTTCTCGATTCCAAGGTTTCCTCAGCAGGCTGCACTGGTTTTCAGGAGAGGCACCAATGTCTGGGCACCTCAGTTAACGCAGAGCATCCCACACGCTGCATTTTGGTTGATTATCCTCCTCACCCCACCCCCGCCCCAAATCTATGCGGGTGGGCAAGAAAGAGTTAAGTGTGCAGCTGCCAGCCCATGCAGTGTGGAGTTATGTTCAAACTGTTCCCATTGCCGCATGAAGTCAGCTGTCATTAGAGAACAAAGGAGCCCTGGAGCAGCTCAAGTTGTGTCACACTCGGAAGGCGCTCAGACTGCTCCCTGATTAGGATTTCTAAATCAGCCCCATCAAGGCCCAAAGAATAAAGCTGCAGAACAATAAGCCGGCCACATTCACACAGCCAGCAGCCCCCTTCCCTCCCCCTCACCTCCCCCCTTTTCCTCCCACCATGGCCCTCAATGCCACTTCATCTCCAAGCCCCATTAAGAACCACAGATTGCTCTGTTGCTTGAGTGATCGTCTTTCTTGCTGGGACCAGACACCGAATCTCCACATCACTTGGATGCTTGGAACTCTGGATTCCTTGTGTTTTAGTCTCTTCGTCCCTTGACTTCATATCTAGGGAAAGGGACACACACCTCATGGCCCACTCTAGCCAGTTGTGGCCTGCAACATGATCATTCCAATCAAGGGAACTTATTACAGAGGTGGATGCTCTTCATAGGGGCCCCAGGCTTCTAGTCCACCAGAGCAATCTATCTACTTACAGGCCGGTTGGCAGGGCCAAATGTATCCCCAGTGTTAGTCCAGTGAGGTCAAGGGAGTTGCAGCAGGGATAAGTTGAGCCCAGATGTTGCCATATTGTGGCAATGCTCTACCCATCTGAAGAACGTGTCGGGAATGAGCGCCGATGCCTCGTGCAGGCTGCGCAGGTTAATGGTGAGTGCAATGCAACATTCGTTAACCTCCTCCCATGAGGAAGAGGGCTGGCAGCCGCTGACTGTGGTAGCAAGCAAGAAAGGCAGAAGCCAGCCTCCTCTGTGCCTACCCGTATAACCGACATAACACACGCACCTGCTCCGCAAAGTCTGCTGGGCTCTCGGGGGACACCGATGACCAGGCAGGCAGCCCAGCCAGTCATGGCCTTTCAGACTGGGCCACCTGCCTGTGTTTCCAGACAGGAAACTGGCTGCCTCCCTGGGATCTTTGGTGGTGGCATCGGACAACGGAATTGGAGGCTCTCACCAAGGGATCAGTGAGATGACATGAGATCACATGGCATCAGGCTCCTTTAGGGGAGATTCCAGGATGTTTGGTTTTCTGAATCATGAAAGTAAGGTGCTTACAGGACTTTGCAGCAGGGGCTGTAGATTTCCTTCACACAGCTTTGCCAGTGACCTTTATCCTGACCAGAAGCACCTCCTGTTATTCGAGCCTTGGGCTCCCCTCATCACACACAGCTCTGCCGATTCATGGCAGCCCTGGCCTAGAGTAGCCCTGCTATTCCATTGCTGGACCCTAACATCGGTGGCAGCGGCTATTCCTCGGGGCGGGGGGGAAGTCATTGATGAGACTTACGATGGCGGAAGAGTCCAATCCGCGCTGTACCGGTTTTTCCACCTATTTGACAGGTGGTTGCTTGGAGAAAGCCCAACTGCTGGCCAGGATGCTGTTCCCTTTTCTTCCTCCTCTGCCATTTCTCAGCCTCTTGAGCAAAGCGATTCTCTTCAAAACGGGCTGAGTCTTGATGTGTGATGCAACGCCACTGCAGTCTATTGCCAGCCAGCGCTCCCAATTCATGGAGTCAATGCCTCCTTAAGATATATTCTCAGGATGTCCTCGTAGTGTTTCCTCTGTCCCCCGTGAGTCCTCTTACCATGACTAAGTTAAGAAAAGAGGGCTTGCTTCAGAAGACGAGTATGAGCCATCTGCAAACAATGGGCAGCCCAGCAAAGTGAATGTTTCATAATCTTCCCCTCAACACTAGTGATGTTAGCTGCAGAGAGAACATTGGGATATGGAGAATCTTCCTGAAGCAGCGCTGTGGATACTACTCCAGACGCTTAAGATGGCTTCGCTATGTCACCGAATATGGGACCCTAACACAGCTCTGCCGACACCCCTCAATGCTGACCTAGAGCATTACCTCATACTCTGCTCCTTGTGCTTTGTTAGACAGTGTTTTCCATGTCAGAGAGAGAGAGAGAGAGAGTATGTGTGTGTGTGTGTGTGTGTGTGTGTGTGTTGTGGACACAGGGACTGGAATGGAGCCCATCAAGTTTCGTTTTGACTAAGCAGACCTGGGCTCTACCCAGAGTTATAAACTCACTCACAATATAAGACAGTATTAAAAAGTAGGGTGTAGAAACCCATCTATCCAAAAGCGTAAAGGAAGCCAAGTACTAACATCCCCTGTGTCTAAGAATGCCATGAGATTTTGTTTCTTCATTTGTATATGTAAAACTTCCATTCTGGTTGGGTGGGAAAGATCACAAATCTAGTATAAGATGATATTACATGATCCCAATAAATAAATAAAGCAAAACCAAGATTCTTTGAGTTGTGGTTAAAAACACAGGGCCAGGAATCAACTGACCTGGGTTCTCCTCCTGGCTCTGATGCTGACTGTCTGTATAAGCTTGGCTTAGTCATTTTGACCTCTCTGTACCTCAGTTTCCCCATCTGGAAGAAGGAGATAACCTTTTGAGTTCTCTCGCCAGAATCCAAGTCATTAGCCTACATAGGGAACATCATTAAGGATCCCACGTGCTTTACAAATTGGAACTGTGTTGTAACTAAGCCCCAGGACTTGGTTGTAATTGTGGTGTAGGCTGGTCCTTAGCGGAGACAATTTAGGGCAACTGGCTGGCTGTGCTCAGGAGGGGCCCAGGAGTGCGGTGTATTGGCAGAGATGTGGGAGGAGTCAGGACTGAAATAGCAGGGAGTGTTGCAGGTCAGGATTAAGGTGAATTGCAGAGTGATATATGCAGGAAGCTGGCACGACCAAGTCCTGTGTTTATCTACCACATACCATTAACCAATCACATTCATGAACAGAGTGACACACAGAAGTACAAGAGACACCTCCTCCATACAGCTGCTAAGATGCATTTTCCTGTCTGCTCAGGGTGAGGAGATTTCCACTGACATGCATTTCTTTCACACTAAAAGGACTGTCGTGGATGCAGAGTCGAGAAGAGGGGTAAGCAGGGTTTTGCTCTCCTACGCCAGAGTAACATCCTCCGGATCACACCCTTCTCTCCTGCATCCATAACTGCTGGGCTGGGGAGAGGCAGAGAGAACTGCCTTTGGGCGGGAGAAAGGCAGGCAGCCAGCAGGTGCAATGAATAAACATCTCAGCAGAAATCAATATGAAAAAAAATATGTGGCTATCGGTCATTCCCTCCCTTCCCCCAGCGCACTCCCACCACACACACAGGCAGACACACACTAATCACAGTGGCTTTGGCCACCATATGACATGGCCAATCAGTCCGAGGGAGGGGATTTAAGGCACGCCTCTTCTTTCACGCCAGGAAAGGATTTTCATTTCTTGAGAGCACAATGAAAAAAAAAAAAAGCCAATCAAGCTGGGATCAGCTGTGGGCAGGGCTGCTGCGGATCTGCTTGTCCCAGAGGGGGGTGCAGGGAGACATATTTGGCCGTGTGGGAAACCCACAGCCTCAGCTTCTCACACATTGTTCTCCTCTTCAGCTCCCCCCCCCCCGCTCCCCGACCAAAGCCGTTAATGCCACAAAAGATACTTTGCCCATTGTGTGATAGACAGCGGAGAGGATAGAGTTAGCCTGACACAGCTTTACTGACTCTCTCTGGAGAGGCGATGGAGCAATCAAAATGGAGAGTTTGATGCTTATCATACAAAAGAATTAAATCCAGTTAGGCCCCTTTCTCGCTAATCTAGGACGGTGGGGGGTTAAATATGGTTACATTTTCATTAGGTACTAATAGCAAAAGGGCAGCTAATGGCAGCACGGACCGGGGCATTGTCATACAGAAAAGGGCCACTCACCGTCACAGCACCGGCCCTTGCGCTGAGGCATGCTCGGAGTGGGAAATTGTGTCACACGGCATTGTTGGCTGGTGAATTCCATCAATGGGAAAGTCATGTTTCCTCCAAGGAAAGGAAACAAGTTAAAATGGTCAGGGAGGGGAGGGGAGGAGGGGAGGGGGAGGTGGTTGGGCAGGAGGGTGGAAAAGTGAGAGAGAGGGACAGCAGAGGATGTGTCAAGTCTGTACGGCCAATTGCATCTGAACCTGCAGTATTGCATGCTGATGGCTACTCTAGGACACAAAATGCTCCTATCGGTGGTGTCAAAAAAGGCCGGCATGGGCTGGGGGAGGGGAAGATCATTTTCAAAAGGCTAATTGTGGGTTATTTTGAAGGGGGGAATATCAGCTGTTGCATGCAGCGTTGTGGTTAATGCGCAGAACTCCTGGATTCTATTGTCACTTCCTACGGGCTCGCAAATCCCAGTGAGTTAACAAGCTAGACAGGTCCTCGAAGCCCCCAGCGTGTTTGGTGCCTCCAGTTTGAAATGTTCGCTCCCCAATTTAAGCACTTGTAGGACACCCAAGATACCAGGGTGACAGGAGCCTTGGCAGTAATAACTTTCAGTTCTGCCACCAACTTGCTCTGATCTTGAGTAAGTTCCTTATCCCTCTGGTGCCGCAATAAGTAGGATAACAGGATAGTCTTTACACACCTCACAGTGAAAAGGATTAATGTCCCAAAGGTACTTTGAGCTCCGCAGCTGGAAGGGGCAGTAGATACCAGCAAGCCATTGTATTTCACATCTGCGCGCTGATTCAGGAAGGTACTCGGGCAAGAAATGCCTTGGTCCAGAGAGTGTGCTAGCATCCAGGTCAGTACACCGGAGGCATCTGATTTTCAGGGGTTGTCTGCAGGTAAAATTAATAAGGGAGGCCTAGGGGAGCATGTGGAAAGGGGCACACTAGATCGAAAAAGACTGCATTCAATCAAGACCCTAATTGTTGTTTTCCTGCCGACAGACAATGAGCGAACACTTACAGCCTGGGTGTCATTTTCAGTTAAGAGAAAAATAAAACAAGAAAGAACAGAAGTAAAGTCTACAGGCTAGAGCACACCGCATATTCCCTGGGTGACACTGGCACTGACCCATACACAGGAACTGAACACACAGCAGTCCTTAGAGATTTAAAGGTGCAGTACACAGAAAACAAGGACATCATAGTTCCATCGCTAAATCCATCACACTAATCCTTCCGGACGGATTTAGTAGCACATCATTTTAGCTGTGACGGGTAAGTCCTCAGACTGGAGTCCCAGAATCATTTGAGCTGAAAGTGGGTTCATAAGTGCCTACCACTTGAGATACTTACAGCTGGGATAGACAAAACATGGGACAATGTACAGCAGGGGGAAATTCCGCCACAGTCTGCTGAGGTGATAAGCTAATGGTGGGAAAATGTATTTTAGTGTCCAGAGAAAAATAAATGAATTTTTTTCAGTGAATTTGGGGGGTTATTGTTGGAAAAACTGAACAGTTTTCAGGTTTTTTAGGAAAACTGGAAAATTTGTCAACCGAAACGTACGTTTTCTTGCCAAGGTTTCTGAAATCATCCCAAAGCCATTTTTCACATTAAAAGGATGCTTTGATGAATCGTTTCTGACCCGCTCTAATAAGTCTTTTCCTATCCCTCATTCTTATGATTCTATTGAGCTGGAAACTGGAGATTCAAAAGAGAAGTGGGGCGAGGAGGGGAACCAGCCCTGCAGGTTTGACTCACCACCCACATCATGCTGCTGCCCACAGATTATACTGCACAGTGTAACTAACCTCCGCTGTGACTTTAGGTCACTGCTTTCATCCTCTCCTGACTCATCCCCAGTGACCTCCTCAGCAGATGGGGCTATTCTTCCGGCCTTTTATCCCACTCATGTGACAGGCTGCAGCACTGCCGCCTGCATGAAAGGAAAGGGGCTTGGGTCAGCATTTCTGGATCCACTACAGGTAGGATGTCTTAGCTTCTGTGTTCATCACAACTCAAGCCAGGGGATGGCTACTGACTAAGCATCTTTGCCAGCAAAGGAGCAGGATCGGTGCTTGATATGATGGGTGCGTTCACGCTGGCAGATCTGTGCAATCCGTTCTCTCCATCTAGTATGTGGTAACCTATTAGGGGAGTTTAATTCTTCTTCAGCCCTTACTTTGCCAGTACCTTTCGACCCAGGCCTGATCCTGCAGTGCATAGCACACACCGGTGGATTGCTGTGCTGTCACCATGCCCACTGACACAGGCGCTACTCCCTGAAGGATTGGGGCCGAAGCGACGGCACAACTGGATGTGTATGGGACACCAGGAACACCAAGGAATTGAGAGAGTCGCGGCACCTGGGCATAGAATAACGACGTATGTAACACAGACTCCCTGCATCTGATGCAATCAGAACCTTCTCTCATAGTCTTTTACACACAAAAATACTTTAGATAACAAAGGTTGGACCCAAAGCCCACAGAAGTCAATGGAGAGACACCCTCTGACTTATACTTGCTTTGGGAATCAGGCCCTACAAGAACATAAAGATGTAATTCAGAAACAAAACGCATTCACCGCAGGAAAAACAGAGTTACACAAGATTGAATCATGATGGAGCAGTCAGTAACTGCAGTCAAGAGAAGAAATCAGATATTGGTGGTACAGCAGAGAGGATGACTGCTGGCCAGCAACTGGCTTCCATATTTGAAGGCACAGTATTATGGGTAGTGTGATTTAGTAGCAAGGGCAACAGACTAGGAAAGTCAAGAGACATGAATCCACAATGCAACGGTGCTACTGACTGGTTGTATAACCCTGAGCAAATCACTTTCTCTCTCTGTGCCTCTGCTTTTCCTCCTCTCCTTTATTTGGCTTGTCTATTTAGACTATAATCTTCCTCTCTGATGGCTCAGTGCACAATCACAGAGACTGCACAATGGGGCCCTGATCTCCGTTGAGGCCTCATCACAAGACTCCAGGAGCTGAGGCTTTAAGGAAAAAACATCAAATACTGCAAGACTCACAACAAAATCACAGTAGTTGGCAATACCAGTTTGGTTTTGTTTTTTGTCTATTTGAAAGAGACAAGGTTGCAATCCAGACCCAGAGTTTGGATCTGGAATTTTGGGACAAACGTATCCCTACCAAAAAATGTAACTGATACATCTTATGTACCAAGTTTACATGGGCTTGGTTCTTAGCTGATGTAAATCCACATAGCTCAACTGGAGTCAATGGAGCGCCACCAGTTCACACCAGCAGAGGACCTGGCCTTGTGTTTATTATTTACCATTAAATAATGCATTACATTAAAGGCAAAAACGTTTGCAAGATTTCATAAAAAGATCAGCACTTGCATTTTTTGTTGTTGCATCTTAAGCCTCTCTAATACTCTGGAGTTAACTGGCATAAGTCCTGGGGTTGTGGGAGGGAAGGGGAGGCAACTACTTTATTTTACTCAATCTGATAGCTTCAAAAAAAACCCCAAGCACAACAACACAGCAGCAGTGGCGTCTGCTTTTGAGGGGAAACTACCTTCTGATTCCTGGCCATGTCCAAAAATTACAAGCGGTCTCCGCAATTATGAGAAGTAAAAGATTAAAAAAGCATGAGGCAAAGTGCATTTGCATGCTAATAGCTTCCCTTGGTAGTGCTGCCAGGCTGTATCCAACAACAAAGCAGAAAACTTCTCTACTAGAGAAATATTAACCCTTGTGGTCACTTCTCTCTTCTTTGCCCCAGGGTTTTAACACCAAGGGATAAATTCAGACATGATCTAAACAGGTCCAGCCACATCACAGTCAAAGAAGTTTCCGCCAGTTACACCAGTGCTTGACTATGGCCCCCAGGGTTTGAGTCCTCAAGTCTCAGCTGGCTTGGAAGTTCAAGGGTTAAACTTTGCTTACTCACGCCATCCGCTGAGTAGCCTTTAATGGGTTGGGGGTGGAATGGGGGGGCGGGGATTGTGTTCTTTAAATAGGAAGGGTTTCACTAGTGACTGGTGTTCCAGTAAAATGCCTTCTAGTTCCTTACTAGCTGTTGCAATAACAGGTGTCCGTTTGATTCAAATAGCACAGGTGGGCAAGTTACCTGAAAGTCATAAAAAGGAATCTCCCACATCCGCTCTCAAAGTATAACCTAAGATTTAAGCTGATCAGGTGGAGGGGGAAGGGAACCTGAGAGGCACCACCTTTGCATCACCCAGAGTAGGATTTCACCCGGGGGGACTTTCTAAACATGATCTGACAAAAGACTCTTTGAGCAAAAACTGTGGGCACACCAGGCAGTGCTAAGAGAAGCAACTGCAAACCCAAACTAAAGCTTTTCAAACTTCGAAAGCAGGGGCAGCTAAAGACCAAGGGCTTGATTCTCCTCTGATTTATAATGATGTAAATCCGGAGTCACGCCACTGAAAGTCAACTGAGGGTGCTCAGCCCCTCTGGAAAGCAGCCCACTTTTATTTAGGTGCCTAAATTTAGGCATCCAAACTTTGACCTTAGCTGTTTTAGTCAGTTTCTCTAGCCCCCTGCTCTTCCCTGTATTCCACCCCATTTGTCAAGATCCATATTACTTGCCTTTCTCACAGCCCTGTTGCATTCCAAGCTCATTTCTAATCTGCAGTCCACGGTCACCTCTAGCTTTCTTTTGTCATGCCAACTCCCAAGATGCTTCCCCCCATTGAGTTTGGGATTATTTCCCCCCGCCAGCATATTGACTTCCACTTTTCCTAACAGAATCCCATTTAGCTATTCTTTGTTCACATTTCTCAAGTATCCAGGCCCCTATATATTATCCCTTCTCTTCTGATATATCTTCTCAGCTCCTCCCAATGTCATCATCTGTGAATTGCATTAGCACGCATGTTAAATAAAACTAGTTTTAACAATGGGTATGGCTATAATAGGAAAAATGGTAGAATGGTAACTAACATGGTGTAACTAACCTCAACCTTTTTCCTGGTGTAGACACAGGGTAACACCTTTTACCTCAGTCTAGCTGGTCAAGGTCAGTTCTAGGAGAAGCCTTGAGTTAATCTGAAACGGCTAAATTGGGGTGACCTAGGAAAAAGGTCAAGGTTAGCTACTATGTGTTTACCTAACGTTGATCATTTCTCCTAGTGTAGGCATATCCACTGGTCATTCCAGTACCTTCCCTGCAACTTGATATATTGTCATTTATCAGGGCTGTTTATTTGTGGACGTTTAACCCATTTTCATGACAATTTCCCCAGTCCAAGCCAGCTTAAATTGATTTTCAAGTAATATTTTGTGCGATAGCCTGAAAATTCAAATTCAATCAATTTATTTTCATTTACTTTCATCTGCTGCGCTAACTTTGCTATTCTATCAAAAAAAAAAAGTAATCACGTCTGTACTACAGTATTTGTAAACCCAGATCCATTGGCTCTACCTTTCCTAACCCCTTTTCTACTGACCACCACCTTCCAGATATCCGATCACAGAATGGAAGGAAAAGGAGGTAGAGGATAGCTAGGAAAGGTGAGAAACTTTTGCTTACACAGACAATCAAGTATGATGAGAAGGGATATACAAGAAAGGATGTAATTACTCTGCAAAAATATTCTTCTTGGTGACCATTCACAGCTGAGTGAAACTTTCCAGAGGGCTTGGGTTTTGTTTTGCAGAGGATGTTGGTTCAGATGGAGTTTGTATCCTCCCCTCCCTGACTTTGGTGTTTAAAAAGCAGACAAGCCCCCAAAGCTCAAAGTGAAACTCAGTCCAAATCTCAGAGCTGTGCCTGGTTTCTAACTGAAACCAAAGGCCAACCCAAATTCCCCCAGAATTCAACCCACACGCACGACCATTGGCACAGGTCCCTCTGAAAGGTTCAAAAGCCTCAGCACGTCTGGCCCTAGACTCACGTTTACCATGGTGGGGTGAGGATGAACTAGATGGCCTCCCGAGGGTCCTTCCAGGCCTACGTGTCTACGACTCTATAAGCTGCAAGTCTCTCTATGACATCTCTTCTCGGCGTTCCTCATGTTGCCCACACAGACCTAGTCAAATGGAGCAGTTGCCGAGTCAAATTCTGCTGTTGGCTACGTTGGCATACATCCAGAGCAATGCCATGGAAAGCAATAGGGTTACTCTGGATCACCCTGGTGTACACAAGTGCAGAATCAGCCCCACTGTCTACTCGCCTGAGATAAATTCAATCCCCAGGTGGAATAAAGCACCTGAGTCTGCTTTTGTCTCATTTTTCAGCCCCCTCCTGACATTTGTCTCAACTTTGGGCAAGCTCAGTTTTCCTTTCAAGATCTGACTGCTACCCACTGTAACCTAAGGTGAGACGGGGCGATCTCCTCAGAGGCTTCAGCCAAAATGTAAAAAGCATTTCCTTAACCAAGGATGCTCCAGGAAGCCGGGCGGCAGGCAGTTCACAGTTAAACACAGCGAGCCTTTGAGTGGGTCTGCAAACGAGATAAAACAGCCCTCTGGAGACCTTTCCACATGACACGAACTTTGCGAGTAAATACAGAAGAGACACATTTGAGGAGCACCCAACAACAAAGGATCCAAGTGGCATAAAGGGCACGTCCAGGGCTTGCTATAGAGGACGCTTCCTACATTTGTATTTAAATCCGCAGTGGGATTCGTAAGTTACAGGCTGCAAAAGAGACAGACCTTTTTTACTTAGAAAAGGCCTTCAGATTCTGCAAGTCAGTGTTTCTCAAACTGGGGTCGCCGCTTGTGTAGGGAAAGCCCCTGGCGGGCCGGGCCGGTTTGTTTACCTGTCCCATCCGCAGGCCCGACCGATCGCGGCTCCCACTGGCTGCGGTTCACTGCTCCGGGCCAATGGGAGCTGCTGGAAGCAGCGCGGGCTGAGGGACGTACTGGCCGCCGCTTCCAGCAGCTCCCATTGGCCTGCAGTGGCAAACCGCGGCCACTGGCAGCCGCGGTCGGCTGGACCTGCGGACGGGGCAGGTAAACAAACCGGCCCGGCCCGCCAGGGGCTTTCCCTGCACAAGTGGCGACCCCAGTTTGAGAAACACTGCTGTAAGTCATTGAGCACAGACTATTTCACAATCTAATCATTTTAAAATAGTGCACGTAACAGCAACCAACATGAAAGACTCAAACTCAGAGTAGAGCAGCCACATTCCAAGAGGTATCAATCCTCATGCTTCACCGCATAAGCCGAGGCCTCGCTGGGATCTCTGGCACCAGGCAGGATGACAGACCACATGGGCCATCGGCTGGCGCAGCAGTGTCCTGTAGAAGTTTGGTAGGACACTTAGCAATAAACTCCCCAAGCAGTGAACTAGGTTTAAAAGTGCACGGCATGTCTAAGTGGAAGTCAATAGGCGGATGAAGGCACACAGCTCACCACACTGAAGATACACCCCCTCATTACTGTACCTGCCAAGCCCAAACATGGGATGCAATGTTATGGTGAAGCCCCAAAATGAAGGACATGCAGGAAACTCACATTGGGGGCGGGAGGGGGGGGAGTCAATCCTTCAGTGCAAATAGCTCTGGCTAACCCTCAGTTTCATTATTTCTGCTGTGAATTATTGTCAACAATAAAACCGAGGCGGTATCGAATTTGCGTGGGATGGAGCTGACTTCCGGACTAAAAGGAGTGAAATCCCCTGAAACAAGTGCCTGAGAGACATATACATGCCAACCGGTTACAAACTCTTTCAGTTATGGACCGAGCGAGGATTTGGCTGGGCGTTTCTGGGCTCTCCGTAAGCAGCAGCGGGAGGTTCATTAGACGTCTCCAGCAGTACGGTACCTTTCCCCCATTAAAAACAAACAAAAAAAAGATGTTCTTTTGAAGGTTGTTTTCTTTCCTCGCTCTTTTAGCCCCCTTGTTGATCTCCTTATAGCCACTTGCGGTTGGCTCATTACCTCCAGCTGCGAGAGCAGGACGCTCGCCAGGAACTAGCTCCAGCGATGCTGCTGCCAAGACCCCCCCTCTACGGATCAGATGGTAAAGGCTACCACAGTAGCTATAGTGGCAGCACGCCCCTCCCCCCCGCCCCCATCCGCCTCTGTCCTGCCCCACCCCAGCGCTGGGGCATCACCTCCGTGACACACACAGCTTTTGCCAAACCAGAGGGCCTGGGAACTTAAATCCATCTCAATTAGAGCTCAGGTCTACGGCATGGCAACCCAGCACAGTGTCCCTGGGGCAGCTGCCATTCGGGAAGGCTGAAACAAACAGGGGAGGAGAAAGAGAGGCCGCGATGTTTGTCCAGGGAAGAAAGGAGGAGAAATTTCCAGGCACTTGTTATTGGTCCTATATAGTACCTAGGGCCCAGTCTTATGGCCTCTATACTAGCTAAGCTCCCATTGACCCCACAGTGGGAATTTTGCTGCATTGGAACTGTAGGATTGGGTCCCTCCATTGGGTTACCATTGAAACCTGATGATATAAACACACATGGAGCTACACACAGTCCTCGAACGTCCCCATGGGGTTGATTTTAAGCCATGCAAACCACTGGTTGGGACCCTGTGTCCCCCTTCCTGGGTCAAGTCTCATATACTCAGAGGGACAGGGAAGTCACAGGCCAGTTTGCACCTCCAGCCCCACTGCTTTCAGCTTGGACCCCTGGAAATCATGTCCCTCTCAGCTCCGAGTGGCAGGATCTGCTTTTGATTTAAGGGTGGCGACGTTTCCTGTTCAAATGTAGAAAACAAGACCGAGACCATTAAACTCATTTCACCTAAGATTTTATTATTATTTGTATTACAGTCACGTGAGAGCACCAAAGGAGATTGGGGCCCCATTGTGTTAGGCACTGCACAGAATATTAATGTTTAAGAAAGATGAATGCAAACTAGAACAGGTGCAGAGAAGGGTTACTAGAGTGATCAGAGGAACGGAAAACCTACCTTCTGACAGGAGACTCCAGGAGCTTGGCTTGTTCAGCCTAATCAAAAGGAAGTTGAGGGGGGGAAAGGATTGCTCTCTATAAATACATCAAAGGGATAAATACCAGGAAGGGAGAAGAGTTATTTAAGTTAAGTGCCATTGTTGACACAAGAACAAATGGATATAAATTAGCCATCAATCAGGTGAAATTAGATGAAGGTTTCTAACCATCAGAGAAGTGAAGTTCTGGAGCAGCCTTCCGAGGGGATCAGTGGGGGTAAAAACCCTAACTGGCTTCAAGACTGAGCAGAAGATGGTGTGATGAGATTGCCTACAATGGCATGTAGCCGAATGCGACTGCTAGTAGCAAATATCTCCAACAACCGGTGATGGGACACTAGATGGGGAGAATTCTGAGTTCCTACAGAGAATTCTTTCCCAGGCGTCTGGCTGGTGGGTCGTGCCCACATGCTCAGGGTCTAACTGATCACCATATTTGGGGTCGGGAAGGAATTTTCCCCCAGGTCAGATTGGCAGAGACCCTGGTGGGTTTTCACCTTCTTCTGCAGCATGAAGCACGGGTCACTTCTAAGTTTAAACAGGTGTAAGTTGTGGATTCTCTGTAACTTGAAGTCTTAAAATCATCATTTAGGGACTTCAATAACTCAGCCAGAGGGTCTACTACAGGAGTGGGAGGGTGAGGTTGTCTGGCCTGCAATGTGCAGGAGGTCAGACTAGAGGATCATGATGGTCCCTTCTAGCCTTAAAGTCTATGTGTAATATAAAGACCCTGCCACAAAAAACTTACAAAGCAGACCAAGGAAGTATAATTAACTCCACTGTGCAGATGGGGAGCTGAGGCTCAGAGAGACAAGTGAGTGTCCTGCCCAAGAAGTCAGTGGTGGAGCCAGGAATGGCACTAAGTTATCCAGAGTCCTAGTCTAGTGCCTTAACCACGAGACCATCCTTCTGCTGAGGATAGCCACTTAGGGCATGTCTACACTGGCAGTTACATCGCCACTCAGAAAGGCATTGTGGGACACCTCCCGGAGGCCAATTGCAGCGTTATAATCGACCAGGGTGTCTACACTGGCACCGCGGCGCTGTAGCCCCGGCACAGAGCGCTGTACGCCTCTCGTCGGGATGGGTTTTTTTACAGCACGGCAACTGCGCAGTTTCTGCGCACTCAGTGGCTTGGCAGTGTGTACCCCTGGGGAGTTACAGCGCTCAAAGCTGCTTTACTGCACAGAAACTTACCAGTGTAAGTACGGGGGGGAAGGGATAGCTCAGTGGTTTGAGCATTGGCCTGCTAAAGCCAGGGTTGTGAGTTCAATTCTTGAGGGGGCCACTTAGGAATCTAGGGCAAAATCAGTACTTGGTCCTGCTAGTGAAGGCAGGGGGCTGGATTCAATGACCTTTCAAGGTCCCTTCCAGTTCTAGGAGATAGGATATCTCCATTATCTTATTTATTTATTTTTAGTGTAGACAAGGCCTTAGACTGGAACCAGGTAGCCCATAAACTCAGAGTCTTCCATTATCTAGCTAGGCCGCTGCATAAATTGGAGGCTTATTATTATATCAACTGGACTCAAAGAAAATCAACCCAATCTCCTTGAAACAAAGACCCTTCCATTCTTCCCTTTCTAGCCCACTTCCTTCTCTCTCCTGTCTCAGTCTCTCTCTCGCCTTCCCTGCTATGCTCACAAATGAGCTGCCATGGTAAAGAAGGGATCCCCCCCGCCCCCCGGTGGTGGTGGTGGTAGGGGAAGGCCCTTGTTTCAAATAAATAAATACAATTTATTGCCGGACACATCTCTAAATCCACAACCCAGGTCTGCAAACTGCAGCTGCAATGTAATAAGCACATAAATAAAGTTTATGGCTAAACTGGCCTGACCTAGCATTGCCCTGAGGTACAGAAGCAGTATCTTGTCATTAGTATGCAGAATACATCGCCCTAATGTCTGCTCATTTGTTCTCGGCCCTCTCGGCTCTATAAATCTCCACAAAAGGGCAAGGCAGGACTAAGGGGGGGCTAGAGGGAGGGAAGGGGGGGGGAAAGAGAGGCTGGAGTTTAACTACTGTAATCAGCCAGTTCTGCCACCATCAGAATGAATTATTCGGGGGGGCTGAGGGGAGAGAGGGAATTAAGTAGTTTAAGATGAACTTTTTCTTTCCTTCCTTCATAGGCTGAAGCCAATAACTGAGCCTGAAAAACCTTCTCTGTCCAAGTGTCTGAGCACTGGTTGGGCACCGCTGGCCCGTTTCTTTTGAAGGAGAAAAAAAATAAGGTATTATTTGTATTGCAGTATTTCTTACAGGGCCCAACAAAACCGGGGCCTCGTGGTGCTAGGAGCTGGATACACAGAGAGTAAGAGACAACCCCTGCCCCCAAGATCTCAAAATCTACATAGGATCACAAACGCAGCTTCCGATCTGCATACAGAGTGCAGAGACGTGTATGCATGTGGCAGGGAGTCCGTAGGGCTTTGAGGGTTATTCCCCAGATTGCTCTGTGCTGATCTGGGAATAGCAGCTCCAAAAAAGTCTCTCTCCATCCTTCCCTTCTGGGTTTAGAACGATAAAGCCTTTGTGTAGTGCCATAAATGCACATGCAGTGGGCCTGATCCTGTGCAGTGCAGAGTGGCTGCTTGGGAGATGCTGAGCGTTGCCAATTCCTACAGAGGCCATGACATTTCCACCATTAAACAAAGCCTCTGGCCATAGCCCCATTGAACAGGGGGAAAGGAGCCAGGAAAGCTACGTGCATACCGTCAGCTGATGTCCAGCATACCCACCCCCTGCCAAGGACCCCAGTATTACAACTGGCCAAAATGTTTCCAGCAAAACGGTTTTTCAGCAATCTGAGGCTTTTCGACCTTTATGGAAATTTTCACCTTGGTTTATTTTATTTTTTTTCTTTTGGGCCAAAAAACTGAAATAGATTTTTCGTCATTGTTTTTAAACCAAAACCAGTTTACAAAAACGGCAACATTTTTTTTTTTTTTTTTTTTTTTAAGAACACTGCTTAGAAGCTTCCATGGGAAATTTTTACAGAACCTGGATTTCCTATGAAAAGCAATCAGCATTTTTGGACCAGTTCTACTGACAGTGCTACCCAGACACTGAGGCTAGATGCAGGAATCTGAAATGAGGGTTTATCTGCACCATTTTAAAACTCCCCGTCTTTCTACAGGTGTCAACATCATCAAAGGATGAGTGGTGCCACATCTGCATTGCGACCCAAATTCAGCTGTGGTCTTGCTCCAATGACTTCACTCTCCCCTTCCTAGACCCCCTTGCAGCTGTCATACTGAGAAGAGACACTTTCAAACTTAGTGATTTACTGTCAAGCATGATCCTGTAAAAACAAAAAGCTTCATTGCTTCATAAATTTACATGGAACGAGCATGTTTTCCTTACAAGGGGGAAATATTAACAGCCCTTTCTGTCAGCACTCTTGTACCTTTCCCCCCTGTGAAGAAGACACATTAATCATCTGATTAAAAAAGGATGGGAGAGGAGAGGTGAGCCAAGCAGGCCTCATCATGGCAGGTGAAACTTCTGGGGACCAGAAAAGGAGCAACCTGAGGGTGAAATTTACAAGCAGGGAGAGAGAGATGCAGTTGTCGGGCTTGAAGCGGGAGGAATTCTTTAGCCGCTGTCACGCAGCTCAGACAGGAGGATCAGTAGAGAGGCCCCTTCTGGCTTTGAAATCTATCCAGTCTATTACGCGTTACGTAGGGGAATGGACCAGTCTATTGAGACTGGGGTCCAGAACTCAGTCACGCCGATGTCAGACTGGAGTAACTCCAATGATTTACGGGTGTAAAGGAGATCGGAATCTGGCCCTTTGGTTTATTTCCAAACTGCACTGCTGGAAAGAGAAAGGGGGTTGGGAAGTAGCAATAGGTGAATTTCAGGAAGGTGCTCCACCTGTGTCCCAAATAGCTTGAGTGCACGTAATATACAGATGAGATTGTGTTGATTCTCCTTCTAGTGGCTGGTCCGCTAGAGGATAATAGCCTATTATTGCTACTCCTTCAGCTCAATAGGTCCTGTCCCATGCTGTGGTGCTGAAAGGCTTAGGTCCAAAGCTGGGCTAATGGGCCATGCTTACGGGTCCTTACGCCTGAAACGCAAGCTGGAAATCTTAGAGATGCCTGCTTTTTTTCCACATGATTCCTTGCAGCGCAAGCTGCTATGCAGGTTGGAAATATTACCAGAGCAGCCTCTCTCACTGCATTTCTGCATCTCTGCTTTGGTCCCAGCCAGAGCTAGAGAAGTCAGAAGTAAAAATGAAAGGGTCTTTTAAAAATAAATACATAGGGCACCCAAACTTTTCTCTGAGTAAAGTTTTGCTTTGAGTTGCGAACCAACATTTGCAGGGAAAGGAGAGGGGGCCATCGATTCCTCCCTGCCTCTGTTCACCAATTACAGGGGCAAGCTCCTACCTAGAAGACAAAAGAAGGAGCTGTGGCTTTGCAAGGATGCCCTCTGCATTGCTCCTTGCTAGAAAGCCATTGAGTCCCAAAGCCCAGCCCAAGCCAGCTCTCCATGTTCTGATAAACTCGAAGTGACAGGCATGTCATCCTCTTTGGAGAGTCACCTTAATGAAGTCATCTGGTAGGTAAGGCCTTTATTAAAAGAGAAGGGCTACCTACTGGCACGGCCCTGCTGCTGGGGAAATCAGCTCAGGGAGCGTTTTCCAAACATGTAATAAAGCCCCTGCTTTTCTCTGGAATTTCACGCGGTGAGCTGCATTGTGCTCCCCACTGAAAAGTTTCAATGAGGATGAGCTCCCTTCAATAGCGTCTGGCAACGGCAGACTCCGGCTGCTTTGCAGAGGAGAGCTGGGAAGGGTTTGGGATTCAAACCGACTCTGGCACGGTGATTGATTGCCACTGAAATGCCAGCTTTCTCGAGCACGACAATGGTTCTGTGCCCGGCCTTAGGAATGGTAATAGCTAATGATACTCTTGGTAAACAAGACACCGAGACTGGAAGCGCTTTGAAGCAGGGCTACATTTTTTTGTTCTGTGTTTGTACCACCCCTAGCGCAATGCAGTCCTGGCCCTTGACTGAGGCTCCTAGGTGCTACCGTAACACGAATAAAATTAAGAATAATAATATAAAGTGCCAGGAGCTGAGTCTAGGGATATAGCTGTGAGAGGTGATGATTCATTGGGTTATTTGACTGATGAGGACTGAGAAGAGGGCCGTGCTTGCTATAACGAGTTCATCTGTGCTGCCACTACATAGTAAAGACGCACGCCCCAATTTACAGACCACTACCAATGCAACACTTTTCTACTCTAGACTACATCATTAGTAGTACTTTGAGGCTCTTTGGTAGAATGTAAAAGTGCTTTACTACCATTAACTAAGCCTCACGACAGCCTGGTGAGTATTATTACTTCCATTTTACAGGTGGAGAAACTGAGGCAGAGAGAGGCTAAATGAGTCAGGGCAGGGCTAGGAACAGTGCCCATATTTCCTGTCTGTTGCTCGAATCCATGGAAAATTATACCCTCTCCTTATTTCCATTCACATACATATGCTTGTTTCTCAGTTCAGGGTGGCTGCATACTAGCCCCAGAATTCATGCCATGTCATGCCATTCTGCAGACGCCAGTCCAGTGCCAGGCCCTGACTCCATTTTCAGCAGGTACCAGTGCTGGAATTCAGCCACCAGAAAAGTAAAAGGCTCCCAACTTTCAGTTAGTCTGATGTCCAGTCATAAGGGACAATAGTGCAGCTTCTTGGAACACCAGAGTTCTCCCCCTGAGCTTGGCATACAGTTATGAGAAGATGGGGTTCAATCTCAGTATCGCTGGTGAGGATACCACCTACAACAGTTGCAGGTGAGCAGTGTTGACTTAACATCTATACTCACATCCGGCTAGTTCCAGGACTCGCCTATCCTACTCCTCGCTCTCTCTCTTGAAATAAGAGAACCCAAATTGCTTGCGGGCTGAGGGCCTTCCCTTGCTGAAGACAACAGCAAAACCCCCATTGACTTCCTCAAGGCCCTAGGCAAGTCTCCAGCTGTGAACTCTCTGCACTCCTTAATGCTAACAGGCAGGAAATGGAGGGATGGAATGCTCACAAATGACGCTACAGATTGGCATGATCAGCCACAGAATTAACTGGAAACGCTTCCCAGTCTGAAGACCAGTCTACTTAAAGGAAAGCAAACAAGCCTTCTCCATAGCCTGCACTTTACTGCAGCTCATGCTGGAATGGGCATCATGCGGGGTGGATGTCGCAGCTCTTGATGTTGTGAAACAGAAAAACTTTGTGGAGGTTCAAAGTAAAGATTTGAATTTTGCAGCTGAGACCCATGTCTAATCAAATATCGGGATGGGGAGGTTAGTTAAAACAAAAAAGACCATGTGGCGCCTAAGAGGATAACAATATTTAAGCATCCAACTGTTGATCCCTTCTATGTGTAGTGCATGCTCATTTTCAGTGCATTGCAGTCCAGACCAAACCGAACTGTCTCTCATAGGGAAAACCTCCCTCTAAGAGAAAAGCCAGCCTTTGAAGAGCACCTTAAGGCCAGAAAGGAAAACAAAACCTGAAAACACAGCTGAGCTTTTAAGGCAGGCAAGCTTTGTATTCACAGCCCTCAAAACACATTGCAATTGTCACTTCTCGGAGTCCCCAGAACTTGGCCCGGCCTGGCTGGAACCTTTGGGGGAAGTTAGTTCCAGGCGGTAATAGTCACAGTAGTTATCACTATGTTCTACCTTCCGTCACATTAACCCATTTCACAATAATCACTCCTTCCAAAGTTCTCCCCTAAGGTTGAGCTTTCCCTTATTGGAGGCCCCAACCCAATGGGTTCTAGACTTAAGGCCAGAAGGGACAACTGTGATTCTCCAGTCTGACCTCCTCCATATAAAGTTGCCATAGAATTTCACTCAAGGGATGATTTAAACAACTCTGTTAATTACCAGCAAGTTGTATGTGAGTAACACGCTAGCATTAGGGGTGTGGTATGGTTTCCATTACAGACTCCTATTCGCATGACCTCCATGAAAAACACTCTCTTGAATGAAACTTGGCATAAGAAATGGTAGCTCTAGTTACGCTTTCACTATCCGGGTACCCCAATGAGCTGTTGGAATCTGTCTCCCTCTCCAGCATGGCTAATTCTACAGCATGGTACTTTTGGGTTATCTTGTTCCAGCTCTAGCCAATCAGCATTTAGAACCATCACCCAAATGGCACCTAGCTGCTACAGATATAGGAGCATTGTCAATATGATAGATATGGATAGATGGCATCATGCCTAAAAAATACAGCCTCCTTAAAGGGGAACAACACTATCCTTCTGAACGAAGTGGGAACTGGTGGAAATGGTCGGAGGGGAGCACATGAGATTTCAACCGGAAACACGTGAGTCCCACCATATTTTCTCCTAAGGTCCTGCTCTATTAAAAGAAGGGCCTGCACATTCTAAGGAAGTTGTTTCAAAAAGTGACAGTTTTTCCCCCTAGGGGTTGAAGTTAGAACTTTAACATTTGAAGGTAGAAGTGGTCAAAAAATGTTCAAGCATTTATTTCACACACACACACACACACACACACACACACACACACTGAAAGAAGAGAAGCAAGTCAAAATGGGAGAGTAGTTTCTCCCAATATCATTTAAAAAAATATTTCATTGACTTTTTTCATCAAAAAATGAAAGTTATATAGAAAATTTAAAACAAAATAAACAAATTTCATTTCTTACTACATTTCTTTGGCTCTGACTTCTTAAAAGGTGATAGGCCTAGAAAGGAACCAACCTGTTCGATATTGGTAAGAGTAAAGGAGATGAAAGAAAAAATGAGTCCCCAATGGGAAAGTCTATGGGAAAGAGTGTAAAAGGACAAGATAAGAACATTTGTCAGAGATCACAGCAAAGGTAAAATGTGCAGTTTGTAATCTATGCAGTGCATAGCCTGGGTTGTTTGGCTGGACCACAGTGTTTCACTCCATGTTTGTAATCCTGAACTGTACACTACCAAGAAAAAGTTGGCGCACCTATCCCATTAGCCTTATTAATAACCACCTGTAGCTGCAGAGGCCTCTTTCACCTTCATAACCTTTCTCAGCATTGACAGGTTTTTGTCAGAAAGAGTGAAGGAAGATGAAGAAAGAAACATAGGTTCCCACCTTGCTTCTTTCGTCTCCTGGAGTCACTGTTTTGAAGTGCAGGTATTTCAGCTCTGACTGTGCCACGGAACAGGATTAGACAGGTCACCGGGGAATCGGATTACAGACTTTTACCTTTTTAACTTTTCTTCTCCGCACGTAGACTGGAGAACTGACACCGAGGCAAGGGGGCAGGGAAGGGACAAGGATGGGAGGGGTTGGCAGTGAAACCTCAGTGACTCAAAGATCTCCAAAGTCATCGGAAGAGCTCACCAGTCCAGCACAGATAGCAAAGAACCAGTGGCGGGTTAAATTAAAAAGAGCAAACCAGACCCAAGACATTTCTTCCAGGACACAAGGATGGCAAGGAGGTGAGACACAAAAGTGATTTGCGCAATAGTTTATTCTGGGAGCCCCCAAAGGCACATTTATTTAATTCCCTTCCCATTTATACCTAGAAATCCCCATTCAGTTCTCCGGTCATTCACACAGAGGTTAAAACTCATCAGGGTTACAGCACAATGAACAATTTCATTGTCTATTAGAGCTGCACCAACAACCTCTTATATTACCTACAAAGGAGTAACACCCTCAGTTATATCCTGTAGCCCACAGCCTATTTCCTCCCCAAACACCCAGAGAACCACAGAGAGTGACAAGGACTGGGAGTTACAAACTCTTTATTTCAGCTCAGGTTGTGACCACAGGCAAATAGTAGATTTTTTAAGGCACCATTAGGTTATCTAATCTGACCTCCTATATAACACAAACAGAATTCCATCCAGTTACTCCTGTATTGAGCAGGGGGTTGGACTAGATGACCTCCTGAGGTCCCTTCCAACCCTGATATTCTATGAAACTCTTTAGATACAGAATTACTAAACTCTTCCTAATGTTTTCGTCGGGGTTCCGTTTTTCAAAACAAAACCCAGGGGATGGCTCAAATCAGAACCCCATTCTGATAAATGGTTTCAATTCTGATCTATCTCTACTTGACCAACACCGACCAGGCCTCCTGGGTCAGAAGGATACTGGACACAGTTTGTTGGTAGGGGGTTATAAACAGGAAAAGACAAGAACATTGAGACCCTCTTGATAAGGAAACCCTAAGCTCAATGGGACATCTCCTTAATATCGCCACACAGATGCCAAAGCTCTCAGTACTGATGTGGGAAAGCCATAGGTTCCCATTCTACCTTGTTAGTTGAACGTCGGGTGTTATTATATGTGAATACTTCCTTTTACTGTGAGACATTTGAAAGGAAGGAGAGTTGCAAACTAAGCTGGCTGGGAGCCGCTGTACCAAATGACACAGGCACCATAATCTCACCGCTGGCTTCTCACCACACACTAACAAAAAAGCCAGAAACAACAAATCTGAAATGAAAACAACAGTTTAAACAGAAGCCTAGTGCCGGCAGATTTCTGCCTCAGGCTTTAGTTAGTGGTATCCCAGCAAAACCTCTGAAATCCAGGACACATCAGCAAACCAAACAGGGAACTCAGCCCATAACCAGAAGGAAAGCATTTTACCAGTTCAGTGCTCCAGAGCACAGCACGGACACAGATGAAGCCCTTAACACAGAACCCTACCTACTTTTGGATTAGACCCACCCCTCTCTAGAGACAGGCATCCAGAGAGATGCCTGTCGGCAGATGAATTCCAGCCTCCACTACTAAAAGGTAATTCAAGGAGTTCCATATCCTCCGGGATGTTTGTTTACAACGGTTTGAAAGAAAATCACCGGCAGCGCCTTGCATTGTGATGCTGTGGGCATGGAGACATCTCACAAATAAGACTTGGTTATGAACACAAAGGTAGTACTTGTGAGATTCCTCGCCATAGAACAGGTATCGCCTTTCTCCAGCTGCCCCAGCCAATATGCTGCTTTTTCTTTTGTAGCAACCTGCATGGAACTTGGAGCACAGGTTGCAGGAAGCACCAGGACTTCAGACCTGGAGGGACCCTACTCTGTAGCAAATGGAGGAATTACCCCACGCCCCCACACCCATGGCCCATTCAATCCATGGGCTTCCCATGGGGACTACCAGCAAGGGACATGAAGGGAGAACTATTAAGGATGTGGATTTTGGGACATGGAGACCTCTGCCACTAGGAAAGCAGATGAGACCACCAACTCATCTCCACACAGGCCTCCAAGCAGCATCAAATGCTAGCAACTTTCAATCTCTACCAAAATGGAGTGAATTTAAAATGCCCAGACTGGGCCAGGTTTTCAAGGGAGCTCAACAAGCGTTGACAACTTGACCACAACTGGGAGCTGGGCTCTTATGAAAATTCCAGACCCGTTTGTGAAAAGTTTCATCTCTTTTTCCCATTCTCTAGCTAATCAGGCCTCTACGAGCTTATTCTTTATGACGTGATAATAGTGACGTTTCAGCCTATCATAAAATTCTGAGATTAACCCTTTCACAAATGCACCAAAGCTCCCTGTCTCGCTTTATACACAAGCCACTATCTCAAAGAATTATTCAGCTGGAAGTATCTCCTCCCATAAACCCATTTCTTTAACCTACTTCCGCTTAATTATTCAATACAGTTGGTCAAAATCTTTTGTTGGAAAAACACTGATAAAGCATGGCCTTTTTCTAAACTAAAATTTTTCACCTCAAATTTTCATTTCATTCAGAACTTTCTATTTTTTCAATGAAAAATATTTTTTGGTTTTGTATTTCAGTTTTTCATCAAAAACAAAAAATTCTCACAGACTACTACATACAACACAAACAAAATTCATTTTTTTCTGCAAAAAATAAATGTCCATTTTTTGACCAGCTTTGTTATTCAGCCAAGGATATCAGGTCAGATATCATAGGAAAGCTCAAACAGCCAATGCAAGGAGCATTTTCGAACCCTAACAAGGGAAAGAAAAGTTTCTTATTGACATGTTGGTTTGTTGTATAATAGCTATAATCACAATTCCTTTGTAGCAAACTCGCAAGAAACAGCTTTGGAAGGTTTCAGGTAAACATCAGCTATTAATCCCAACAGCCGCTTATGGCTTTGGGTAACACAAAGCCGTGGAGTTTATCCCTGAATTAGACCAGATTTGCAAGCCCATCTCTGGCATTTTGAAACCGAATGGCTAATTAGACAAGACCAGAAGCGGGCATGAAGGGTTAAGCTGTAATGTGTTGATTAGCGATGGTCCTAAACCAAAACATCAGCTCCAAAACTGCCCCGAAGCTTTGAAAAAGTGTCGATGCTGATCTGAACGTTGTGGCCGGCCAGTTGCTCCAGATCTGAACACCTGTGAATTTGGAGGAAGATTATCTGTTGCTGAACTTTCCAGCTCAGTCCCATTTCCAGCTCTGTTAAGGGCTGGCCTACTTAGAGTGTAAGCTCCTCAGGACAGGGCACGCTTTTTGTTATGGGCTTGTTCAATGACTAGCACAATGAGGCCTTCATCCTTGATTGACGTCCCTAGATACTACTGCAATACAAATAATAATAAATACCCAAGAGAGTAGCACTCAGTGAGTATGGCATCAGACTCTGGGAAGCAGTCAGATGAAACTTCATAGGCCATTTTTAGACATGCTAGTTGGTGGCCAGAGACTGGACCAGGTCTGCCCAATTAATGGAATCTCTATCTAGTGACTAGATTAGGTAGGTTAATCCTGCACAATATCACAACAGAGGTTTGAATCAGGAGCCTCATGGTCCAAAGGTGGGAATTCTACCAGGTGAGTCACGCAGGAGCAAAGCAGGCAGGAATATGCCGCTGTTAATCATCTCATCCAAGAACGAGAACATTGAAGGCCCAAATTCAGCAAGGTACACGAGTCATCCTACTGAAGCCAGTGGGATGACTCACATGCTTAAAGATAGACATATGCTTAAGGACCTTCAAGTGGGGCAACTGTGCTTTATTTCAGAGATGCAAAGATGAAAACTAAATTTTAGGCCTCTAATCCTTTTGCTTAAAATAAACACGCACACACAAAATCAATCTAAGAATCAGATCAGATTGATAAAAAACTGGCCTGGTGTGTCCAAAACATGAGAGAATCAGTTGTACAGAAATCCCTGCTAAAGTTTTCCACTCCTTCTCAAAATGGCCGCCCTCGCTGGCACCAGTCAGCTAGCCAGCCAGTTCTAATTACAACACAGCCTGCTTAACTCAGCACCTGCCTTCCCCCTAGCAGAATGGCAAGCAAAACTGAGTAGGTAGATGGATTACCGCAAATGAAGTGAAGATAATCCCAGGCAAGGACCTTTTTATCCGGGGAAAGTCTCCATCTATTCCACATCACAACTCTCCGCAATCTCCTCTTAATAACTCGCATGCCTGAGTGTTGAAAAGATTAAAACCACCGAGTGATCTGATGCTTGGCAGCACTGACATGGAGCACTCGGAGCTGAAAGAAAGAAGGAACATTCTCCGCGATCCTTTTATTGAGTGGCATAATGGCGCACTATATTTGCTCTTGGGTTTGTCAGAGAGAGTGAGAGCAAGCGAGAAGGGAGCTGGGGAACTTGAAGCATAGTAGAGGTTTGCTTTTGCTAAGGCTGATTACCGCTGCCACCCTAAACCCAAATGCTGACTTGAGCCAAGGAGTGATTATGTGAGGGACGAGTAACCAACCAAATGCGTGTACTGCTTTGTCAGTTCCTTGCTATTGTACGCTGCTTGCCAAATGCATGATGCAGAAATATAAAGACAGTAAGCTTACTTAGACATAGAGAAAGTCCTAGGGAGGCTACCCTGGAAAATCTCATATTGTAGCTATCTCAGGATTTCCTGTAATACGAAGGCTTTTCTTTTGAATAGATTACAATATAACCACCTCCTCTTTACTTGGTACCCAGTATCTTCAATCCAGTAAACTCACAACTGGTTCTACAGACTTCACCTGCCACTGATTGAAATGCAGCCACCTCTGAGGTGGAGCCACTCTTTGCAGCAAAAGTAATGACATGTAGGGGACTAAGCATATCGTTTCGGGCTGATTCCTTAAGATCTTATTTAACTTTTTACTCAATACAAAAAGTCTCTGTTGATTTCAGTGGGAGTTTAGCCCAAGTAAAGATTTCAGGATGTGGCTCACTGTTCCTTCTGATACCTGGCTAATTAGTGTACTACACTTCCAGCAATAATGTAGGGGGCAAAATCTAGCACTTAGAACAAAAAAGCAGGACAAAGGAGTCAGTACTCCTGAGTGCTGTCTCTGTTCTGTCCCTGATTTGCTGGGTGTGTCATTCATAAGCACATTTTCAGCTAAACTATGACCCTACCTCGGCCTGTTTCTGGTGCAATTTGCTGCCCAACCAAGTGTTAAGATTTGTCTCTGCAATGCATTCTGGGCTCAGAAACATGGACACAACCTGCACCTGCATTAGATTTTCTTTTGCACGCTCAAATTTTATCAGCAAGACAGTTGACAACATATCCCTTAGCCTCTCTGTGCCTTGGTTTATCTATCTATACAATGGGTATCATCAATACCTACCTCACAGGGCTGACTGAGATGTAACGAACATTTGCACTCTGCTAAATAAGAGCCGAGAAAGAGATGCATTGATTCTTTTAGCACGGGGTTTCCAGCCAAAGGGATGAAACACCCTTGGAAACTCCTTGACATGGACTGAAAATATCTAAGGAGATTTTAGCCTCTCTTTGACGTTGATGTTAGAGAATAATTACACAAATACTTTACGGCACCCAGAACCTAAGCCAGGACACAACGGTGGTGATCTGGCATCATTTAAATTGGTTTCAGAGAATCAGGCGGACGCTCTTTGCTGAAGTACATACCTTGGTTAATAAAGTTTATGAGATAAAGGCCACTGCAATCTTTTTCACAGGGCTTCTACTCGGTAATTATAAACCCATCACTTAGAGTTAATTACATAGTGCTAAAGACGTTATTATGTATATGTGGAAAACCATCTCACAAGAACTGACTGCCTTTTGCCCTTCAGCCACTGACAGCTCAATGTTTCCAAACAGGCGCTTAGGGAGATTCTCAGCTAAAAGGGAAGGCCCAGAGCTGTTACACAATGCCTGTACCTTGTGGGAAGGGAGGTATTGGCTCCTTAAAACACCACCCCAGACAAAGGAAATGTGTTTGAATTGGGAAGCCTTGGAGGGAGACGCCTTCCTTGTTTCATTTTCTGTTTAACCAAGCATGGATATTCTATTATAGATACAGAGCTACCATGGTCAGACCCTCAGCTGGTGTAATAGGCATAGTTCCATTGACTTCCAATGGGGCTATATACATTTACACCAGATGAGGGTGTATAATATAGGTGAAAGACGTTGAAGTGATAGGTCTGGAGACTGAAGTGCCCCGTTGGCAGTGGTGGAATAGCTTCCTTTTGCTGCCTCACCAAGATGCACTCTTTTGAGGTATAAGAGGGTAGGCCAGTCTCTACAGCCCATTGACTCAGAGGACTCTCTGGAGATATTGCTACTAAAAGGCGTGTTGTACCGGTTTGTGCTGTGTGGAAACCCTTCTGCCTAGAACCGGTGTGAAAACAAAGACTTTGCTTCATGTCCTATGAAGAAGTCAGCACCTGTTAACAACTGCCACATGGCGGTATCTGAGATAACGCCGCTCGTCCTAGGGTTACAAAAATAAATAACTGTGCCATCTTCAATAATCATTGGGAGGCAACGCCTGGCAAATGCTGAATTTCTGATGGCAACAGCAATAGGACACTGAACAGCCATCAGATGGTATAACACCTTTTGGCCCTTACCCACCCTAGCAACAAAAAGACGGCAACCCCGTTGTCATGTTATGGATTCTCTGGGCGGTCCAGTCCAGTCCCTCCATCCTTACACATTCCTTTGGCACTTCCTTTGCATTTGGGAGAAAGATTTCAGAAACAACGTGACGCAGGAGGGGATTTCACATCAGCTGCCTTCTTATATTATAAGTCAGAGTAATTTCAGAAACCAAAACATCAGAGAAAAAGCAACGTCAAGCTGCAACGACTAAAACATGCCAAGCAGCAGTCTCATTCTCCGGTACGAGGTGTGTGACAGGCCAGGGCAAACCCTAATGAATGTGTTGTGTTGCTCTCTGCCTCAGGGCTGGAACAGGTAGGAACAGAAAGAAAAACCATTTCACAATTAGAAAAAAAGGGAACTGGGGGAGAAAACAGTGAAAACAAGGAGGCAGGAAAAGTTAGTGGAGACAATCAGATGTTCGCTTCAGGAATGGCTATCATGACAATTCTTCCTAGAACATCGGAGTGGTTCCTCCTTTCATGGTAAGTCAGCATAGCTCCATTCAGGTCAATGCAGACCTGCTGATTTATACCAGCTGTCCCACTGACATAGTATTGAAAGCCAGAGGGAACCACTATTACTCCTGAGGGCATTCTGCACCAAACATTTTAAAATTCTGTGCCAAAAAATTTAAAATTCTGTGCACAATATTTTAAAATTCTGCAAAATTCTGGAATTTTTATTTGTCAAATCAATGTGGAGGCTCCACCATGGCATTGGGGAGCACAGGCCACTGGCTGCACAGAGGTGACATGGACTCCGTGGTGAGGCTGCACCCAACCCTGACTCAGCTCAAGGACCAAGCCTGCCCCAGAAACACCCCAAGGCCCTGCCCCTCCATGCCAGGTGCACCAGGTGTGGGCAGGCAGGCTCAGCAAGGCAGGATCCAAGTGTAGAGGGGCTTAGTGTGGGGGGATCCAGATGTGGGGTGAGCGAGTTCTGTGTGGGGCAAACTGGGTGTGGGTGGCTCAGTGGGGGATTCAGGTATGGGGGGGATCTGGATGCACAGGGGCTTATTGGGGTTCTGGGTGCAACAGTAATGGGACTCTGCACGGGGGTCCAGGAGAAGGTGGTTGGGGCTCAGCGGGGGGTCTGGGTTTGGGGAGGATAGAGCTCGGTGGGGGGGGTCTGAGTGTAGGAGATTCAGTGGGGTGTCCAGATGCTGGGGGAGTGGGGCTGGGGTGGGGATCCAGGTGCAACTGGTTGCGGCTTGGTGGGTTGGGGATCCAGGTGCAGGTAGTTCGTCGGGGTGGTCCAGGTGCAGGGGGAGTGGGGCTCATCGGGGGGGTTCTGAGTGCGGGGGGTGAGGCTCGGTGTGTGGGACTGGCTATGAGGGGGTCTGGATGCACAGGGGTTGGGCAGATGGAGGAGCAGCTCCCTGTACAGGGATCCTTCCCCCTGCAGCTGAGGTGCGATGGGTGCAGGAAGCAGTGTGTGTGTATGTGGGGTGGGGTGTTTGCAGAGCTTCCTGCAGCTGGGGGAGAAATCTGGGGGTGGGTCTGACCTGGCCCTGGATGCCATGCAGGGGAAGAGGAAGTCCTGTCCTCCCCACCCCAGCTGTGACTAGCAGCTGAGCCCAGCACAAGGGTAGGAGCCACCAGCAGGGTCTTCCCCAGTGCCGCCTCCTGCCCTACAGTGATTTACCTCTCTGTTGGCTGCCCTGGGCAGCTGAAACATACTGCTGGGGAGGGTCGCATCACCGCTCTTGTGGCTTTCCTTTGCTTCCCTGTCAGAAAGTCATTTTTCTGCAGGGAAGCAAAGAAATCTCCAGGGGACATAAATTCTGCACATACGCGGTGGCACATAATTCCCCCAGGAGTACACTATGATCATTTAGTCTTCATTTAGTGGATTTCTTCATATAGTTCAATAACTTGTGCTAGAATGACAACAGATCTTTTAGAAATATGTCCGGTGCTGATTAAAGGCTCCACACAATGGAGAATGTATCACATCCCTTGGTAAGCTGTTCCACTGGTTAATTAACTTCATGGTTTAAAAAATGTGCATTTCCAGCTTGAACTTTGTTGACTTCAACCTCCAGCCATTGGATTTTGTTCAGTCTTTGTCTGCTAGCTTAAAGAGCCCTTTTGTACTGGAAATCTCGTTCCTGTGTAGGTACATACAGACCTCGGTCAAATTAGCTCTAACCATTAACTATCTTACAGACCATTGGTACCATACGGAGCCTCTTTGAAATGTAACATTAATACGTGAAGTTTGGATGGCGTATATTTTATCTTTTGGCCCACTAGGGACCCAAAAATGCTACACTGCTCATTCACTGCTCAATAGTTCCTATTAAAGTCACTAATATCTAGCTACATCTGACCCTAATCCCATACAGTGATCGCTGTCACAAAAATCACTACTTACCACTGGTTACCTCACAGTGAAACTGAGCTACCTGTTACTTCCTAGACTAAGTAAAGGCAAACCTCAATTTCCTGGATCCCAACCATCTATCTTTTCATGTTACCCATGGGGGGCTTTCATCTTGAAAGCCAATCCCAGTGTGTGATCTCCACTGGCTAATACGTCAGCCAGAGCCTCAGCTAGTATAAATCAGCACGGGTCCCTTGAAGTCATCAGAGTGGTGTCATCAGATCCTCACTTACACAGCTGAGGATCCGGCCCAGTCACTAAGTGGTTGCCCTCTATTAACAGGATCGCAAAGTATTCTCCAATGGCCAGTCTTCCAAGACACTCCTGCAGGCCTCAGACAATACTTGGCACAGCAGCCCGATGAAGTTTTTGCTTTTGAACACCCACCCTTCAAAATTGCCAGAAGAATTTACTGCTGTTGGCCTTGTTTACTCACAAAACCACAGTGCTTTGCTACCCAACACAGAAGTGAAACACTTTTCAAAGACATGTGTTGACCCTCCATACACATGGTACAATGTGTGAGGCCAGCATTTATTTACCCAGCAGAACATAAAATAGAAGGAAGTTTTGGGATGAGCCAAGCTACTTATTTCCTAGAATCTAGGGTTGAGTTTATTTAAGTCTCTTGTTTACAAGTTATTGACACCAGGGTTTTATGATGAAATACTGTTAGTTCGACGGCCTGGCTGGAAATGATTCTACCTGTGCCTATAAATTCCTGCACTGCCCTAACGCTGCCACCCACAAAATATATTGTACATGGATACCGATGAAAAGGCCCTTCCTGACACCCAAGCACTCATCAAGCACCCAAGGTGTTTATGAATCATAGAATATCAGGGTTGGAAGGGACCTCAAGAGGTCATCTAGTCCAACCCCCTGCTCAAAGCAGGGCCAATCCCCAACTAAATCCCCAAATGACCCCCTTAAGGATTGAACTCACAACCCTGGGTTTAGCAGGCCAATGCTCAAACCACTGAGTTTAATCGATATCCTCAAGTTCTCATATCTCTGGAATGATTAAAATTGAAAACTGAGTTTTATTGCATTCTGTTTCCGTGTCCCTTAAGAGTCAGTGATCTCATCATGAATTGCAATGCACAGGAGGACACTGTTTGGCTAACGCCCCCTTTCAGTTTCAAGACTATTTGTATCATCAGGCAACTACTCTCTGTATTCCCAGCGAGCTATAAACTATCATGAGCTTGGCTGGAGCAAGCAGAATGCTTTGCACCTAGACAAGAAAGAACGTGCCATTTCCACTTTGCAAATTTGCTAATATTTTGGGAATATCTCTTCGGATTATGCTTTTATCTAATCCGTCCATGGTAATAATAACACATATATAAGCTTTACATGGTGCTTTAGATTTTCAAAGTGCCGTGCAGACATTAACTATGTATTCTTCACACCCCCTTTTAGAAGGTCTGTGGCTTTATCACCCCTGTTTTGCAGACAGGGAAATTGAGATATAGAAAGGATAAGAGACTCGCCCAAGGCCACAAAGTGATTAGCAAAGTAGGGATTGAAATCAGGAGTCTCCGACTTCCAGTGCTTTGCTCAATTCTGCTACTACCATTAGCAATTACTATTGTTAAGATCTAGGATGGTAATTAAGGAGAAGGGTTTTGAGAACAATGCAAAATTAAGAGTAACCTCAGATGAAACACTATGCAGGTATCCTTGAAATTAATGTTCCCACATATGCACTTCATTTAATTAAGATTTCTTAATGAGATTATTTCAGAATTCTCAAATAATAATGGATCGTTGAGACACATTCACTGATCTAACGAACGTTGCATACTGGGTCCCGTCTTAACATGTCTACCCTTTGATACCCTGTGTTTTTTAAAAGGTCTATTTGACTATTCAAAGTGTCCTATTAAAATGCATGTCTAATCCATGAATAAATGCAGCCACTTTATAACATGAGGTAGTTAACCTGCACTAAGCAGGAATTTAATAATCCACCAGAGTTTAATAATCCTGATTTATCAGGCAAAAAAGTTGAAGAAGAGAAGAAAGATGGTTTTGAGGTTAGGGTATCACACTTGAGTAAAAGAACTGGGCTCATTCTTGTCTCTGCCACAGTCTTCCTGTATGACCTCGGGCAAGTCATGTCATCTCTGTGGCTCAGTTTCCAATCTGTGAGGTGTAACTAAATAATGCTTCCTTCTTCTGTCTCATCTAATTAGAATGTATGCATTTTGGGGCAGAGACTGCCTCTTACCACATGCATACACACTGCCCAGCACAATGAAGCACTACTGTAATATACCTAATAATAATTCATCCTCAAAAAACCTGGGTCTCCTAATGGCATCCAGGCAGATTATACTCAGTGACTCACAAATCCATCACGCAGCCCTTAATCATGTAAATCACTCCATTGATGTCAGCGGGAGAGGAAGGCTTTCAGCACCTCGTCGGCAGAGACGGTTGGAACACAAATGAAATTTCTCAGTTTTCACAAATAGTCTTCCCTGGATTGTCTTATTAGCTCTGCCTATAGGATTGGGCCCCAGGACATTAACACAGACAGATACAGGACCCATTAAATCCAAGGGGAAAACTCCCATTTACTTCTTTAATTGGGCCCAAAGTTCATCTAAATCAGTGGTTCTCAAACTTTTGTACTGGTGACTCCTTTCACACAGCAAGACTCTGAGTGCGACCCCCCCCCCTTATAAATTAAAAACACTTTTTTTATATATTTAACACTATTATAAATGCTGGCAATGAAGTGGGGTTTGGGGTGGAGGCTGACAGCGCGTGACAACCCCCCCCCCCATGTAATAATCTTGCGACCCCCTGAGGGGTCACAACCCCCAGTTTGAGAACCCCTGATCTAAATGACCCTGATCCCGAATCCAGTTCGGGTACACTGAATTTCATCCTGCTACAGTGATTCTTTGGCTGAAGCTCGACAACATGTTTGGAACCAAACTAAGCCACCACCACCACCACAAAATAGAGACTAGAGACTTTAAAAACATATACGCACAATAGCCAATTAAGCCAGCTGAGGTGTTATTGTCACTTTAGGGTAGTGTCAGAAAAGTTAAAAACCCAAGACAACAGCCCATAATATGCACCCTAGTGCTTCGCAGCAGCTTTTGCCTAAACGTTACCATGACATTGTGTACATAAGTCTGTCCTCGCTCTGAACCGCAATCTCCGACTCGACAGAGAACACCCATTTGGGATCCAAGGACAGGTAATTGTCAGGGGAACACAACAGCTTGTTTTGTTCAGGTTGAAACCTGAGATTGCTTGCCCGGCTGCAGGAAGTCTTGAGTGTTTTTTGTAGGGGGGGGGATAAAAATAATGAAAAACCACAGAGAGCAAAGAGCCTGAGGGATAACAGAGCTGGCATCACCACACCCGTGTACAGATCCACCCAGCCCATGCTGCTTGCCTGCTTGGGAGGAGGAAGAGATGGGCTTTAAAAACAAAAGGGGTTGTGGAGGGAGAGAGGAGAGAAATTTCCCTTCCAAAAGAACAATTTTTATATGCATCTCGCGATGTCCGCTAATAACGAGATCTTTTAGAAAAGGTGGAAATCTACTCCTAAGCTTGGCTCAAAAGGAATCTAACCAACAGAGGGCTGGCTAGCCATTAGAGCATGACGCTTTGTTTCCTGTCACTGATACAGAAGTCTGCAAGGTGAACTACTTTGGAAACAATAGCCAGAAAGAATGAGTGCACGGCTGCAGCCTGCCAACCGATGGAGCAGCAACGGACCTTTTCCTGCTAGTTAAAAAGGGGGCCAAGCTTGGGGCAAATTCCGAGATGAGGCTTGGGGAACCCAACTGGGTCTACAAGATGCCTTTGTTAGTGCAACTAATTCCAACAGCCTCAACTTCGGTTGTCTCTGGATCCTTAGCCAGGTCTCAATCCAGAATGTACAGCACCCCACTTACTCATCAACTCTGAGCATGGCCCACTGAACGCAAGAGAGGCTGATTTGGTGCAACTCACATACTAAGAGGAGCGCAGCAAGCCAAGCAACTCACGGGAAGGTGTACGGAAGTTGAAATTAAAGCAACCTCACCTGACTTGTACTTGTACCTTCCTTCAGTTCCTCGGTGTGCATCTTGCACCCTCATAGGCTTCCTTACGCACATCTATCAATGCAGGTAGATCTCTGGAAGTCAGCATTTAAAGAGAGTTTCACTTTTAACGCCTTCTGCGTCACCCCTGAATTTGGCTCCAGGCTTCAAGCCTAGGCCGGCCGTGCTAGACACTATTCAGAGATGACTTGCTACAGAGCATGTTCTTAATGGGTGCCAGATAGTTAAGCTATAATTCTTGAAGTGTCGGGCAACCTACGGCTAGGCAGACTGGAAGTTTTCACCTGGCCCCTATGTGCTGGGACAGCTATTGCCAGAGGAGGGGAAAGGTTCTAGCAAGGAAAGGGATTCCGTTAGACGCCCAGTCTGTAGTAGTTCACAAGTACGGGACCTTAAATCAACACAAAACTGCATATAAATCACACAATAAAATGAATGATTTAATCCTACCAACACTATTGACATCATCTTGGGGAAAGAATGTAACAAGAGGAACAGAATCTGCCCTGACTTCAATAAACATCACATCTCCGGAGTCAGAATTTGTTTACACATGGGGTTAATCCACATGCTCCTGACAAGGTCAGGAGGGTTTCTTCCTCTGAATATCCACAGTGGGATATTCTGATTGCGCATCAAGTACCCCAGGAGCAAAGTCACAGACGAGCAGATTTTGAAAGTCACCAAGCTAGCGCTGGAATGATGCTAGGGCAGTGTTCCAAATATCCTAGTATCTCCTGTGCTGGGAAAAGGTCACAATTTATAACTGCTGCATCTAAGAGCCCCAGTCATGGACTAGAACCCCATGGTGCTAGGCTCTGCACAAACACAGAACACAGAGACAGTCCCTGTTCCAAAGAGCTCACAACTATGAGACATGGGACAAACAGATGGATACAGACATGTGGGGCAGCACAAATGAACCATGAGCTGATACTGCTCAGCGTGATAGACAGTGGTCAAGATGAAAGCCCCCCGATCCATCAAAAATATCTCCACCACATCAAGGCCAGCCCTTCATCCAGTATTCTATAAACCTGGCCTGTACCGCGTGTGTCTGATTTAGTGTGTAAACGTGACAGCCACCATCTTGGCCAACATTCCACCGTTTGCACGCTAACGGTAAAGAGTAACAACAGTAGCTCCAAAAGCTGCCTCAATCCCTCGTATCTTGAGATTAAACTAAATGAATGAAAAACACCTGTGCAGCCTCCAGATCCAACCGCTGAAAGCCAATCCCAGTGTGTGATCTCCACTGGCTAATACGTCAGCCCCATGTCTCTGTCCCCCTGCTCCCCTCTGCCACTTTGAAGACTGAATGGAAACTGACAAACACACAGGAGATTGACAATGATCACAAGGCCAACTGGGTCATTTTACTGCCTGTTTTATATCTGAATGCCAATTAGTTCAGGACACCTGGGTTCTATTTCTACCTTAGGGTGGTGGGAGGAGAGTACAAGTGTAATCTAGTGGCTGGAGAACGGGACTAAGGCTCAGTACTCCTAGCTTCTATTTCTGTATCCTTCACTGTGTTACCTTGGATCGGTCACCCAGGGTGAGGTTTTCAGAGGCGCCTGAGGAAATTAGGCACCTAATTCCCATTGAATGTCAGTGTGAGTTGGGCATCAAAATCCAGTAGCTGCCTTTGAAAATCCTGGCCTCCCTACAGTTCAGTGAGCGCACTTCACAAGATGGCAGGTTGTGAGACTTGAGTAATTCATACTGGTCACACACTGGAGAGCCCAGGAAATGTTACTTGGCTAGATACAGCACGGTGCTGAGGAACCCTGCACTCCCACTGAACCTACCAGCAGCTGTGGGTGCTCAGCACCCAATGAGATCAGGCCCCTTTTTATTTGTTAGTGACCTTTTCCCCATGCTTTCTGCAAAGAATTCTGGCTGAACAAAGCATCGAGAGTCGCCCCATGTGGCCAGACTGGTGCATGCAAGGAGCTTCTGAGGCAGTTTTGTTGCAACTGGCAATTCAATTAGCAAACACCCTAAAGTGAAATTTCAAAAGGAACGTTATCTCCGAGTTAATAAGAGAAGCATTGTAATTGCCGTATTTAACACGTTATAGCCATGGCAAAATCTTCTCTTGGGAAGATTTTGCATATTTTCCCAGAACTGCAGGAAAGACGGAGGCAGGGGGAAAGGGAGAAAACAGAAGCGGAAAAGAGATAAGGAGAAAGAGGAAAGGAAAAGGAAATCTCCCTGATTCAACCATTGCTATAGAGCCAAGATTTTCAAATGCGAGTCAGATCCTCAGCTGGCATAAATTAACACAGATCCACCAGTTTCAATGGCCAGGTGAAGGTGAAGTGACTTCAATAGAGCTTCAAAAATTTACAACCGGTAAAAATTGTGCCCTTAGTAGCCCCTAAACCCATATTCGGGCCTCTTCATAAGTAGCCTGATTTTCAGAGAGGCTTCTAGTGACTCCAATGGAAATCACAGGGGCTCGGCGTCTCTGAAAATCAGCCGACTGGTTTACATGCCCCAGTGTGGATTTAGGTGGCTCTCTCTAGGCAACAAAGAGTTTGATTATTTGGACCCATATTCCTAAGTAGCAACACCAGTACCATTTCCCCCATTTTGAAAGGCGCCACATGCTAACACACAACAATCACAGCTGATTCTTAGAGGATATTGGATCCACTGTATCAGTGCGAAGATATGGATTTTGCCAAGACAGCTGCTTCCAGCCATATCTAAGTGGTTACCCGTTCTCGCGCTGCTTGGCACTTTGCACCCTAATCTGGCTGTAGATTATGGAGGATCACACATAGGGTTGCCAATCCTCCAGGATTGGCCTGGAGTCTCCCGGAATCAGCATCGAGCTCCTGGTGACTAGTGAAAGCAATCCAAGAGTTTTAAGGAAATGACATTACGGCATGTGGGGGGAAAAAATCTCCCGGAATAGCTTCAGTCAGAGTTGGCAACCCTAATCACACACCAAACAATCCCTCAAACATGAAGAGGGGAAGGCTACCTTAGAAGAGATCCACACGGAAATGATTCAGCATTTGCAGGAGGGATTTGAAGGAGGGGAGAGAGTCATAAAAAGGCTGGTTTAGAGGGAGATGCTAAATTGTGACTGGAAAGGGTGCAAAGCGGGAATGAGGAGAGATGCTCTGGGGGAGAAAGGAGAGCACAGATGATGTGCTGAGCAGAGCCTGGAAGCAGAGAGATGAGAACAGGGGGTGCAGTTGGATGTTACCATTCTAGGCTATTTGCTGGACATTGAGTTATTCTAATGGCTCAGCTACCCACGCACATACAGTTAGTATATTCCACTAAGAGGCAGCCAGTCAGGATCCCACCCACCCACCCATCATTCTGAAAGTTACAAGATTTAGATAGACCTAAAAAAAGCCCCTTTGGAAATGCTGAATGATGATTGGACAGGGAGATAATGATGATCCATTCGTTCAACAACCCTAATAGTCATTTTCTTATCCCAAAGGGAGATCACAGGACAGGTAAGCTCACGAAAGCTTCCAGCTACCAAGACAAACCCCGTTCTAAAAGCCAAGCAGCAGTACACCAATGAAATGACTGATCAAATATGAAGAGCTGTTCATCCAAGCTCCCACGTCTGGTCTTCAGCTGGAATATGTAGTGAACAGGGAATTCTGCTGCCAGTGCTATTAACTAAAGCAGCCAAGCGGACCAGCAAAGTCAAGCTGGCTACTGCTCAGAATTCTTCCAAAGGCAAGTGGTATGCAGAAAATGTTCCTCTTTTCAAATCCCAGCATGCCATGTGGAGCTATGGTGTAGGTCCCGGTGCTGATTACCATCATGTAACAGGGCACTGGCAGCAGACACCAAATGGCACGGTGACAAGCCAAACGTTTCAAGTTCGTTACCTGCAAAGAAAAAAAAAATCTCGGCAGGAAGCATCCATCCATGCTCACCTGAAATACAATACTTCACTGGAATGTTTGGAGCCGGGTTTTGTATTTAAATATTTAAAAAAAAAAATTGGCATCTCTTTTTAAAAGTTTTTTTAAAAAACCCTTGTCTGGTTTTATAGAGGTACTTGGGAAAGGAACTCACCACCTTTGATAATTAGGCCATTTATAACATGGATAACGAGGGAAAGGAACAGTGGAAATAATTTTTAAGAAGCAGAAAAAATATTTTTATACAGTTAAGTTCTGGACTTATTTGAATGACTAAAGACATTAGCAAATCTTGGTGTAGGATTTGTTTTCAGTAGCTAACATTTCCCCTTTAAATGGGCTTTAGTCTTTATTTCACCCGGTACCTGCCTAAATTAAACCCTGCAATTTAAGTTAGATGAATTGGGCCAAACTCTGCTCTTTGTTCCACGAGTGTAAATTTGGAGTGAATTATTATTTATTATTTGTATCACTGTAGTGTCTAGGAGTCACAGACCAACACCCTTTTGTGCTAGGCGCTGTACAAAGACAAGAACAAAGGGACGTTCCCTGCCTGAAAAAGGTCACAAACTAAGTAAATCCATTGACGAACAAGGCAGAACCCAGTATTTTTCCACGCTTCCCCTCCAATGTTGTTGTGCAGCATTGGTAGTGGCTGCTACACAATAGCTTCTTTCTTCCAGCCCTTACGTGTACATCGACATTGCCTGAGGAAGCAAGCCCCCCCCCCCCCAGGTTGACAGACAGCTTCAAAGCACTATCTACACAGCTGTTTTTAGAGCACTGCCACACGCTCCTGCTACCCCAAGTCTGTAAAAACCAGGCTAGGAGGATCACCTCTGTAGGCTGTGTAGATGTACCCTATGTGGTTCAATTTCAGTGACTGGTGAAGTGTATAAAGGCCAAACCTTTGTCCGAGATTATCCCCAGGCAGAATTGGGCCTGGCATTTTGGGATCCCAAGGTACTATCACCAGTGTCAGCACAGGCTTCCAATGGAGCTTGGAATGATAGGCATCATTGCAAGTGCTTAAGAAGAGGCTGGACAAACACTTGTCAGGGATGGTCTAGGTTTCTTGGTCCTATCTCAGCACAGAGGGCATGACTTGATGACTTCTCAAGGTCCCTTCAAGCCCTGTATTTCTCTGATTCTATAGTTTTAGCATACCCATTTGCAGCCCTTCGGACACCCGCCGACAGGTCGTGAGCTGATGATAGCAAGTGGCTTTCGGTTTTCACATTAGGTGGTGAGCAACTGGCGAAACCGAATGGGCCTTGCAGATTTCTTACCACCAAGGCAGTTTGTGTATCCTCCGCAGCTCACCCAAGCAAGTGTTCCCTCAAAGTCATAAATGGGAACAAGTGGTATTTGCTGTTGATTCCTGTCTATGTGCATGTAGAACGTAGTCTCTCAGCACCTCCCTTCACTCATTTCCTTATTTTGGTGGAAATGGATGGAATTTGATTTGCTCATAGTTACCACAAGCCCAGAGGAGGTGGAAAGGGATGCCAACAAGATATAAAGAATAAGTCTGGGCCCTGGAATTTTTGCAATATGACTTGCTATGCAGTATAACCACATCTGCACATGATTTGCTGATTAAATACTGTCATACGACAGGCCTTCAGTTCTTGATTATTAAGGAATCCCATGTTACATTCACAAATACCAAAAGGGCTCTTCATGCTTAATGTTGTTAGAGGGAAAAGCCAAAGGAGGGATAATTCAGACTCATTTTTAGCTGCATTCAGAAAACGTTCCCTCCTGCTTTCATCCACTAGGCCACTGCCAACTGGGGGCGGGGGAGAGATTCCCTGATACTCAGGTTGCCAGATCAGTTGGGATTCAGGGTTTAAATTGGTACGTAGGCAACAAAGCGGGCAACTGGAGAAGAAAGATGGACAAATATATGAAGGCTGAGTCATAGCCTATTTCTTCACCGTGACCTGTAGGAGATGGCGGATTCCTCACAAGGACTTCACAAACCAGCAATGACTCTCCAGTAAAATGCAGCCTCCCTCGGGCATTTCGGACTTTAACTCCTGTTACCGTTCCATCCAGCCGTTTGGGGCTGTCCGCTGGAATAACAGAGGAGAGTCCCAAGTCTGGGGCACTCACTTACAATAATGCCAAGAGCTTGACAGGAGTGGCAGGTTCAAACGTTGTCTTGTTATGAGATAGTGACAAAGGTAGGACTTATTGGTGACGAAATGGCTTTTAAACTGCCCACCCTTCATTTCTTTAAAGGAAGCTATAGAGCAGTTTCTCCAAGGTACCCATGAAAAATCGTAATTTGGAGAATAGCGAGCCACACTAGAAAACAGACCATCGTGGGCCAGTTCACGTCAACTGTGTAAAATGATCCATCTCTTTTTCTTTTAAATATGGCTGGCTGCAAGCCCATGTTAACGCAAGGCTCCCTTTAGATTTGAACCCCCTGACCTTCTAAATAAGAGACCCACCTTAAGCAGTTTGCCACCCAACGACCTGTCAAGATGATTAATAACATCAAAAAGCTGGTTTAGCATTGGCTGCTTGCTTGGCCACCTGTGTCATCTGTCAGTCCTCAAGAAGACACCGTTAACCACAGCTTTAAATTTCCTGAAACTGGAGATAATTGTTGGTTTTGGCCAGGGTCTGAAACTTGCCCAGCTTACAACAGCACACCAGAACCTTTGCACTCAGAGGTTCCTTGCGTAGGCGTGATTTAACAAGAGACAAAAACTGACTCCGGCGAAACAAAACAGCAAACTCTAGGCTGAAAGGAGATTTCTTTTTCTGCAACAGGCTGCATTATTGGCTTTTCAATCTTCCCTCATAACCATCCCTTTCCCCTTTGAGGAATGCCAATGTGAAACCAAGGAAGTGGATAAAAACTAGGGGCTATGATCAAAGGGAAAGCCACATACCCTGTGTAAGGGGACTGTTGCCCCCTTACTAACACTCAGTGGGGGTGTTTTGGCTGGCTAGCTCCCAGCACTAAAAGGGGAAGGGTCGATGGCAAATCAGGAGCCTGAGACTGACAGTCCCCAGGAACAATGGGGAGAGGCCAATGCTCCAGATCAGCCTGATTGACAGGGTGGGCAGCTAATCAGGGAATCAGGAGGCCGGGGGGGTCCCGTCCTCCGTGTGAACTGGAATGGCCTGAGTCAGACAGAGTGGGGCCGAGCTAAGGAGAGAGCAGGGGCCCGAGCTAAGTTGCTGGAAGCAGAGCTGCAGCCCCAAAGCCAGAGCACAGCCCAGAGAGAGCAGAGCTGCCCTGGGGGCAGAGCTGCAGCCACCAGAGCCAGAGGGGCCAGACAAGCAGCCAGGAAGCAGGTCAGAGCTGGGAGCAGAGTCACAGAAGCAGCCTGCAGAGCCGACCTGTCCTGAGGGCAGAGCTGCAGCAACCAGAGCCAGAGAAGCAGCCCAGGGAGCTGAAGGCAGAGCAGCAGCAGCAGCAGCAGTGCTGAGGCAGAGTGGAGCTGGAGCCGGGGCTGGAGCAGTCCGGAGCTGGGTGCGGTGAGCAGCTGGGGAAAGTGAGGGGGACCCTGGGCAGTGGGCCCAGCGCAGGGAGACACCTCAGCCAAGAGGCCTTGCAGGCCAGACTTGGGGGGATCGTAACCCTGTCAGGGCGGGGGCAACGCTGGGAAGAAGGGTCCTGCCACCTAGAGCCTGAGAGCGTGTGGCCACCGCCAGAGCAAGTGTCCAACCCGCAGCCCCCCTGCAGCACAGCCAGGGCCTGAGAAGGAGACCTGGGACCTACAAGGAACAGACTGTGAACTGCCCTGACATTCCAGAGACACTGTTTGTGATGTTTCCTGCCCCAGAGCAGGGTGATGTGTTTCCTTTAACCTTTCCCATTTTCCTTATTCTTTTTTTAAAAGTAATTGTTAATTAAACAACTTGTATTTGCTTTAAATTGTATGTAATGATCAGTGGGTCAGGGAGGTGCCCAGTGCAAAGAGAGTACCCCGGAGTGGGGACACCCTAGCCCCTGTCCTGGGTGACCACAGCAGGGTTGGGGGTCAAGCCCCCCAGGAATCCTGGGCCCAGCCTTGTCGGGGTTACGAGGACTCTGCCAGACAGGAGAGTGGAAGGGGAGCCCTCAAGGGCAGGGAGGCCTCTGGGGAAAGGGAGTGGGAGCGAGGACTCGGATCCTTTCGCTAGTCCACTTCACCGGGGTAGTGCAGAAGCCAGGAAAGTTCCCCACAATAGCGGGACCATTCCCCCGCTTCCATAATTGGCGTCACGAACAGGATCCTATCCACAGGGTCCACCCCATTGGTTTACTGGTTGAATTCTAGTTGCACGGTCCGGGCCTGATTGAGCATCCTACCATGGCTGGAATTGAAGAACTACGGGCCCAGTTTGCTGAACTTCAGCGCAGATTATCAGACCAAGCTGAGGCATTACAGCAAGCTAGAACAGAACAGAGAGAAGCCTTATCACTGGCTAAGGCAGTGATAGACCAACAGGCAGCAGAAGCTAAGAAACCCCCTACTATTTATGTCCCACGGGAGCAGAAGGTCATAGAGTTTGGTGGCTTCCCGACAAGACCAGGAGACATTACGGTAGAGGAGTGGGTCAAGTCTGTGAAGGCAGCTCTGCGTGTGCTAAGAGTACCTGAAGAAGATCATGTAGACTTCATAGAGGAACACCTCAAGGGCCAGGCCAAGGCCACAGTAAAGTTCATGGCAGTGGCAGACAAGAAAGATGTGGAAAAGGTATTTGAACTCCTCCTAGAAGTGTATGGAGACAAGGTACCTATTGGAACCCGACTAAAGGAGTTTTTTTGAGAGAAAGCAGGAGCCTGGTGAAACTGTCCGGGCATACGCATATGACCTCCAGGAGAGAATGTGCAAAGTGGAGCGGCGAGACCCTCAGCGAGTTCCAGACCCAGATACGGTTCTGAAAGAGCAGTTGGTGCTGGGGCTCCGTGATGACTCCCTCCGACGTGAAATGAAAAGGAGGTTTAAAGAAGAGCCCAGTAAGACGTTCTATGAACTCATGCAGGCTGCCATTATGTGGTCAGAAGAAGAGGAAGTTCCTGTGGCAGAGGCGGCCAAACCTAACCCCCATACACGAAGTGGGGGCCTAGTGAATGCAGCTGCTGGGGAAAAGGCCCTGCCCCAAACAGAGCTAACATTGGAAAGCTTAAGTGAAGCTGTCCAAAAACTGGCGGTCCAACAGGGAGAGATGCTGAAAGTGATGACCGAGTTGATGAAAGAAAAAAATCTCATTAGTATGCCAAAGTATCCAAGGGCACCGGGATCCCGAAGAGCCCCACTGAAGGACGAGCTGGGAAGATACATTTGTTACACTTGTGAAAGGCCAGGACATACTAGCCGAGAATGTCCACTGAGAAGGAGAACAGAGTCCCAGGCACTCGAAACCAATGGGGCACCAGGAGCAAGTGGTCCATCTACAGTAGAAGGCCAAGCAGTGGCAGAAGGATTCCTAGGCCTGTCCTTCGTGGAAAATCCCTCTGCATACAGTGTTGAGAGGAACGTGGGCAGTGCCAGCATATCTCGCGACTTCTGTAAGCGAGCATTTGGAGACTGTCTAACTGCTGAAGTATGTATAGCAGGGGTGAAGACCAGATGTTTGTTAGATACTGGCTCAGAAGTCACCACCATTACTGAGTCGCATTTTCAAAAATATCTGAAGGACAAGGACCTGACCATGCACAGCACACGGTTTGTACGTCTAACAGCTGTTAATGGACTGGCAATCCCAGTGGTGGGGTGCCTTGAAACCGACATAGAGTATATGGGCCAGACACTGCCAGGAAAATGCATCTTCATCCTGAAAGACAACGCCTCAAAAGGGAGCCATATAGGAGAAGGAGTCCCAGGGATTCTAGGGATGAACATCATTAGTGAGCTGAAGGAGCTACTCTTACCAGGAAAAGGGACCAGGAGGATGAACTGTCATGAGCACTCTATGAAGAATGCTGTGCTGAGTAAAGTACCGGCTCGAGAGGAGAGGCAGAGTCTTTCCCTGGGCCCCACAAGGCATATGAGAAATGTTAAAGTGGGCAGAGAACGGAAGACCATTATTCCTCCTTGGAGAGGGAAGATCCTTGACGAACACAGCTGTGTACCAGGAAATGAGCTGCAGGTGACGAGGGAGAAGGGAGGACGAGTTACCTTTCTTACAGAAAAATGTGATGGGAGACTGCCAGTTCCAGTTCAAGCGGCACGCCAAGGGCTGATTCCTGCACATGTGGCTAACATAAGGGCGTTGCCAGAGAAGCATCAAGAAGTCTTTTCTAAGAATGAGGTGACCAATTATGATAACCAGGTCAAAGGTCACCATGACAGGTTGAAGACAGCCTGGAAAGTTGCTCTCAGTACAACTAAAGACACAGCCCAAAGTAGGAAAAGAACTTATGTTAGCAAGTCCAGTGGGGCTCTCATCAGATCTGGTGACTGTGTACCAGTTCGTAGCCGTAGACGCCGGAGATGTAATAAAATACAGGACAAATGGAAGCCAAATCCCCCCACTGTGGTCACCCACAACAATCCCGAACTGCCAGTGTACGCTAACCAGCCTGAACGAGGAGGTTCTGGAATAGTAGTACATAGGGACCAGTTGAAACATTGCACTCTTAGTCCAGACAGGGACCATAGGAGGCGTAGATCAGTACACCCTGAGGAGGCTGAAACCAGTTGGGAAATGGTTCTAGTCCCACAAACAGAATACAGAGGGGGACAGAGTGGGGCAAACCCAAACCCTAACAAGAATGGCCAAATCCTTCAAACTGACCCAGTATTACCCGAGGATAGGAAAATAGAAAATATG